>NC_055678.1:378218-728218 GCF_017976325.1 Chelmon rostratus
TGATGAACTCTGTCAGACTTTCCAGCTCTGCACGATGAAGATGATGATTTCATGATGCTGAATGAGATATTTGAAGGAAAAACACGATGAACAAAGGAGTGTCCAGCGCCCCCCCTTCCAACGGGCAGAAACGAGCCGTGCTTTTATTCTTTAGATGTGATTTCTGCAGGAGGACACTGACAGTGTCGACTGATCAGGCAGTAAACGGCTGCTTCTCTCTCATGTTGGGGGAAATGGTGAGTTGAATTTTGGGTGTGACACTTTTAACCGGGGTAGATCACCACGTTGACGAAGGTCACAGAGATCTGAGGCAGGTGAATCAGGATAATGGAGATAAAAGTGCTGTTTTCTGTCTCACAGTAATGCTGAACTGAAGTCCAGGCAGCTGCTGGACTGATCTACCATTTATATACCAAATAAAGCCGACATCATACTTTACATGATCATTATTATTTGAGAGTCTTTTTTCTTTCAGTTGAATCATGTTTAAGGCTCAAGTGTTTTTCTGAGGTTTAATAAATGCGTGACGTTTCCAAAGCCAGTGAGTGATCCTGTTAAATAATCACAGTCATTGTCATTAGGACTTAACCAAGCAGTTGACCTGACGCCATTCATGGAGCTTCAAAGCATAAAAAAGAGAGTAATTAAGATGGTCTTCAAGCGTCCTGTCATCACGTCCAGGGGAAGGAAAAGCTGAACTGTGGATCTGATCAACACTGACACTGTGGGAGACGCTGCAGTCAATACGAAGGAAGACACACCTTCATGTCACAGAGGGTGAAGACGACAGAACGATGAGACATGTTAGATAAACACGTGTCAAGATGCATCTGTTTTTTTTATAGTTCATACTTCTGTCCCTACGCGGTGGTTTGATCTTCGTCTCTCTGGATGCACAGCGTGCTCCCTGATGCAGAGTTATTATGATCCACAGCTCATTCCTTCTGATTAGCACTGACGGCTAATGCTAGAAGAAGGAAGAAAGAAGAAATAACAACACGTAATTAAACCATTCAAACCACTTTATGTCACTGAGTTTATCTTTATAGCACCAACAGGACCTCCGCCCCGAGCAGAACGGAGCACAGAGGTCTGATCAAAGACTCCTGGATGCAGAGAACCACACGCAGCACTGTGGCGCAAGCCTTCGCCACTGTTCATGCAACACGGTGCAAGCAGCCTTGCATCAGCTGCGGTGACATGTTAGCGCAAGTGACGCAAGCTGCAACCACACATCTACGTTTGAACTGAGCTCTACAACAATTTACACATCATAATGAGCCACCACGCCAAAACTACGAAGAAAAGTCACCCAAACCAGCGACATCATAGGTGCTCAGAGGCCACATCAACGACCTTCCATCCAGCAGTACAGGTGTAACCACAGCGTCACTTCAAAGAGCCCGAGCAGGTCAAAAAACAGCCTGACATCATGGCGAGAGGAGGGGCCACTGTCGTGTCGAGCTTTATTCCTTCTGCTTTGAGGGGCCGAGCGCTGCAGCCGGCACTCGGTATCGGTGCCGCAACACGAGCAGAGCTACACAGAATATTTACATCCCAACACGTCAAGCCAAAGAGGAAGGCCGGCGCGGGGGCTCCTACATCCATGACCACACCGACTGTCCCCGTCCCCCGGCAGCAGAGCTGTTAATCCCCTGACAGGTGTCCATGTTAGCTGAGGAATCCGTCCGGGCTGGATTGACTTTCTTACCGCGAGCTCGTAACACGGCACACGGAGACACAGCGGAGGGGAATCTGATGCCAACCCGCCCCCCCACATGGTAACAGTAACACAGACTGTCGTTGTCGTTATCACGAACAGTAAATTAATGGGGAGGAAGGTTTTCGAGTGAAAACTCAAACACACCACGTCAGCAGTCTGTCTCACGTTCCTTCACGTGCTCGTCAGATCTTCTCACTTCCTCGTCTGAGAGAACTAAAAACTACACGAATGTTTTGTGTTCCAGCAAAATGAAGAGGAGATAAACCTCATGTCTGATTTCATCAGTAAAAAGGTTTTCTGTTACTGGACTGTTCACGTCCTCAGAAACGTCTTAGCATGATGACTAAAGATGAAACGGAGTGAAAACATGAAGCTGCAGTGATCTTCATCGCTCGTCCTCTGAAGACAAACACTGGAGCCACATTCACACTTCCAGTGATCAGCAGCAGAGACTCTCAGACAGATCAATCACTGAACTTTTCAATCTAAAGGAAACACTGATCACAGACGTCTGTTAACATTAAGGTTCATATGTTCAGCATTAACGAGGAGCTTATTAGCATGCATGTCTTTATAAAGCTATTAATAATGTCTTATTCTGCATGACCATATTCTGTAACTACTCAGCCTTTACTTACGAGTTTTCCTGCTGCTAATGGATAGCATGTAAGGAAAAATAAACCTTCAATAAACAAACTCCCAGAATAAAACTATATGCTAATAAACAGCTAGTTCACCTTAACGTGAGGTCAAAGCCAGAGCAGACTGACGATGACCCTGTGTCTTCACCCAGAGGCCTCTCTCACACAGAGAGCCCCCTCCTCTCTCACACAGAGAGCCCCCTCCTCTCTCACACAGAGAGCCCCCTCCACTCACACACAGAGAGCTCCCTCCACTCACACACAGAGAGCTCCCTCCACTCACACACAGAGAGCCCCCTCCTCTCACAGCAGCACTATGAGAGAGGCTCCATTCCACTAATATTATGTTTTCATTAATGACGAGGGGCTTAAACAGCGCTCTGCTTGTTTGTGTTCCGGCCGGTCTGACTGGGGGGGGGGGGGGCAGCTATAGGCCTGGTTCTGAAAACAATTCAGACGAGAGGAAGAGAGCGGCGGGGAGGAAAAAGAGGCTACGCTGTTCAGCTTGTCTGGAAAAAGAAACAGAAAGCCGAGCGAGCTTCACTTCAGGAAGACGACGTGAAGAGGATGAGGAGGAGATGAAAGATGAGGAAGAGGAAGAGGAAGGAGCTCACCGTTTCTCTTCTCCCTCTGATGGGTTAGGGTCCTGCTCCTTGGGAACGTGTTCCATTCACCTTAATTCCATCCAGCAGCCAATCATGAGAGACTGAGGCAAGCCCCGCCCTCGGATGCACGCTTGTCATTCGCCGGTCGGGAGGGGTCGGTCAGTGAAACACGACGGGGTCCCGTCCCTGGGGTTTTGGGAGGAAGGCGGGGGTACTGGGGGGTCTCCGGATGGAGTCGACCCCCTGCGAGGGAGGGCGGTGCGGCTCGGTGTGAAACTGTGTCAGTGCGTGTCCCGTCGGGGCGAATCTGCAGGCGCTGGGGCCGGGGCCGCAGGTGGGTGTCAGTCTCAGGGGTTTGGAGGGTGGAGAGGGATCCGGCCTGGGGGACGATAAAGGACACAGTCAGATTACATTGTCTCCAGATCTGGCAGAAATTAATTGGCAGCTATCTTGCACATTAATTTTTTCTTTTTTTCAACATAAATTCACTGGTTCCGACTTTTCATGTGAATCTGCTGGTTTCAAACTCAGTATCTGCTGGGACCAGAACCTGGGAGGCTGTAATGAGCCTTTTTCCACATTAATGAAAGTAATCATGAAGCCTGAACTGCCTCCGTCATAACAAAGCAAGACAATCTCCTCCCTTCATACCCCACAAATCTGTCTGATCGAGCTTTTTAAAGGTCTCGTCAACAAACCGTCTCCCAGGATTTGACATGAAAGCAAAGTGAAAAGAGAAAAACCCTCTGCACATTGTTCTACCTCGCACTGCATTCACACACCTGTCGGCACACCTGTCGGCACACTTCCTCTGAGTGCCGAGTGTTCAGCGAGAGTTAAGATGTTTCTGCATCTGCATTGTATTTTACTTTAACTCTTTCTGTGATAGAGACAAAAGCCTGGCAGGTGATCCGGCTGGTCTGAGATCCGACACCTGAATCGTTGCCTTATTTCATCCTTTATGACCATCAGCTCGACAGGCTGATTCAAGGCTGGACATTGTGGATCTACTCCCAACACATGACATGCACGGATGCAGAGGACTGACGCAGCAGAAGACAGAAAGAGAAATTCTTCACACACCAAGTTCAGAGAGGAAACAACGGCCTGGAACCTCATCCTGAACTGCTGCTGCTGCCACGGGATAGTTCCTGGAAAACTGTTTACGGAATGTCACCTCTTATGCAAGGTTAAGTAGCATTAAAGGCTGTGTGTGTGTGTGTGTGTGTGTGTGTGTGTGTGTGTGTGTGTGAGTACTCAGAGGGTCTTGATCCATTAGCCCCTGCCTCCCTCCACTGTTGTCCAAGGAAGGCTTTATTCTTTGCTCTGCTAATCCCTGGCTCAATGGCGTTCTAATCCGGAACAGTGGGACAGGGCATGAGAACGTCTTTAGACAGGACTGATATTATTATTGCTTTTGCTGCTAATAGAGAGATTACAGGCCGCATTCAGAACAACCGTTCTGTGCAGGCAGGTGAGTGTTTCATCACCTACGTACTCGCTGCAGCAGGAGGAGTCATGATTCAGCAGAAACCGTCTGTGTGACGCTGATGGCAGCTCAGAAAACAATGATCATCCAAATAAAACCACGTCAAAAAGGCAAATTCTGAAGATTGAAAGAGGTGTTTAGTCTTATTTAATGCTGAAACAACTTCTGAAGCAAACATGGCAAACGTCAGAGGGTTAAATGTGAGGATTTGCTGCTTTTCTAGTTCTAAAGCAAGCTAATTTAAAGATTGGGCTCTGAATCATCATATGGACATTTATTTTGTTAATATATATTCTTATTTGCTCATTTCTGAGTTTTCACTGTGAATTCTTTTTACTTATTTTAATTGGTTAATTTATTTGTTGATTTTATTCTTCTTTGTTAAGCGCCTTGTGCTCCTTTTGGATGTTGAAAGGCGCTATAGAAATAAAGTTTGATTGGTTGATTGATTTCTAGCAGAGACATTTCTAATTAAAATAATCCAAATCTAAAGCAAACAATAAGACATACTTTATTCACAGACAGAACATTTTTGGACAGTCGTCCTTTTGATTCAGAGGAGCGGAGACTGCAATGCACTGACACCTTCTTTAACCTGCTGAATTTATGAATAAATGAATAAATGCGTCGCTGCAGAGTGACTGAATCTGCAACACGCTGAGTGTAAAAACACGCTGAGTGTAAAAACACGCTGAGTGTGAGGTTTATGAAGCGCTGCAGCCTTCATCGAGTTAAACAGCTCTGTATCAGCTTCAAACTCTCTCACAGCAGTGTTGAGCACCTTTTCACTCATTGCTGCCTGGAGTACAACAATCATTCACATCAGCTCAACCATCTCAAACACATCCTGAACAGCCACGTCTGACCTAACTCACCCGAAACAAACACACTCACACACGTAACAGAGCGGCCGCCGTGACGACATAAACCCAGAGGCGAACGTGAACGAGCGTGCTTCATCGAGGACCTTCTCTCTATCATATGGACTGTGTCTACCAGGGGCTCGAGCTGCTGTTTGTGTCCGGGACAAAGACACTCGTTGTCTATCGTACTGGGGCAGAGAGGACGGGTGAGGAAAGGGGGGCCATTGTTTGTTTAGCAGCTGAAAGTAGCTCCAAGTATTAGCAAATAAATGAACAAGTGTCCCAGCTCATCCGAAGAAACACAACTATTAGCCCGCGGGTTCACCTCTTCCTCTTCGTTATCACCTGTGAGACCAGAGGGAGTCGGGGGGCTGGGCCTAAACTTCTCTTCCTCACTTTCTGTGTGACGATGCTGCAGCTGCTGAGCAGTTTTCCTTTTTTTAAAGAGGCTCAAGCAGTTTATGGACATTTGTGTGGAAACAGCTTCAGGCCTCAGTGTGGGTTGTTTCCCGTGGGAGCAGTTTGCTGACCTGAAGGCCGGAGCTGTCATGGCCCCCCCTTGTTGAGCAGGCTCACAAGTGTTCAGATTCTTTGCAGCAGGGAAAGGAAAGGAAGAAAGGAAGAAACACAGAGAGAAAGTGAGATTGAGATAATATGTACAGTACTCGGTGGAGGGGGGCGCTGAGGTAAAGTCGATGAAAGGTAAAAGAAAGTCCCTGTTGGAATGAAGACAAAATAAAGCCACTTATCAGAGCCAGGAAGAGAAACAACAGGAAGAGAACAGGGGGTGTAAGAGGCAGATTCAGGGCGCTCAGCCAGTTCTGAGCAACAATGTGCATTTAGATAAACGTACAGTATCAGCTCCGCATTTCTTACACAGATATTTCTGGTCATGTTGGATCGTATCAGGAGATGGTGAGCAGTAACACTCGATCCCTTCGTTTTAAACAGGTGAAGCACGGCTTTAATGGAACGGGCTGTGGGGGAACCTTCCAATGGAAGCACCTGTTTGATGCAGGAAGGCAGAGGAGCAGACAGGAAGTGTGGGACAGAGGGGGATGACATGATTCAATAGACCGTTTTCGTGGCAGACAGCTTGACTCATCGAAGCAGGTGGGAACATTAATGATGGCTGCGTTCCACTCAGGTGGGCCCACACCAGGGCTCCCATGTCGTGCATGCTCACTTACTGTCATGGCTTACTGGGACACTTAATGGAATGGAGCCATCATTCATGTTAACATTCACACTCGTGCTTTTCCTGCTTTGACAAGTAAAAACATCTGCAACTGCGAAAGGGTCTGTGCAGGGACGGCACACGGCGAGGGCCTATGATTCAAACACCGACCACTTTAAGCTAAAAAGCTTTCCTCATTGGTTAGAGGCAGAATTCAGCCATATCTTGATGGAACTAGGAAAATGTGGTGGAGAGGCTGTAAGCAGCAGTCACCAGAGCAGCATGTTGTGCATGTGCATACAGAGACTAATAAAGGCCACACTGACGTGAAGCTCTGCAGAACCAGTTTATATCGAGTTCAACAAGCAAACATAAAGGTACGGAGGGCTACACTCCTTGTTGCGACATTACAGCACAGATTCATAACTTCTGATGTGCAACACAACATCTGAAGAGCTGCAACGACACATTCAGGAACTCGCTCTGAGCATGAATCAAATTAGTGGTTTGTAACGAAGTGTTGACTCGAAATGTTTGACGTTTTCTGTGAAAATAAATCCCAACATGTAAGTTCTCAGATTGTGTGCAGTGATGTCTGCTTTGTAGTGCACGCACGCACGCACGCACGCACGCACACACACACCTTCATTCTCTCCCCTTCCAAGACAGCTTCCAAAATTTAATTGGGCCTGCAAAAACTGGCATTTTCCCTGGAGCAGGGTTCACCTTTAATTGCGTGCTCTGAAATACCGGCTTTAAAATGCATCAAAAGAATAACTAGTGAATGCATGTTGATGCCTGGAGAAGCTGAGAATTAATTAAACATGACCTGCTTTCCTCCTCCTCTGTTCCAGGCCAGAGAAATCGATGTCCCTCTGTTCCTCAGAAAGTGAGGACAGAAAGGAGCTGGATGGATCCTTCAGCATGAAGCAGGTCAGTGTGAAACGTTTGCAGTGGAAGACATGAAGTTCAGGATGTTTGGATCGCGCTTCTATCAAGAGAAATCACTTGAAAGTATTATCAAAGCAAAGGGGCGCTGAAACAATATTCAGGAACTGATGGTAGTGAGCTCATATTTAGGAACTGGTGGGGGCCGAGATGCTTTGAGCCGCTGAGCTGCAACCCTGAGGAGGGGGCGGGGAGAAGAGGTTTCATACTCGCAGCCTTGGAGTGCGCTGCATAAACCAACCTGCAGGAGTGACTCCCCCCTTCACACAGTTCAAGAATCAAACCTCGTTCTGGACTTCAGGATCTGGGCCAAGTGTAAATGAGCCACACACACACACACACACACACACACACACACACACACACACACACACACACGTGTCAGTGAAATGACAGGCTGACACAGATACACTGTGAACGCAGAGCATCTTTGATCCTTCCTGACCAACAAGCATCGCTCTCAAACATGCTAACATGTTGAACGTTTCAGAAATTTCCTTCACAACTGCCCCCACAAAACACCCCCTCAAATCCACCACGATCCATGAGTCAGTTCAGCAGGCAGGGGGAAGCGGTGCAGTTCATGAGACAAAAAGAGGCAGATGCACTAAACTGACTGAAGACTTGACTTTATTTGCTAATTGCTTACCAGTTCTTTCAATCATCAGCTCTGAGGAGGGCAGCCAGATACCTCTTAAGGCTTCTACATGCTTCATGCAGCTGCTGGCGTGTTGTGGCATGCAGCGGATCACATGTCAGCTCAGACTGTTAATTTCTTTTTACACTGAGGAACTTTGTGCTCGTTCCTTTAAAACACACCAAGAGTTCATCTAAAATAACCACAGAACACCTGAGAAGAGTTAAGGATAACTCTTTCACCATGAACGCAGGTGTAACGCGACTGCTGCGTCGGTGCATTAGAAGAACGTGCACGCGTGCTCGGCCGCAGTGAGCAAAGTTCAGCCCCCGAGCTTCTCAGGAGAACCCTTGTTAGAATTCACACCATGACAGCAGACGCGGGGTCAGTGCTCCTGACTCCCAAAGGTGGCCTGAGCAATTAGTGGTTAAGTAATGGAACGGGGCCAGGCCGAGTTGTTGATGTGGTGCGCGCAGTCTGATCGTGGAAGAAACGGAGGCGGAAGGGGGGTGGGTGGGTGTAAGTACCCTCGGGTCGCAAGTAGTCAAAGGCAAAGAGATCGTGTTTCATGCTACATCTCTGCTCGCTCCCTCGCCAGGCTAATTACTGTCAGGGGATTATTAATAGGTGGTAATAGGTCACGGCGAAGCGGCTAAACGCTATCGATAGGCCATTTTTCTAAATGTGACCTCTGAGTTCGCACAAACACACGTCTGCATACACAGAAAGGTAATGTTCAACCTACATGTGTAGACACCAGTGGAGACGTTGGGCTTCGTGTTATTGGACGAAATGACAAACTACTCGGAGCCTGCATCCATCCTTTTATTTATTATGGGGGGAGTCAGCAGCCAGCCTGACGCAGGAAACCGCTCAGACACGAGTCTCTGCTTTCAAACGGTTGAACTTTGACCTACTTTGACACTGAGCCGTTCAGTCACGTCTTCCAAACGTCGACGTCAGACAGGCGAACGGCGGTTCCTTTAAATCCTGCGGCTCGCATGTAGCAGCGGGGTGTTTGTTACAACAACACATTTCTTCACTGCGTGTATGTATAAGCCTTCATATAGTACACACACTGAACCCCTCAGTGTTGCCAAGCTGGAAATGGGAACATAGTGTCCTACCCGGACTCTGCCGGGTTTCTTATTCTGTTTGCATGCCCGGCATGTGTGTTTGGGTGTGTATATAGATGTGTCTGCCCCAGCCAAGGACAAATAGCTCATACTAGGTACACACTGTTTCTGCTGCTGTTTTTCTTATTCTTTCAGCCTCATCTGTCCCTTTTTTTATCTTTCTTTCAGTCCGGTTTTGATGTTTCTCCACAGATTTCATGTCGTCACTGCTCCGGCTGTGGCTCTTGTAAACTCTCTGCTCGCCACTCTCACAACTGATAATGATGATGATGATGAAGCTTGTAAAACAAACCCCTGAGAAAGCTGAAGTGGGATCTGATTATCTGATTAACATCATGCAAAAATGGCTCACGCGACAGCACGTCAGCATGGAGAACGAGCCGACGGGCAAAGAGCCCCGAGACTGAAAATCAATCCAATGACTAGAAAAAGAGAGAAAATTATCTCAGAGATGCAAAACAACGACAAAAAAAGACACAGAAAACAACCAGGGGTGAAAAAAGGACTAAAGAGCGATAAAAAACGAGCACAGAGATGGAAAACCGCTACAAAGACACAAAACGACTACAAACAAGCCATTTGGCGTCTTTTTCGTCTTACTCCTATTTATGGTAAGAGGGGTCTTTTAGGCCGGGGGCCCATTTTCTCATAATCCATCATGATTGCAGCAAAAGCCAAATATGTAGAAACAGGAAAGCTCAGTTCAGACTCGCTGCGTCGCTCATCACCAGTAGATGTTGTTTAAGGGGAAAGTCAATGGCACATGTAGCCCCCCCCCCCATTCTGAACGTTTCCTAGTCACATAACAGAATGTAAATGTTAACGAGCTCATTTAAATACAACAGATGTTGTATCTGTGTCTTTCCTTCATTTGTGCGTTCTTTAATGTCACATATCAATAATCCAAACTAATGATTCACCTCACTGTCAGTTCATGTGTCAATTATCTTTTTTCAGTTATTAGATTTAATTTATCCGTTAAAACGTCAGGAGGGAAAAATGCCCATCAGAGCTCAAGGCGACGTCGTCAAACTGCTTGTTTTGTTCAACCAGCTGTCGGAAACAGACATTTATTCATAGAAAACATTCACATCTGCTTCACAAGCATCTGAAACATTCATCACTGGTCAAAATTGATCCTATTAAATGTCAGTTAGTCAATTAAACAATTATTCAACAGGGTGTTTTGATACTGGACAACAGCAGAGTCACACATTTAATGCTCCGAACGTTTAAAGGAATATTTCTGTGCATCTGAGGCCCGAGCAGACGAGCGTCCTGCGGTGTTACAGCGATCATTTCAGAAACCGTTTCAAGACCATGACTTAATGCAGACCACAGCAGCATGGTGGATTTATTGATGAAGGCCCAGACAAACTGGGCTGAGCACCGCGGGACATTCTGTGACTAAACATTTAGTCAGCGGGGGTTAAATGAGGCAATGTACACTTTCAGACCGACGTGCATGGAAAAAGATAACAAACCCTCAGCCAATGTGAGCCAAGGACAAAGATTAAAGTACATCTATAGATAATGTTAACATATTAACTTTTAATCTACTGAGGCAGCGAGCAAAAAGGGGGAAAGAGAAAAACAATCTGCTCTTTCTCTTTCTACCTCTCTCATCCCTCGTCTTCCCACCCTCCCTTGGCAAGGACAAGCGAAGGTGCTGCCAAGAATGTGACTGCATTTGGAAAACAAATCCAGCTCACTTCTCTTTTTTTCACTTCTTCTCTTTTCCCCCACCGGCAGTTTTTTTTTTTTCTTCTTAAGGTGGGCCGGTGAACGCCGCAGAGCCCGACACCCCCGCAGTGTCTCTGGAGCCGTCCCACTCTCTGCAGATCGCTGCCTTTTCTGCAGCTCGACGCGTTTTTCAACCTCCGCTAACCCTGCACTCTTTCCACCAAACTCCCCCAAACACACGGTCGAAGAAGGCGGGAGGCCTTTCGTTTCCTCGTCAGTCCACCTTAAGAAAAACTGCGTGAAACTGTTGGTGTGTGTGTGTGTGTGTGTGTGTGTGTGTGTGTGTGTGTGTGTGTGTGTGTGTGTGTGTGTGTGCTTTCCCGAGTGTTTTCTCGGAGGTGTCCACTTCCCCACACTCGTTCATTTCCTCACAGCTAATGGAAGTGTCTCATTTTAACAGGGGTTAAAAAACACAGCGATGAAGAGGGGTTTCATGATTATTGCTCTCTGATCGCTGTGCAGGATAACGAGCTCCAGGGTCTTCATGAGGGGGGGCTTCTACAGTTTGCAACATTTACTACATCAACCTCTTTAACCACGCTAGCTCTTAAAGAAGTTCTACCTTATGGTAGCAGATGCAGGATCCGTGTAAGAAAGTGTTGATTTCAGCAGGAGGTTTAAAGGTCGGAGAGCTTCTCAACCTGCGAGGGACCCCGAGCACACACACACACACACACACACACACACACACACACACACACACACACACACAGATATCCTGCCTCAGAGGCTGAACCCCCACACAGGCAGCAGCAGTCACGCCACATTTCATTCTGAGAAAGAGGGAAAGGTGTGAGTGTGTGTCAGCTTGTGCAGCTGGTATAATTAGACGGGCTGGCAGAGCGGGGAAACCACTGTCAGTGTGTGTGTGTGTGTGTGTGTGTGTGTGTGTGTGTGTGTGTGTGTGTGTAGTACTTTGTTAATGTGTGTGTGTGAGTGTATGCTTGCATGTGTATCCAACATCAGGCAGATTGAGCTGGCAGTGCTAACATAGCAGGTAACAGGAGAGGGTGTGTGTGTGTGTGTGTGTTTGGGGGGGGGTAACTTTGTCCAACTGTGCCAGCAGTCTGGGCGATCACTCTGCTCTGCCCTCCCTCACGTTTCCCTCACTTCATCTCCCTGCTGCACCCGTACAGGTGCCGTTACCATGCCGACAGCCCGGGAAGAGGTCTCCTTTTCCCAGATTAGAGACGGAGCAATGGGGAAACCCCCCAGGAAGGCCACAGCAGGGGCAGCGTTCTCAAAAATAACGGAAAGTGTCAACATGTTTCCGACAGCATGAGGACACAGATGGAACGTTGTCTGTCTCACGACCAAACAACAACAGCTCTGATGTTTGAAATGACGTCTGTCAATGAAGAAAATGAAAAATAACTCCTGGTTTCCCAGACGACAACCCCACCCAATCAGAGTTTCTGCTTCTTTATTTTACAACGTTTATTTACTTCCATCTAATTTTTTCATGTTTCATATTTTCTTCTGTTTTCTTCATCTTATACAAAAAGACCTGAATAAATACGAACGTAGCAGCTAACAAACACCCCCCCCCCCCCAGAGTGTTTGTGAAACAGCAGCAACTGTTTGCACGTGCATGTAGTGTTGCACCACCAAACCTGGCAGACAGTACTGCACGAGCGTGAGCGTGTGTGTCTGTTTCAGTGTGTGTGTGTGTGTGTGTGTGTGTGTGTGTGTGTGTGTGTGCAGGGCTGGGATCCAGGCACCAGCCTCAGCTCAAATAAAACATGGCAGACTCGCGTCAGGCGGATAAACAAGGGCACAAAAAAAATGATATAAATAAATATGTGCAAATTTATGAAGAAAAACAGCAAACTGAACAAACTGGAACAGTTTATGTTTGAGGGGGGGGCAGTGGGGCAGGTTAGTTGGTGATTATAGACCTCACTGTAGACATGGCAGACTGTGTGGCTTCAGCACCGGCTGCAGGTGGAGGTCCAGGATCCAGGGGGGGTCCTGTGAGGTTTTGTAGCCTCATTCTTGTTGTGCAGGCTCAGATGTGACTGCTGGCCAGACAAGAAGCAGCGAGCGTGAACTTTAAGCTGACCTTTCTACGTCATGCTCAGCTCGAGCTCAGTGCGGGGCAACACCATCAGCTGTCTGGCCCAGATCCAGCAGGTCCAGGCCGTGCACGAGACCAAATGTGTCCACACTGTCTACGTTAACTGGCCCCCTGTCACCACGTACACGATGACACCCAGAGACCACATCTGAGGTCTCAGCACCGGCAGGTAGTCTGTCCAACGAGGACTGAGTGTCAGGCTGTTGTCCAGGTCATGTGTGTGCCAGACTCTTCTCCCAGTTAAAGAGGACAGATGAACAGATGTATAGTCAGGGAGTCCACATCAGGGTCTGAATGTTTACCGATCGTGACCCCCACAGTGCCTGGTTTGACCCGAGGCTCCAGAGGAGGCTCCAGAGGAGGCTCCAGAGGAGGCTCCAGGAGAGGCTCCAGAGGAGGCTCCAGGAGAGGCTCCAGAGGAGGCTCCAGAGGAGGCTCCAGGAGAGGCTCCAGAGGAGGCTCCAGAGGAGGCTCCAGAGGAGGCTCCAGAGGAGGCTCCAGAGGAGGCTCCAGGAGAGGCTCCAGAGGAGGCTCCAGAGGAGGCTCCAGGAGAGGCTCCAGAGGAGGCTCCAGAGGAGGCTCCAGAGGAGGCTCCAGGAGAGGCTCCAGAGGAGGCTCCAGAAGAGGCTCCAGAGGAGGCTCCAGGAGGCATCGCGGGTGTTTAAACAGCATTTTCTTTGGATTCCATTCACTTAATGCCAAATTAAAAAATTGCATCTTCTTACATATTTTTCCTGAATACACACACACACACACAGACACACACACACAGACACACACACACACACACACACACACAGACACACACACACAGACACACACACTCCATGTCACGCCCCCATTCATCTCCACATCTCTGTCACCTCTGTAATGAGCAATAAAACACATACTGTAAAGTAATCTTAGACACACACACACAAAGGACCAACATGGTCACCCCCCCCCCAACAACCCAGGTGTGTAATGAAGCCTACAAGGTCTGGTGAGGCCCCTGGGTGCCCCCGAGCATCAACTACACCCCCCTCACACTACAATCTCAATCTTTTCCTGGATGACTGGATACAGCAGAATCTATGAAAGGGGAGAAGGTGGTAAAAGAGGAGGGGGGAGCCAGCAGGCTGGAAGGTGATTTTCTTGGCAGAGAGTCCGGTTGGGGTACTGAGGACCATGGGCCCCGACTCCCGGCGGCCCCCACCACAGTGCCTGTGTGGTCCTGGATCTGATTAGCGCCAAGCTCTCCTCGTATACAACAGACACACACACAACAAGGCACAGCTGCCCACATGTGAACGCTAACACGGCTAGCCTGCACGCACGCACACGCACGCACGCACGCACACACGCACGCACGCACGCACGCACGCACGCACGCACACACGCACACACACACACACACACAGCCAATCAGGACTGTACACGTGCAGCGTGTCTGAGCTCACAAACACACCGTTCAGACGTCCTTTTGTTATCTGAAGAGTGTCAGAACAGATCAAGAGGAGGAGAAGCAGTTTACGGGTTTTCAACTCGTAAACACACGACGGTGATAAGAAACAGAAGACGACGGCAGCGAGGAGAGAGAGGGAGAGGAGGAGAGAGGAAGAACGCCAACATGTCCGAGCTTTCACCGCAAACATCCCAGAGGAACACAATGAAACTCTCACTCAGTCAGCTCATCTTTTCCATGATTTCTCCACGACGTTCCACGCACGCACGCACGCACGCACGCACAAACACACACACACACACACACACGCACACACAGCACTGTGTGAGTTCACCTGGAGTTTGCCATCAGTGTGCATGTGCCTGGTGGACAGGATGTGGCGGCCCATACGTGACGTGTCCAGGTGGTGTGTGTGATTAACAGAGAAGCAGCAGAAGAAGATGAAGAAGAAGATGGCTCATCATAGTAAACCACTTAAACAACATGATGTCATAGACTGAACGCCCTGACGTGTGCGAGACGCAGAAAATCCTCGACTCGCTGTCACACAGTTAACACGCACGCTATTTCCTTAATTGAGCGCGCAGCCACACGCCTCCAGAGGCTAAATGAAATACTACGTGGTGCAAAGGTTGAAGTAACTGAGCTGCACTGCATCCTTAGACGGAGGGAGGGGGGGGGCAAAGGGCAGGGCGAGCTGTCGGCAGCCCGTCACCGCCACCTCGGCTTTGTGTTTCTGCCTCGGTGGGTCGGAATCTGCGTAACGACCGCGCTGCTCTTTAAAATGAGCGTCGAGGTACATGGGGGTGTGTCTGTGGTTGGTGCAGTATTCCTGTGACTTCAGAACACGGAGAACTCCTGTGAATGTGTACTCTGTGTATCGTCCTGTGTGTAGTTTTACATCATGGCACGAACTGAACCACGCTGCTGTTATTAAAGATAAAAACACTCGTCCAGCATTTCTGTCAGTTATGGTTTTGCTATAAAAAATATTTGATAACCAAATTAAAATTTCTGAAAATATTTGTTCATGAATACATAAATACTTTAAGTACCATCACAGCGCTCGCACCTTCACGTGTTGAACTCAGATTTGAGGTGAGAGCAGATGAAGGTGAAAACAGGTTTCAGGTGTCAAACGCTGCACATACATCATCCTGTGCACTGAAGGTCAAACAGCCGGTACAGCAACAACAAGCACGAGAGCTCAGAGAGCGCAGGGTGTGTGTGTGTGTGTGTGTGTGTGTGCGTGTGTGTGTGTGTGCCTGTGCGTGTGCGTGTGTGTGTTCTTCGGCCCACATGTGTTCATAACTGCCCTTAAGGTGGAGAAAGACAAACACTCGGTGGGAGCGTCAATCCAGGATTTAACATCATCTCAACAGTCCTTCAGTGTTTGGAAATACTAAAAACCTTTAATGTGAAGGTCAAACACGACGAGCAGCCACGTGATTCACTGCTGTGATCAGACTGAAGGCTGCGAGCTGGACTGTGGAAACTATGAGTAATCCAAACGATGTTTACAGGAGAAAACAGCCTGCGCTTTCTCTTTAGACCCTCGACTTCGAATCAGTATCACAATAATAAGAGTATTTTCCAGTATCAATGATGTATCTCAATACAAAAGTCACCTATACCATAACCAAAGTGATGAGAGCAGTGAACTCTGCTGTTAGCTTTTAGCTTGCTGTAAATGATTAAAGTGACAGACATTACGTTTGAAAGAAGAAATAAGAATCTTCCTCCTGCATGATCACAGCTGAGACCACGAACAATGAATCACATCTTTAGCCAAGCTCGGTCTGGTGTGACGCGGCTAACGTTAGCAAACTTTATGAAGAACAAACAAAACTGCAAATACGGCAAATCTCAGGTTTGTTCTTTAATGAACCTGCCTGGTGGACGAGTGGAACATGATGTGCACTTCTTCTTGTCTGCGTGGTTACTGCCCTCGAAGGGAAGCCAGCGCTGCACGTGTGCCGCTCGCCGCCGACAAGAATGAGGATGAACTACAGCGACCAGATACAGAACGGCCGTTATGGAACACAGATGGCGGCGAGGCCCCGTCACGCTTCACAGAATCTGTGTTCAAAATAGAGCAACATACACAAACATACCTTCAAATGTTCGTATCAAACATACGTAAGACCGAGGCGGCGCCCACACACGCTTCGCACGCTCCGAGCACAGACAGGCAGACAGAACACGCCTACGCGTCCTGTATGGGCGCGTGCACGCGGAGAGGTCAGCGGGGTTCAGGATCGAGTGTGCCCGACACACATCAAAAAAGATCCATTGAGCGGCGCGTTAATTTGGCCCGCTGACCCGTGCGCGCTCTGACCCGCCGGCTGCTGTGAATCAAAGCGAGGGTTGAGTCAACGCGTAAGGACCAGAGGACAGACACACGAAGACGACAGAGACAGAAGGTCTGCATGGCTGACTTCACACCATGATCTGTATACGTTTGACTGACGGTGCGTTTGAGTACAGCACAATAGGGGAGGAATGCTGCCTGTCCCAGCGTTCAGGAACACACCTGTCTGGATTAACAGGTGCAGCAGAATTCACCTCTGTTTGACCACCTTTTCTGCTTCATACGTTTCTTCTCGATTTGTTTTCTTACAGCTTTTGTTGAACGAACAAGCTTTGATGTTTTACTTTACTTTTACTGCACTTCTGAAAGGTTGATGCCTTCCAGGTGTGTCCAAAAAACACTGACCCGGAGGAAGAAACACATCGACGTCACGAGTTCAGACAAAGATCTTTCCTTCATTTGATTTAAGGTGAAAATGTACTAAACCGTCTTTTTCCTCTTTGTCGCATCACAAGAACAGACTGAGCATCATCTCCAGTCAGTTCATTTATTGATTAATCAATCATCAACTACTCTAATAATGATTCAATCATCATTAAAAGTTATTGAGAAGTTTTCAAAAGCAGAAGAATCATCTTCACAGGACTATGAACACTCTTCTTCAAACTGGCCATTAAAAGATCAAATGCTTCTACTGGAAGAGAAAAGAGACACAAAGTTAACGATCGTCAATTAAGACAAACGAGCTAAAGTTTATCTGAAGTTAACGTGAAGTCTGAGGTGGACAAATGAAGAGGAGGATATCAAGATAAACTGATGTGTAAGCTTCAGGTTCACTTCAGAATGAGGACTGAGCACGTCGTTCATCACTTTCATTCAGAGGAAGGAGGAAAGGAAGGAAGGAAGGAAGGAAGGAAGGAAGGAAGGAAAGGAAGAACAACTACAGCAAGCAAACCCTTTTACTATCAGTCCATCATTGATTCGTCGAATCTGCAGAGTAAAGATTTGCTGCTGTTCTTCGTCATGTCTCAGAGTAAATGAAACGTCTTTGGGTTTTGGACAGAAAGAAGCCTTTTGAAGCCGTCACATGAAATTGTGGCATTTTTTACATTTTTTGAACATTTAACAAATAGAGGATTAAATGTGAAAATAAGATTAACAGTAATGAATAACTGATGCAGCCCTAGTTTCAATGTACATGTGGGGATGTGACTTTTGTTTTAAGACAGAACTGAATGTATCTGATCTATAAGTATGATTATATTCATGGCCAAAAAGGCGGCAGCATTATATATATATATATATATATACACATATACATATACATATATATACATATACATGCACGAGGCAGCCACGATACACATGCTGCTATTGTTGAAGCAATTCCTTCATTTATCAGTTTGACCCAACCAAGACATCAAAGACAGACAAGCTGTTGCAGCTCAGAGACAGTCATTAAGCTCTGTAACTGTTCCAGGACACACATTGTGTCACGGCAGGTCCAGTATCTATGTGCAGCCAGCGGCCGCTCCCACAGCTCTCATTAGTCAAGTGGGACTACATAAAGACTTAAAACCTGCCTCTGCTTCACTGAAAGGGTGAACTCCTATCTGTGGGAATAAAGCTCAGAGGAGGGCTGTTATTCTTCACTGAGTTACAGCACAACCCAAGTGACATAAATAGTGAATAAGCTCAGCCTAGCCCCATTAAGCCCAGCGGTGGAACGCAGAGCTACTGGGATCTAAAGCCTAGATTCGACCGTGGCCTTAGTGCAGCATCGCAGACGGAGATGTAAGGGGGGGTTGATGTGTTGCCCTGGGACACTAAGCCACAGCCGCGTATGCAGGATTTGCTCCACTTCAGCTGAGCGAAGGGTTGCGTTAGATAGGATGTTTTCCTGCAATGATCTCTGAAATAGAGCTTATTGCAGCTGCAGGAAGGGCAGCGGCAGCACAGAGAGGGTGTGGGTTTATGTGTCTGTGTCCCATAACACCCCCCCTAAAAGAGATGCTTTTTCTATTTTAGCCTTTCTGAATGTTTGTGGCATTTCTGTGCGAACACATCGAGATGTGACGCTCTGTAACGGTCTGTAACTGTGTGCACTGTGCCAAAGGCCAAATTAAACAATCAGCAAACTAAACGGGACTATTAAAGTTGTCAGTGTTCAAAGCGTCGGAATATTGAACAGATACAGACAGAGAAGCAAACCTGAACTCCACAGACAGTATCACTTGTGCTGCTGCAGCCCGAACAGCTGCTCCAGCATTCAGTGCAGCGACAGATAAAAGAAGGGGAGCTGGTGGAGGATGGGGAGGATTAGCAGAGAGGTTGTGACAGGAAGCCTATGTGAACATTCAGTTCCACCTCATGACTTAATGATGAACATCTTGTGTCGCCACGCTGCAGCGGTGAACGTGTACGTGGCTCCGTCGGCGTACACGAGGACCTGGAAAAGCAAGACATTCTGGGTCGTCCACTCTGCGCCGCAGACAGTCACCTGAGGCGTGTTTGGAGAATGTACAGTATGTGTGAGGAGGGACGGCTGTGCAGAAGCTCTAATAAGTCACTTAAACCCCGCCGTGGGGGAAAAAGTTACCTGAGGACAGGCTCTTCAGGGGTCACCTGGAGCCTGAGGGGCAGATAAAACAATCACTCTCCTTCAGTTGCCTTATTTCACTTATTATTTCTGTATTTTGTGAAATAGCCTGTGTGACTGATTCATTTCCTCGACTGCATTTTATTTCCATTATTACATTTACAGCAATAAGTCGCTGCTTTTATCTCATTTCAATCTGTTTGTCTTGTTCTTTGCTTCAGTGGAGCACTTACAGTTTGTCTGTTTAAATGGTGCTACAACAGATAGATAGATGGATACTTTATTAATCCCCAAAGACAAATTTACAGGATGAATTTACAGTAATAAAACTTTTACAATCTCGCCCTACACTGCAGTACTTTTTTTATTTTATTTTAATGGTCTATGACAGCAGAATCTGCAGCTCTCAGTATAAACGAGTATAAACACGAGTGGTCTCATGTCTCATGTTCGGGACCATGCCGCCTCATGTCGGTTCACATGTAAGCTCTAAAAGAGGCCATTATCTGCGGCCACAGCCCTCCTCTAACAGCTGCACCCACGACAAACAGGCCGCTTCAGCCGCCTTATCACAAACAGGAGGCCTGGGCCAGCTGCCCGGAGCTCATGTGACCGCATCATTAGACTAATGGGCCGTCGATTAATGTTAACATGCCAGCAGAGCTCGTATCTGTGAGATCTACGGGTCGCCGCAGAGCCGCCGGTCATGTAATTGGCCGCCGTGCTCTTTTCTGCCGACGGCCTTGTTTTCATTTGTAATCTCTTCTTCGTTACACAAAAATCATCCGTCTTCCTCCTCCATCAAATCTGCCACAGTCACACTACAACAAGCATCTTTCCTTTCTTCTCATTTAATGCTGCTCCCCCCTGATGAAAAGACACAACATGGAGGACAAATGAGATGTTGAAGTGAACTGGTGCCTCGAGAGGACATCAGGTGGACATCAGGTAATCATCATTGTTTTGCTGATGAAGCAGAGCACGGTCTAGTAAAATTAAAGACATTCACCTCGGCTGTACTTACACAGCTAAAAGTTAGCATGCTAACACGCTAATCAGGCCAGATAGGACATATAATCCCTCCCTGAGCAGTGTTCATGTGCTCGAGCCCCCTCGACTGGCTCCTTTCAGCGTCGAGGGAGCGTTTTCAGACCGAATGACTCAGCTCTTCACCTCATCAAGGTGAGCCAATCCACCTGTGAAGACACTCACTTTGGCCGCTTGCATCTGTGACCTGTCCAGAGCACAGGTGAGGGCCGGAGCGTGAATCGATGGTGGGTTGAGAGCTTTGTCTTCAGGCACAGCTCCCTCTTCGCCACCACAGTCCTGTACAAAGCCCGCATGGCGCCGGTGTCGAGCCAATCCTCCTGCCACGCTCTGTTTTACTCGGACACGTTAGAGATACTGTACCTGAACTTCTTCACTCATCATAGACTCTCACACTTTGATCTTGCATGTGGACACAATCTCCAAATAAGACAGGTTTCAGGCTGTGAACGGTGTCAGCTGTAGTACCTGGCTGAGCGAGAGTCATGTGCAGTGAACGACTGCTGACCTGAGCCTCCGTCACACACAGCTCCCGGTCCATCACTGACGTAACTCCTCAGGCTCCACTCGTGGTTTTTACGACTCGCACGTGCAGCTACATTCGGGAACTTTTCCGTCTTGCTCCTTTTCACACATTACACGGCAATGATGGAGTGGATGGGGCAAGGGACAGTCCAGCAGATGGCAGTAACGCGACACCTACAGATGCCAACTGCCACAAAACTCAACAGGAGAAGAAGACGGAGTAACACTGGATCAGAAGACATCTCTGATCACTTTCAGGTACGTGGCAGGTGGATTTCATGTGTGAAAGGGGCTTTAGATATCACGATAAAAGCCTCCCACACCTCTGTCAGTGCACACAGACGCAGCGGTCACGTGTTGCAGAGATGCGTCCGCATGGGTTCAAGAGCTACCTGCTGTGGGAATATCCCCGCTTAAGAGGATTGGGAATTCAAACCAGGCACTTTGTGCTGAATAAAATATCATAGCTAGAGGGGAACTATGCTGGTGGAATGCTTAGCCCTGCACAGGGTGGGGGTGGAGGTGGTGGAGGGGGGAGCCTGTGTGTGACACACAGCTAAGAGGTATTACGCTCACCTTTTGATGTCGCTGAGCGAGGTGTTAGGTAAAAATGGTGCACTGTCAGTGTGAAAGGTGCGCTAAGCTTCGCCTCTTTGCCTGTTCGTGTAGTGCGTCAGATCTCTGCTGCACGTCCGTCCATCCTGGAGGAGGGATCCTCCTCTGCCGCTCTTCCAGGATCCAGGGATCGAGTGGGAAAATGTGGCAGTAACAACACCGGTCGAGCATCAGCTCTGGGATTTAATCCTCGACGAGAACTACAACATCTCAGACAAAATCTAGTTTAGCGCAGCGAGGCGACGAGCCGCGCAGGAGCGCTCGTTTATCTTCAGCAGTCTGAAGATGTTTGGGGAAAGCACGAGGTGTGATTTGGACTGATGCTGTCCGACAGCTGATGTTTGAAGTGTCACACCTTTTAACTCAAGTGCTTCTGACTTTCAGAGCAGATTCAGAGAAGTGAATCATGGACCAGAGTGTAAAAACAGCTGCGTTACATTAAGTCTGCAGGAATCATGAGACGGAGCCTGTTTCATTTGTTAAATTTGGGCTACGACGTCGGTGCCAACTTAAACTCACACAGACTGCATGCACAGACTGTCAGTGAAAACAGGGTGGAAAGCAGTGTTTTAACATTGCTCTCATTTCCTTCCCGTCATTTGAAACCTTTGAAATAATGAGTTGAAATGTTGCCCTAAAATGACAGTGACAAGAAAATCAAGTTTGTAACTTTCTTCTTTTTTATTCCAGTGGACTCTGGGCGGGTCTGAGGATATGAAAAGATCCAAGATGGGCACTAAGAAACAAAAGCTTCATGTCCAAAGTGACACTTTATCTTCTGTACTGGATAAAAATGAAGAACATCAAACAGCTTCCTGTGGCGGTTCTGATGCCTCCAGCTACGCTGTAGCATCGTGTGCTATTGGCACAAGCTTAAAAAACCTCGGAGGTGGGCTCTGGTGGGTGCACGCCGCCACACACCCGGCCTGTCGAGAAACTACCTTCATCATCATCGTGCACGGGCCAGTTGTTTCGGATCGAGTGCGTTCTAACTGAAAACAGCTCCGGAGTTCGAGGGCCTGACAGCGCCCCCTCTGGGCAAACCCGGCCCGCTTGTTTAGCCCCAAAACCGAGTGCGACTGCTGTGTTGACGTACGACGAACCAAAGCTGGGTTAAACGCTCCAGGTTTCGAAAGATCTGGTCCTGGCGAGGTGCGACTACACCCTAAAGCAAATATGTATAAGTGAGGATTGTTTGAGCAGGTGAAGAGGCGGCTCTTTGTCTCACTGAACTCTTTTAAACATTCTGCTTTATGTTTGCTCAACTCCTGCTTTACATCCCAAGACTTCTCCTGAAAGAGTAAAATATTAAAGTCTCTGTGGACACGCAGAGTGAATAAATGATTGGGAAAGAGTGTCTTGAATAATTATTAATGAACTGCCAGGAGCAACATGACATATTTAGCTCGTATTAAAGTCCTGAACCTGCAGTGGCAGCTGGTCCTGAATCCTTTAAACCACCAGCTGAGTGATCGAGTGGATCTCATGAAACCACTCCAATTAGAAATCAACACAACGTGCAATAGTTTTGTTTCCTGCCATACAAATGTTTTTCTGTGGAAAGTTTTTATCTTTGCTGTGTAATTGGGCCATAAAGCAAACGTGTGGTCTTTGAAGTTTCAGCCGGGGCTTTGAATGCAGCACCCCTGCAGGGACGTTATTTACTGAGCGTTTGAACATCTATGCATTATTTGTGGAGCTGATATAATGATGGCAGAAACCTCTCGGTGCCTCTGTTGGCTAAGCAACGAACCGTAACCCATTACCAGTATTAATACAGGGATTTAAGGGAAAAGTCAATAAACTGTGACTTTATGTGACAAACTGCACCACAGATGAAACTGCAGTATATTCATGAGGCCTGTATACACGCTGATCCCCTCAACAAAGAATATTTAGGACACGAGAGGATATACTAAGATTGGGCACATTCTCCACGGCTGGATGTGCGTAAAAAACATCTGGCAACGAGAGCTGATCAACATAAAATATTAACTTTAAGTATGAAAAGTACCAAATCTACAAGCTGCACGTTGTGCACAAGCCTGCGAATCGAAGCGTCGCCGCTGCTGCAAATCATAACAACACTTTTTGTTATTTATTTTTGCCCCAAAAACAAGAAGACCATTCAGTGTGGTGACTCATAATCACGCCCCCCCGAGGCTTCTCTGCCACTAAACAAGCAGTCTAAATAGATAACCTAGATAGCACACCGCGTCCCCTCGTCTGCCACGCTCAGACACACAGCGCGCACGATCGGGCTACGAGGGCTTCGCCGCCGTTCACTAACAGAGCCAGACGTGCGTGGCCCATGTCAGATGGGAAACATTAAAATAACATGGGACCTTAGGGGACCGGGAGGAGGACTGGAGCCATCCCGCTTCCCTTCGCTAACGGTCCCTCAGCGCTGGTGAAAGGAACACGTGTGCGTCCCCTCTGTAACCTCTATACGCTGCAGCTAATCACATTGTATGTGGCTATATAATTACCTCGCTCATTAGCTAAAACCCCGGGGTTATCTTTATTAACTGCCACGCAGGGTATTCTGGAGAATGAGCACATGTCATTGTTGTGTCTGTGTTTAATTAACTGCATCTGAATGGGCGCCATCCAGGCTGTTCACTGCTTTGTCACCTAACAGCCGTGCAGGATAATTAATACGAGCTCGTCGTTTTTTTAATGTATAGAAGTCACAACTGAACCATGAGGCCGTGCATCAGCTGCACTCTGTTTGCATGTGAAGCAACACAGAAACATGGAACATGTGATCACGTGTTGTGTCACATGATCACATGCTACCAGTCAATCAAACACATCCCTGGACATCATCCTATAATAAAATAAGACTTTCTGAGCAAATATGCTGTTGTTTTACGGTTTGATAGTTAACCTAATACCTTTGTAAGACTGTTGATTGAAAGAAATAATGATGAGCATTTCTCACTGTTTTCTAAAATATTAGGAACCAAATGGGGGGGGGCAGCACAGGGCTTCCTGCCTTCCGGCCACCCTTGTGTGTTGTATTTCGAGCTGGGTTTTGTCCTTGCAAGGCCCCTGACCTGAGGGCTCACAATGTGCCTCCCACCTGTCGCGTATCTATGTGGGGCTGTAACAGTGCTGAAAGAGGCCCCCATAAAACTGAACGCTCACACACACATTCCTCACATGCTGTACATACACACCCTCTCCACAGCTCCACACACACAACACAAGTGCCGCAACTTCAACACATGTCGGGCGTGTCCAGATAAAAAGTGGAAACTGCTCTTTTGTCTCGTTTATCTTACTCACCATAAAGCTGAACATTTTTATTACTTTTTGGAAATAGCTGGATTGTGAAGGTGACCTTTGCTCGTGAACTAAACAGTAAAGTACAGTCATACAGTAGAGGTTATACCAAAACACCTCCTCCAATCTCATCTGACGCTATTTTTATAACAACAAAGAAATAATATTCATGTTTCCTTCTTTTGGAATTTCAAAAGCTCAACAGGCCAAACGTCACAGAGCAGCAGATTTATCTCAGAAAACACACGCGCAGTAATGTTGGCATGATATTCACGGTGACGACATCTCTTTCACGTTCAGTTGTTTTTGGTTTAAACTTCTCATCTTTCAGGGGAGGGCCCTTTGGGTGAACTCTTCATCATATCTGAAAAGTTTTCCTCTGCACAGTAAATGTTCAATAACCAAGTTTAAAGAGCATAAAAATGATTTGAGAGCTGAACGCTGGAGGCTCACCTGCTTCATCAGCACGGTGTGGGCGGAGTCACAGATTTGATTGACATAAGCAAACAGCCACACAACTGTGATCACATTTTCATAAAAGTGCTGCTGCGAGTAAATACTGATTAGTGTGACTTCTTCAGACAGAGCCCCCCCCCCACTTCAAACCAGTCAAACGAGCTCTGATGAAAAAGAAAAAGAAATGAAATAACCACCACAGGCCTTAAAACGACGGCCCACAGCGGGCATTAATGGTCATTTTTATTGTCTCATAAACAAACCGTGTATCTTACAACGTGCTGTCCTGAAAGCGCTGAGTGCCTGAGCTTTGTTTTCAAAGTTCATCCTCAGGGTTTCCTCCCGAGGCGATCAGCGAGGCGTCCACCCTCTCGCAGCAGCTGAAGGTAACGGAGGACGTGGATTCTGGTGAACCCCATCGGAACTATAACAAACCAGTCACATCAACTAATGTGAGCCTGCTAAAGGACTAGCGCCGCTCTCTGTGGACGAGCACTGATGTGCTGGAAATCAGAGCATTAACTTTATGTCTAGAACCGCTGCGGCCTCGCCGACTGTGCGCCGCCATGCAGTCCGACGCTAAAACACCTGGAAGTCTGGAGGCAGGGATAGTGAGCAGAGACACGTCGGTTCCGTTTCTACGTACCAGCTCCAGTTAATTGAACGTCCTGCAGGGCCTGAGGCTGCATGTGCTGATTTACCGCAGCTATTGATCCCACGGCTGCCTCTCTATTAAACCGCCGACATGCCCGATGCACCGGCTCCTACGAGCATCCACACATACGTACAAAGACAACATGAAAGCACGGACACCAACTCGTCTGCTGCGAGGGAAATAAAGGAAATTAGGCACCAACACAAACAGGATGAGATAGAAAAAAAGAAAAGCCCCCCCCCCCCCCAAAAAAAAAACAAAAGAAAGAGAATAAGATAGAAGAAGCCTTTTGAGCCAATAAAACAGAGCCATTAAATCTATTTCCTCTAATCTGGACAGGAGCATCCCAGAGCAGGAAACGGCAGCCTGCGAGCGTCTCGAGGGAAAAGCAGCTATTGTGGCTGCACACAGAGCAAAAACTGAAGATCTGATTGAATAAAACGGCTTTTTTCTCTGCTGGGGGAGGTGCCCCATCTCCTCTTTCATTCTTTTGTTCACTAATTCTATCTATCTCTCCTTCGCTTTACCCACACGACTCTGCAGCAAATCACACACCTCGTTAGCGAGAATAAGTTACCTGAATAATACAGTAATCGAGTACGTCTGACAGGTGAGGGACCTGGCGTCACCATTTCTGCAGCACATATCCTGCAGTGTTCCTGTTCTAATGGGAACAAAAAGTCAATGTGCACTGAATCATAAAAAGATTCATAGTTAAATTTCCTAATGCACCATCTTTTATATAATGAGAGGAAGAGCGTCAATTAAAACGTGCCCACAAACGAGCAATGTAATGTTTGATGGAACAGTCTAACGCAGGGTTTGGCCATGTCTACACGCAGTTCAACCAATAGTGGAGCCTGGTAGAGGTGCACTGTTTTCACTCAAATCTATCAGCGTTTGACCCTCGGTGTTAATTTGGGACCCCTGTCTGTGTGGACCGGGGGGCCAACGGGCCAACCCGGGTCTGAAGATGCTGCAGAGCAGAGCAACAACAGGCCAGTTTTCCTCTGGTTCAAACATCTGCATCTGATTCAGAGTGAAGCTAACTGGCAGCGAATCAGGAGCCATTGTTCGGATCTGATTGGAGGGGCAGACGGAGCGTATGAGGTGTAAAAGATGCTAAATAATTAAAGTATTACGACATTTTGTCACAATGTGAAACGGCGTCTTTATGAATTAAACCAGGAAGTTCTTCCTCCAAAGCTGGTGTGAACGTCAGCGGAGGCGTCTGTTTCTCCCTGAGGCAGGAGGATGCGTTTCACCTCAGACTCTCTCTGAAACTCATTCCCATGACTTTATATCACGTACTCTCCCCCTCACGCTGCTGCTTCGTGATGCTTTTGTTCTGCTGTTACCTCACAATGGTGAAGCATGAGCATGCATCACCTGCAGTATCTGTGCAGGATGATAAAGGCTTATGTCATTCAATCTCCTCTCAGGGAAACTGAGTGCGCTGGGTCGACGGCGATGCCTTTTGTGTGTTTGCTTGTGTGTGCGTCTGAGGGGAATACGCCTTTATCCTGAGCCGGTCCATTAGCTGACAATGGAGGAGGGGGGAGAACATAACCAGAGAGACTTTGTTCAGTGTGTGACAATGCTCTGCTGCGAAAGGTGAGACAAACATGCAGATACGTTTCTTCCTTCTGTCCATCTGTGTGTGCATCCGTGTGCAAACACGTCTACAGCTGAAGCCCTCTGACGTTATCTCACACCCCTTCACGCGGAGCAGAGCTATCTGTCTCGCATCATGTAAGTGAACTGCAGGGGTTGCTCTCCGGCAGAACAGAGCGAGTTCTCCTCCCCGTTCGTTATCCTTTCGGTTCCCTTGTTGCCGCAGCAGCACGTGTTCCAAACCACGACTTCCTGGTGGAGCGGCGAGCCGATTGGCTAAAAGCGGTACATACCCCCGGACACACCCACTCTGAAACGCTTGCTGAGGTTCCTGGCACTAGTTACTGGCCTTTCCTGCCTGGTCAATTAGAGGTTTGCATCTCTGTTATGCGTCTGTACGCCCACCCACACACACATGCACGCACACACACACACACACACACACTCCCCCCATAGACAATAAGAGAAATACACACACATGCACACTGGCGCTCGAGTCAGCGTGTTAGCAAACGTCAGACCTGGGCTGTGCTGCGGAGGACGGCTGCCAAGTGTGAGTGGCTGTGTGAGAACACATGGCTCACACCTACTCACTGTGTTCCTACTCTGTGATAGGCCTTCAGTAAAGCTCAGAGATGAGACATCCACTGTCATACTGTTCAGAGCAGGAGGATAAAACTTTATGAGTGACTTTATTCCTGCGGGTCGAAGAAGTTTTTCTAGTCGTGAACTCGCAGTATTTTCATGCTCTCTGCGGCTTTTCCACGAGCCCGCGCTCTCAACCACACACTTAGCCCGTAGTGGGAACTTCATCTGTGAGCTTTCTGCACCGCTTAGCCACTGATGTACGACTGCGGAGGAGAGATCGAATGACTGTTGGCGCAGAAAGAAGGAGAGATAGTAAAAGAAACATTTCCTAATGATCTGCTAAAATTAGAAAACCGACGGTCTGGTTTGGAGACTCGATCCAGCTCGTTCTGCTCAGCCGTCTTTTATACGGACTGAAATTAAATGAAGGAAATGTAAAACTGCAGTTTTATATGATGAGTAAACACAAGGCTGCAGCAGCGCATGGCTAACACGGGGGGAATTCCAGCAGCCCAACATCAGCCTCAGAGAGAAATACAAGAAAACTGAATGAACCGTGTAAAAAATAAATGAACCTGCGGAGAAAATCTGTCATAAAGCTTATAAAAAGGGCACCAGGAGAGCCTGTGCTATGTTATTCTGGCTCCTTGCAGGAGGGAATAGAATAGCCAGAGAAGCTGCTCGAGGCTCAGCGTGTTTGTTTTCTTTGTGTGTGAGTTACTTGATGTCGGATAAAGTTTAAGGCTGTAATGCACAGAGCGGATCTCCAGGCCCCGCTGCAGGTAATGACCCTAATCTTTCCAGGAGCTGCTCCAGAGGTGGTAATGCATTTCCCCTGAGCCGGGGGGGGGGCAGCAGAACGCAGCAGCATGGCTAACACAGGGGCAAGGCCATCGTCGATTACGGTAATTAACAGAGAGGAAGCGGGCCTCATTCTTTCTGCAGAGGAGACATGAAGGAGAGAGGCCAGGAAATAAAAGAGGTGTGACGGGAAAACAGACAAATGTAAATGAGAAGACAAGCTGAGAAAGAGATGAAAGCTAAAATACAACGGATAGATGGAGAGAGAGGGTGAATAATGGCTTTGAAAAGTCTCCTCAAATTCAAAGATCTAGTTTTACAGTTTGAAATGAATCACCCTGCCTATTCACCTAAATGCTAATGTCAGCATGCTGCTATGCTAACACTGGTGTTTAGCAGATATACAGATAAAGATAAAGACACGTCTGCCGTCACGTTCAGTGTCTAAGGTTAGCTTGCTAGCATGTGAACATTAGCAAATTAGCACGTCCAGATCCATCTGGTAATGATATCTTTAACTTAAACCAGAGGGAAAATCACTGGGTTGTAAAAGTCTTCTGGGTCCATCCTCTGGGGATCATCAGCGTCTGTCCACAATTTCACCAACCAACCAACCGACAGACCAATGCCTTCCCTGAAGCCACAGCGCTAACACGTATGTGCGTGTGTGCATGTGTGTGTGTAATGGAGGTATCAGCTGGTCGAGCAGATCAGACTCAGACTCAGACTCAGACTCGTGCTGTCGGTGGGCTCTGATAATCCTGATCATTAGTTCGGGGTCTGTATGGTTTAGAAGTGGCCTGTATGAATGTGTCAGCTGCTGTTAAGCCCTCGCAGCTCTGATGGATTCTCCAATTAGGATTTTTTTTTGTTCTAAACTGTCTGTTACAGAAAAAAAGCTTCTCCTGACAATAATCTCCAAACTATTCCCGTACAGACTGCAGAGTGGAGACGAAATCTGGGATCAAAAGAGTTTTCTGATGATGTAGATTTCTGTTTCTACTGCAGTAATATTATATCTCTGTCACTGGACTCCACTCCATCAGCATGTTGACTCGTTATGATCCTGATGATCCTGCAGTGACTGATTATACATGTATAATGTGTCAAAGCACTAAAAGATGGTTCTTTAACAGAACTGTTGCACTCCTGTCATTCATCCTGTCACAGAACAGACCTGCCACTTTACTGTCATACAAAGGAATAAAGAGGAGTACCCTCATGTGTTGGGTTTACTGAATTCATGAGAGATAATAATGAAGACAATGTTTGTAACGACTGACCCAATGATCAACACAAATGCAGCGGGAAGCAACCATGACAGGAAGTTATTAGCTCTTGATCAGTCATGTTGTTCCTCCTTAATTCATATTTTATTGCAGAGATTTAAACACAACCTCACATTCGCTGTCCTGCACTTCCAGCGGCACATCGGAGACAGCGCGGACTCGTAGTTCACACACGGACCAGACGCAGCGAAGCAAAGGAGGCCCCAGCTGCTGGTTAAAGAAACCAGGCTCGAGCTTATATAACTGGCCCCCACCAGGAGTGAAGTTCTGCCACCCACCACATCCCACTGAGCAGGATAAAAGTCCTCACAACGTGTTTCATCCGTCCCACAGCCGCCACGTCCCGCTTCCCTCTGATGACATTTATGAGCTGACTGACGGGACGGTTGCCAGGACGCGGGGTGTGTTCGGACGTGGTCGTTCGAAAGGCGAAGACCCGCCCTCTGGCGTCGTCAGCGGTGACCGTCCGAAACACTGCACACGGCGGGTAAAACTACACGTGGACAGATCTGCAAAAACCCTAAAACCCTCTGACAGAAGCAGAAAACCTGCAGCACGATTGGTCAAAACAAGGATTTCTTTATACCTCAAATGTACGTTTTTAAATTCACAATGTTTGTTCCTGACGATCAGACGTCACTTTGGTACCAAATACAGCCTGTGAATATTTACATTCTGTCACACAGGAAGTCCTGAGGGGTCGTAAACTGTGCACGCACGCCCGCACACACACTGCAGTGTGTCCTCCAGGTTTGGGGTCCATAATAAGCAGACCTTCTAGCTGATCAGCGTGCTTCTGCTGGCGAAGACGATGGAGGGTGGGCGATGAGGAGCGAGACGGGTCGACAGATAGGAGGGAGGGGGGTTATTTGTTCCACTTCATTGTCTGATGTGACTGCACTCAGAGACATTTGATGGCGGCTCGAGCCTCCGACCTCGGAGGGATTTTGTGTGGCAAAGCAAAACCAATGAAACAATAATTACGGCCTCATAAATGATCGGTGAGGATTCAGGACTGATGAAGGCTGCTCTTCAGGCTCGTCGAGGCGGAGCATAACGATACACTGCATACTCTCAATACTTCGCATACGACCTGCAACGAATCCCACAAACAGACCGAAACCAACAATAGAAGTTTCCTACAAACAAGTACCGTGTGGATCAAAGCCTGATTCATCCTCTTCCTCAGAGTCTCAGAGCTCCAAAACCCATGAAACACATATCAATGAGCCACACTGTTGCTCTGGTGACACACACTGTTTACTCTGAGTCAATACTACACACACTGTCCTGCTGCCACAAATACTCACCGGAGCACCACGCGTATTCATGCGCTGCTGAAAATAGTCCCCAACAAATCAAACATTTACATTCGCCACAAAATACACACAATGCACCGTCATGAGGAGGAAAAAAGAACATTAAAGTAAATATAATGAATGTGATTCATTTATTTATGATTTATGTCTTCCCCTTTGATGGTGGATGAAATAGCCTCTTATAACCTTTAATGCTCCAAACTTTAGGTTCGTACATGTACACAGCAGCAGGGCAGCCAGCAGCACATAGAGCGTGGGACCATGAGCTACATGATGCCAGAGAGAGGAACGATGCGGCTCTTAGTGGCTCATTAAGTTAACCTGGTCATCTGAAGGTGGGGGCAAAATGAATGAGTCTGGTCTTCAACCACCACTAAACTCACCTGTGTATGACAGCTCCAAATACCCACACTGACTGAAAAACATGAGCAGCAGCAGCTTGAAGTGCGGCGGTCAGCAGCTGGGGGGTCACACTGTGTACTTTCTGCACTAATGTATTCGATCTCTTGCTAAGCTAACGCCTGTCGGGGTAAGAAAAACCCCCGCTCGCTGCAGATGTGCGAGCGTGCCGGCCGGCCACACAGAGCACGCTCTTTACCTGCCCGGACCCCGTCTGTTTGCCAGGAAACCCTTCCCTCTGAGCTGCTGGCAAATAGCCCCTGAGCGGTGGGGGGGCTGCGATCAATGAGCTGTGGGCAGGGCGGCATCATACAGCTAGTTAGCTCAGCCGATAACGCTGCCACAGAGGGTCACACTGAGCTGATGATGATGGAGGACGGACAGTTTAAACGCTCGACGTTACAAACTGCTGCGCTGCCCCTGGCACCACACCCCCTGCCTCCCTGTGTTTATGTAGGTTTCTCAGGGGGGTGCCAACCTGTGAGTGCACGTTTCAGTCTTTCTGTGACTCATTGTTCGTCTTGGGACACTTTACATTTTATTTTTAGGCATTAAAATGTTTTTTTTTTTCCCATTAAACTTTAAACTAAAGTTTTAGTGACCTTCATTTTTGTTTAACTTCAGTCGACTTCATTTTTTATTTGTGGACCCTTGAAATGAACCGAGCCCCTACTTGTGACCCCTGATCGCAGGTTAATGTGGGCGGACTGAAAACTGTAGTCTGTTTTTCATTTGAAGGATTTGAAGAAAATGTGATTTTTCACCAGAGAAAAACAACAAAAATAGAAAACTACATCGATTTTATATATTAGAGATTTGTTTGAAACATGTATCGTACATTGAATATCTCTGGAGAAGCAGCACATTAATGAGATTAATGCAGCCTGAATATATTGAAGGCACATTTGAGATCACAGTGAAAACAGCTCGATATCTGTTCTAATCACTGACGCCTTCATTAAGTAAAAGTTTATCATGTGAATGAATATAAATGTCTACGATGGTGCGTGTGTGACCCGCCGGCTGCACGAGCTTTCACAGGCATGTGAGTGTTCTGCACAGTCATGTGAAGAAGAGGAAGAGGAGTAACACCATGTGCTGTCCTCTCAACACTTCTGCAGCGAGTGAGTGTGAAGAGGAAAGAAAGTGAGCGCTAACGTCTCAGCGCGCTCTGACGTCAGGAAGGAAAATTAATGTTCACCTTTAAACAGCAAAAAACAAAGGAAACATCTACAGAAGAACCTGGAGAAACAAGGCGACATGGGGTGGGGGGTAGCTACGTCGTTTTCAGTGTGTGAGCAGCGTGTCGAAGGTGAACTGGATGAGATAAATCTGAAGAATGATAGTCTGTTAACACGATGCTGCAGGTATCCAACCAGGTAACCAACTCTTACTTTACCTTTGAATTGTGTGCATGTGCACATTTGCATTAACTCACCTGTGAAGCTGCCAACAGAAAAATATTCAAATTCAAATTCAGGGATTATATGATGGACTCATAGCAGCTCACATTGTCAACAGCAGAGGTAACAAAGCGAGCGCTCTGATGTCACACGTCAGCACTCGTTGACGTCTGGCTGCAGGTGTTTTTCAGGATTATTTGGGTAATTTGCTCCATTGTCAGCGTTAGTACATCTGTCTTTTTAACTGATGTGAAAATAAGAAAGCACAACAGAGATTAAGTGTTAATTCCCACGAGCAAAGAGGCAGATTATTTTTTCGTGTTGTTTTAGTGCGAGCCCCCGGGCTGCATTTAAAAACAGCTACACAAGCAAAACAGGTGATAGCAAAAGGAATTCATGGTGAGATAAATGAACTAAATGATAACAGATGAAATCAGTGAATTATTTCATTTAATGGCTAAAAAAATCCTAAATATTACAATCACTAATAAAGCTGAAGATCGCTGTCCATCAGACCAACCACGACAACACATCTGCACTTAAAAAATAAAAAAAACTCCTGAAGAATACACAAGAATACAAGCTGACACACGTCTCAGGAAACACGACATTAAAATCCACTGAAACGTTCAGAAACAGCCGAACAAACAGCGCAGCATTATGTTAAGACTTCAGACGGTCCGGACTGTGACTGACGCCTGATGTCACCAAAAGAACTGAATCAGTGAGCAATAACGTGGAAGTCGCTGGACTGATGAGGACCAGGACCAATCAGAGGAGGGATTAGTCTCACTGTGCTGCAGAGAATTCAATGAGCTGCATTCAGAGCATCGACAACACTGCCAAGATTAACTTTACTTTGTTTTCTACATGTCAGAAGAGAGAACGGATCAAATGTGATTATACACACACATTATACATCACTTTGTTTTTCCAATTTCACTGCTGCTGTTGACATGAGTGACTCTCAGGCCCCCACTTTACTGTGTGCGCACAATAAAACAGACTATATATACACACGGCTGCATACGACACGCACCCACTAAAAACGTGCATGCTGCACAGTTTGTGCGTGTGTGTGTGAGGTGTGTGCGTGTGTGTGTGAGGTGTGTGCATGTGTGTGTGTGAGCGTGTGCACGCAGCAGCTATGTCAGCAGCGGTCCTGCAGCACCAGGTGAGATTTATGAGCTGTTAAGAATGCTCGCCTCTAGCTCAGCGATGGGAGACTGATCCCACCCCCTCGCCTGCCTGTGCCCCTGCCTAACACCCCGCCCAGCTCCTAGACACACACCAAAGTCCAAACAGACACACATTCACATGAACACACGGTTGCTTATATACGCGCAGTACCCCCCCAACACACACACACACACACACACACACACACACACACATATATGTGCACATCAACCTTTTAACCTGAAAGTGTGAGTATAATGTCTGCACCACCCCCCTCCCCTCTCTGAAAGGCTCACTTCCTGGAGCTAAACACACCTTCTAAAATGTCCCCCGTACCCAGTTCCACTGCTTCCAACGATTTTCTTTGCCCACTGATGAAATCTCCCCCTCGTCTGTGGAAAATCACGTTTATTCAGGCCTCTGTCGAAGCGAAGCCCAGACACCGCCCGGTGGGGGCCGCTGTGATACGTCCCCATCGAGGGTGGCTCGAAGGGTCGCTGCAGGACCCAGAGACGACGTGGGGAAATCGTTTTAATTTAATTTAATTTTTTTAATTAATTTTTTTTTTTTTTTAATTTTATTCACTTTATTGATCCCAAACTGGGAAATTATTCTCTGCATTTCACCCATCACTGTAAACACACACATGCAACATGCAGTGAACACACAGGAGCAGTGGGCTGCCGCATCAGGCGCCCGGGGAGCATATGGGGGGGTTAAGTGCCTTGCTCAAGGGCACATCAGCCGCTTCTCCAACCTCTCGGCCACGGCTGCCCTTATAAGCATCATGAATCACAGAGACTTCCTGCTTTCATGTGTGACACTGGAGACGCTCTCCTTCCGCACAGAAAGAACAGAGCAGCGTTTCCTCCAGCAGCTGCTAAATATTCTGTGGAGTCAGACAGCGAGGAAACACAGACACACATTATATAGATATATAGATATACTGGACACAGTATTTGTAGCTAGGTGATCCATGTGACTCCTTAAACCCTTACTGTCCACACCCACTGACGGACAGCGTGGAGCTGGAGACACCGGCTAGCAGAGACCACACAAACCTGACAACAGCCAAGTTTAATTTAGGTCTGATATCAAGTTACTCATAGACTTACTGTCAGTTAGTGACAGCTGTCAGCCATGTTTCTGAGCGATGGTCAGCGCTGTACAAACCAGAAGCTGCGTAGCCTCTTAGGTCGCACTTCTTGAAGGTTTTATACGCTGATCTCTGTGAATATGAGACATGGATGCTGATCGGTGGCCCTCATAGCAAATTGGTGTATTTTGCTGGTGTAAGAAGTCAATCCACAGTGAGAAGAGATAATTTTCACTTGTATTTGGGGCGAGATGCTCGTCCTGCAGAGTCCAGCTGTCATAAAGGAGCGCTGCAGCAGGCTGAGGTGGACAATACGCAAAGTACAGCAAAGAATTTATTTTAGCCAACATAGATGCATTAAAATGACCCAGAATGTTGACCAGCTTGGGACACCTCTATGTAGGAATTCAGATTTCCCCCAAAAAATCCAGATACAAAGTGCATTTATTAGAAAACTAGTGAATCAATAATCCAACAAATCAATGAATTGAGTGACTTTTTATATAATGTACAACAATTGTGCAACAACAGCCTTTACTCAGAGCAACCTTAGCTCCAGTCACACTCAGGCACCAACTATTCTTTCTTCATAGAGGTCAGGGGTCAGTTATTTACATCAGCATCGTAACCTCTTATAGCACAGGAAACATTTACAGTGATAACAGCAGCTTCTTCATCACCTCTTCCTACACTGAGATAAAGCCGATGTGCACACATTGCTTTGTTCACCACAGAGACACACAAAGAGGGTTTGCAACAGAAAGCACAGCTCGTCTTCCTCAAAGGGTGACGGACAGGCTGTCTGACAGCGGTCAGGCCCGGTGTGAGACTCACTCAGATCTTCAATATGCTACCATCCAGGAATTATCTTATAGCCACTGCAGCAGTTACACAGGCTCACTTCAGCATCCCCAGTGTCCAGTTTCTACAAGTAGCACCTCAACCTGTGACCGACACCAGCCCCCGTTTGGTCCAGTACGAGCTCTGTACCATTAAAACCTCTCTCACCAAACATCTGTCCAAACAACCCCGAGGGTTATTCCATCTCACTCGGCCTGAGCTGCTACGTATTATCTCCCTCTGCTGCTTCCCTAATGCTGGAGGGACTTAGAGCAGGATTAAACCACAATTATGCACTTCCCCATGAGAGGAGAGCAGAGGAGAGGAGAGGAGAGGAGAGGAAAGGAGAGGAGAGGAGAGGAGAGGAGAGAGGAGAGGAGAGGAGAGGAAAGGAGAGGAGAGGAGAGGAGAGAGGAGAGAGGAGGAGAGGAGAGGAGAGAGGAGGAGGGGAGAGGAGAGGAGAGGAGAGAGGAGAGGAGAGGAGAGAGGAGAGGAGAGAGGAGGAGAGGAGGGGAGAGGGGAGGTTGAGAGGAGAGGAGAGAGGAGAGGAAGAGAAGAGGACAGAGGAGAGGAGAGGAGGGGAGAGGAGGGAAGAGAAGAGAAGAGAGGAGAGGAGAGAGGAGGAGGAGAGAGGAGAGGAGAGAGGAGGAGAGGAGGGGAGAGGAGAGGTTGAGAGGAGAGGAGAGGCGAGGAAGAGAAGAGGACAGAGGAGAGGAGAGGAGAAGAGAGGAGGAGAGGACAGGGGAGGGAAGAGAAGAGGGCAGAGGAGAGGAGAGGAGAGGAGAGGAGAGGAGAGGAGAGGAGAGGAGAGGAGAGGAGGATGCTACAGCCCTACAGGAGGCCCCACCCTGAAGCTGATTGCAGATGTTTTATTGCAGAGTCACAGAAACAGAATTTAAAGTTTGACTGTGTGAGTCCAGGACCAGGATCAGCACAGACATCACATGATGTCCAGAGAAAAGTCTCTGACTTAAAGCCAGTTTGGTCTTTAATAACCATTAAAACAACTCAAGTAGATGACTGAGCAACAAGATTTGAATAAACAGTCAAATAAACAGATGTTTACTGGTTTACTTCTCTTGCCTTCTGTTAGCACATTAAAACCTGAAATATAGATTTATTAGCCTTCCTTCAGGCATTTCAAGCAGTTATGAAGAAAACTAATTAAAATTTAATCAAAAATATCACCAAAAAATGCTCTAACTACATTTAATTTACAGGGAACTGATTTAACAATCTAACCACAAACTATATGTAGTGAAGAGGAAATCAATCAATCAATCAAGACTTGATGCACAGAAATGAGTCGAGGTGGCTCAGAGGAGCCGCTCGTCAGAGGAGCTTCCTGTTATCAGCTTCAGACCTGTGAGTGTCTGAGACGGGACCACGGACAGAGTGTATGAGCACGTGTGACGAATCACTGTGCACGTTTAGAGAAGAGATAAAGATAATGAACCATTACACAAACAGCACTGACTCTGGACCAGCTGCTGCCCGGTGTGGGATGTGTAAACACAGAAACCGACATGCATGCAGCAAACACACGGGACATGTGCAGAACATCACCTACCAGTCATACTGTGTGTGTTTGTGTGCAGCTAATGATTCCCCCCGGCCTCCTGCGTCGTGTGCTCCGCCTCGTCTCCGCCCTGGAAGAAAGAAAAAGAGGACTGTTAGGGTGGGAGGGGCGGAGGAGGGGAGGGATATAGCATACAGAAAACAAACAAGGCCATACAGTACAAAGGCCAGCAAGGACACCCGCCCCTCCTCCGCCCCATGAAATCCCCTTTCCCTCTGCCCTCATTCCTCCGGCTTACTTTTCTTTCTTCTGTTGACTTTTTCCCCTCATCTCTCCTCTCTCTCCTTCCCTCTCTCGTCTGAAGACCTCGTCCCCTCTTTCCTAACCATTTACATTTGTCTGCCTGCTTTTCTTTTCCCTTCTTCATTCCTGTTCTCTCCATCTTTTTCTCCCGCCGCTCCTCTCTCCATCCTCTCCTGCTGTGAGTGGAGCTGTGGCCTGAGAAGCCCCGGCCTGTTTACCTCACAGACAGACATGAAAGCCAAACATTTATCTATGGGCCTGCGTCACGGTCATGCTATAATGGGAGGAGAAACATCCTCCTACAGCTAGCGTTACTGGTTTCAGTGTCAGCTGTGGAACCAGACACTTCGACAGAGACGTTAGCACACATGCTACGGACTTCTGCAACCTTTAGGGTCAAACCTGGATGTTTGCTAACCCGTCATCTCAGACAGGGCACAAACGCAGCTCGCTGTAGCCGCGCTAACATCAGCTGTGAGCGCCAGTCTTCCATGTTGTTACAGAAGTGCTTCACCTTCTTGGGAAACTCTTTCTGAGAGTGAAAAATTAAAATCAATGTTATGTCTGTGCATCAAGTATGGAGCTGGAGTCATGACAGTTTAGCCTAGCTTAGCATCAAGACTGTTGGTAGGAGGAGCTAACCTGGCTGTGCTCTATAGAGGTCAGGTAGCCTCATTTTTCACACTGTTGGTCTGTTTCATTTTACTTGTTTTAATATGCACACACTCTTACCTCACATACACTCTTACTGCATTTTTTAAACAGATTTGTCCACTTTTCTTCTAAATTTTTCACACAAATGGAAGACAGAATTATTAATAGACCTGTATAACATGTAAATTAGAGATCTTAAGGCAGATTTTGTTATCTCATGACAAAGCCAGGCCAGCTAGCTAACCCTTTTTCCAGTCTTATGCTAAGATACGCTAACCTTCTGCTGGCTTTAGCATCATATTTACTGGACAGACATGAGAGTGGTATCCATCCTCTCACCTGACTTTCAGCTGGAAAACCAATAATTATTAATAATTTCCCAAATGCTGAACAATAATGTCTCATCATCCACGACAAGACAGCTGATTTGGCCTTTTTTAAATAAGAATAATTCAACTGCTAATATTTTAGTAGTGTAATAGTAATAGTTTGGTAACACAGCATTATCAAACTGCCAACAAGACACTCATTAATTTCAACAGTCTGACGGTTGAAAACAACGCTGACAGACAGCAGAGTGACGGCTGAAGAAAACTCAGAGTTCAGCTTTATGCAAAACAGCAGTGATTCAGTACGATGATAGTTAACTTAGGGGCAGACGTGTCACCATACGTTGTTCTGCTTCAATACGCCTTTTGACATTAGTTCCTACCTGTCAGTTCCCATTAAGCACACAGTGAAAAGCTGGTTGTAGCTTTACTAGCTGTGCCTTACAGCACAGCTATTACAACTTCATATTAGAAAATGGCATGTGGAGGCATTTCTATCTGTGGTACAATTCATTATGGTTTGTGTCTGAATAAAAATTCACATGAGCAGAAATGCAGAGAAGCATCAGCAGACAGGCTGACCAAACAGACGGCGACATGCTACATAACAAAGAGACAGAAATAAACACCGTTTAGAAAAGAAATGAGAGGAAAAGAGAGATTAACTGAGAGAAAATATGTGAGAAAATCTGTGAAAGTGAGACAGATGACTGGACTGAAAGTGCTTTGACACAGGAAGGGAAGGAGGAAGTTGTCTTCAGAGTCCCATCGGACAGGAAGTCAGCAGTAAAGCGTGTGCATGTGCGACCTGTGTGTTAGGATGTGTGTTATGTAAGAGTCTCATTCGTCTAATGCAGGTTGATTATGTGCACTAAATGAACGTCTCTGTGTGATATGGACACGGGTTGGGTGATATGATGAGTGGGTTAGCCACCCTAACATCTCTGGGATTAGCTCATGACAGGAAATGTTGGGTTTCCGTATGATTTTGCATCAATGTGATGACAATCCTTAACCCTCCAGGTGTTTCACTAATTTAATTTTTTTATTTATTTTTTTAAAAAAGAGCAAATCCTGTAAAACCATAACTCAACTTGGTAACTTTTTCCAGAGCTTTCAGCTGAGCACCATCTGCAGAAGTGTTTTTTTTTTTTTTTTTTTTTTTTGTCTTCTGCTGTTTCCGTGGCCAAGAATGAACTCTGAGAATCAAGCTTCTCAGTGATGATCCACAAAGTATGCTATATCCCGACATGTACGGATACCATGATTTCACTTGATGGCATGCGTGGAAAATGTGATGGAAAAGACAAGGGTGGCTCGCATTTTACACACGAGGGGAATTCCCCTCCGTCTGAATGTAATGTAGGAAAGCTGTGCAGAGGAGAGGATGGTGAGGCGGAGGGGTAGACGGGCGGATAGCTTGATGGATGGAAGAGCACGATAGGGTTGGGCAATATGTTCAAATTTTCCAACCGTTCCACTGCCAGCCCAACAGACGTGGATGGCCAATACATTCGAGTCGGTGTCTTACAGACGTTCTTATAGATTTTCCTTATTAAAAACACCTTTAAATGAAGCTTAACTGCCTCGTTAAATCGTGGCAAAACACACTTCAACCCGACAAACAAAATAAAAGTCATCAAAAGCATCTTTGTTGTTCACAATCACCAACTCTGCTTGGTGGAAATAAACCCTTCACTCACAGCTGGATGTCAAAATGTTGCTTACACATGCCGTTTTATCCCTGCTGCCTCTCTCTGCTGCTGCTGGCCCGTTTGTGTTGCTGGGTTAAATCACTGAGCATTACGTTTGCAAAATAAAACATCTAAAATTGGCAAAAAAACAGCAATAGCTGATTTATTCGCCTGATTACCCAAAACTGGCGCAAGAGCCTCTTAACCTGACTAATTCTGCTAATAGATGAGGCTGAAGGTCATATCCTGAGTTTATACAAGGGATCTCCAGGCTGGCAGATGCGCTCAGAGAGTGGATTAACAGTGGGGCAGTGAAATGGACGGCGTCTGTTTGACATGAAAATGTGCCACAGAGACACCAGATCAAGACACTGAAGACAACATGTTAAGATGGGGGGTCAACTATTTAGCCCCTGTGCTGGCGGTCTGTGACAGGGCCAGCTCAGATCTACCCTCCCATACTGCAGAGCAACAGAAGATGATAGATGGCAAAACTGAAGGGAAGACAGCGGTGGGAGTGGGTGGGGGGCACCGAAGGCGGAGGGAGCAGCATTGAGTCTAGAGGAAGCCTTCAAAGTCAAGTCTCTTCATTTTGCTAACCCCTCTGAGCAATGCTATCAGTGCTGCCAGCGCGGCCTTTTCACCATCCTGCCGACATGAATAGCTCCCTTTGTCGCAGTGAAATTCCACTGGCAAGTCTCTAATTAGCTGGGGGGCTCTTCCACTGCAGACCTGCATGGCAAAAAGTGCAGGGACAAGGAGAAGCAGCTCACTGCGAAGGGCGCTGGGCAAACAACGCTGAGCCTGAGACGCCGTCATACGATGCCCTCCTGCTGGAGCTAAAGCTAACTAAAGGTATGATGTGAGTGCTCTGCGTGGAGGGGGGGGGGGCAGGACGCTGTGTTGCTTTTCAAGGCTGGAAGTTAACCAGTGCAGGGTGGTCAAAAACCAATGTGAATCCTCCAGTTGGTATTTACATTGAACTGTTGGGGCGTGGCTCACCTACAAATATGTAACAATTATTCTGCCTGGCAACAGCTGACACTTGGCCTAATGTCTAATTAATGTCGACTGCTGATGTGACCTGTCCAGCTTCTTTAGGTAGCATTTAAAGGGAAAGTTCACTCATTTCACACATAAAGGTCAGTTGAGCCAGAATGAGGAGCAGCATTAAGTCTGTGAAATCTTTCTGTGGCTATGAAATGAAATAAAAGAATAAATAATGTGGTTAAAATGTGATGATATCACTGTGATGTCATCACGGTTATCTTGGGTTAGGCTTGAGACTTCAAATATTTGGCATTACATACTGTGGGCATGAAGTTTGAAAGACGGGAGCGTCGAACATGTAACGACAGACACCGAGTTGCATTATGGGATATGTAGGATGCAGTGTTTTTAAAGCTGACTCATGCTAAGGACTACATGCCAGGAAATCTCAGTCACTGCAGCACCCCTTTAAACTGTGACATGTCACTCAATAATGAAACCACACCTTGATATCTGCCCTACACGTCTGATGCATTAGTTTTGTATATCATGAATGAATATACAGTTGTCTGTACAGTATGTGTGTGCACACGCTGAGTGGTGTCCTGTGTCAAGTTGGATTTCAGAGGCATTAGTGTGGCATGTGATCACATGCTTGTGTGCTATATTTGCAGTGACTGGATAGATATCTTATATAATGCATCTAATCTGATCCCGGTGCAGTGTCGGTTAATATAGTCCACCATATGAGGCAGGTCTGAACCATGAGCGCGGCCCTGACTGAACTGGAGCGAGGATCATTCAGTACATATGATCAAAACCTTCACGACTGATCGCATCTAACCGCTGGATTTATTTTTATTAAGCTAGACTCAAACCTAGAAAAATGTCTGAACAACAAAAACAGCAGCATTTAAAAAATCACCTGATACTGACACGTGAGGAGGCAGCTTCATCAGATGCATCAACATTAAAGCCATGGCGGAGCAAGATGTAAACAGGCAACTTCCTATTTCCTGTTAACAAAGCGACCACAGGTGCTGCGAGTAAACAATACGAGGTTTTGTGGTTGCAAAGGCTAATGCAAAGTGCAAGGCTGAACCTGAGGTGCTGTGAGTAACAACTCTGGGAAGGAACACAAAGGCAGCATTTACCACAGTGAGAAGACGGCGCAGATGTTATTAGTCCAGAGAATATTGATCCACGGTTCAATTAAGAAAATGTATCGCTAATCTTTGCTTTGTGATCAAAATGCCGAGCCAAAGAGGTAGCATCTTAGCAGCAACATCTAATTAACTGATAGTTCTAAATAGCCAAGAAATGTTCCAGGAAAAAAGGAAGGGGGGGGGGGGGGGGTTGATAAGAACCATCAAAGACTGAGTCTCATGCTCACCATGGCTAATTGTTTGATGCCTATCTGACCAAGTCTGCCCTCCAGGTCCCAACATCACCCCCACATCTTGAAACACTCAGAGAGTGACTGTAAAACCGGCCTTGGAAATATGGTTTATGATGTTTTAGCAATGTGTCTGCAAGCCCTCGTTCAAGGCTGATTGTCATTTAAGTCCTGTATTTCAGACACCATTATGGGACAAAGTATTTGCAAATCCTATTTTTCAATCCAACAGTGACGACGATCATTAGTTGGTGCAAATCAAAAGGTAGTTCTGTTCCACGCTAACAGCAAAGACGTCGCAGTAACAGCCCTGAAGTCCACTTTAAAGTTCTGCAGAGAACGGGACTTTGATGCAGGCTGCGAGAGGAACGTTGTTTTGCTTCCCCCGCTTCCTCTAAGAGTCCAACAAATGCCAAAGTAAAAGCATGACAAACATGATCTCACCACTTACAGTAAAATACCCACAGTGGACTCGAGGAAGTCAAAAACAGAAGCAGAAAAAGTCTTCCCACTTCAGAGGACATTCAACTGAAAACATCTTGAGGGTAAATTCTGTCAGCGGGCCCCAAGTTCACCACTACACCCCCTCTCTGGTGGCAAATGTAAGGCTTTGAACTAGAGGCTGGGAGGGGTGCGGGGAATTCACTGGCCTGTCAAGACTATGAATGATGGACGATGGAAAAGATCGGATCCTGCCTTCAGGGGGATGGTCTTCTGACGATGCGGACCATCCGAGGCATAAAGAGCTCTGGCTCTGGGGGTGCAAAGTGTCATCTTAACACACAAAGGCCCCAATTACACCTGCAATTTCAGCAAAACAGATCATTATCAGACACAACATCGGCAGGCAGTTGTAGACGCTTGGATTGCCTCCAGAAACACTTTGAGGTGCTTTCTTAACAACTCGATGTTTTAAAGAGGATGGTCTTGTGAAGTCAGAGCAGAAGATAATTAGAAGTGAAGCATACACTGAAATGGTTTTGACCAACTGGTTATCTCGGTTCGATGGAGGGAGCCAAGACTCCACTCTGCATCACGGATATTCTTGTGGCTAGTCTGCAGGAAAGGGGTCAAGACGAGGGCTGTGCCATATCAAAAAAACTTCATCTTTATATTATGCTTGTTTATTTTGTGGTATCACAAATCACACTCTTTATAGTAATATTTGCATGGATGATGCTTTGCATGCATTCATTCTTACCAGCCAATACAAAACAAGGAGCTCGTACCTAAAAGAAGGGCTACTCCTGTTGCATGGACTTTGACACGGACCAGAAAAAACATTGCAGTGTGTGGGTCTACAGTGGACGCTACCAGTCATGCGACATGCTAATGCCAAATTCAACAGGCTAACCACCAAAATAAACATTCAAGCAACATAAAAACTCACAGTTTCTAAGTTTGAAGTTGGTCTCAATCCACCCTTAAACTTTTTGAAATAAATCCTGTTTGGAAATTGGCCCTCAGAGCAGTCAAAAACAAAATGCTTAGGGTGCACATAAGAGTTTTCCAGTTGTTGTTGTGGGGACAATTCTGTCAGTTAATCCACTGGCTCTTCACATTCTTGGATGTTGGGAGTAGAAGATGACTTTTGTGTTGGTCCTTGCAGTCAAAAACAGAGAAACCGGAGTCAGCGTCATAGTGAGGGAAATAGTAGTTAGTGGGTGTAACTCCAGTTCTATGAGTACATGTGTAGCCCTCTACCTGCATGTTATTGCAGCAACAGTAAAGCATGCTATTTTTAATATGCTAAATATGCGATGTGACATCGTCGTGGCAGAACATGACGCCGCTGATGGTGATGAAACCAGTATCCCGTCCACCCCTAAGATCCATTGTTATCTGGATATGAAATGACCTACATTGGGATGAGATTTTGGTCAAATCACACAGCTCTATTCAAAACCCATCTGTGGTGGCTTGGTATAAAGCAGATCCCCTGTCAATGGGTTTGTCGAGGTCACGTGAAAACAGGGTTCCTTAGTGGCACTTCATTTCCTGATCCAACTTATCGCCACCTGCACATCATCTCCTGCTTCCACTGTACTTGACCTTGAACCACCTCACATAGTCAAAGCAAGTAGTAAATTAGATCGAGCATCCAAAGCCGCTTTTGATCTTCTTATGAAGGACGACAGACCACAGACAGCCTGCATGAACCAGCGTCACAATGACAAAATAATGTGAAACAATTGCAGCAATTTCTGAGCATCAGTGCCAGCAGCCTGAGGGACCACTTGTCTGGCACGAGAGTGCAAGTAAGACAACGAGGCAGAGAAGTCGTCAGGGTCTACCGTGTGACACGTAGTCCACATGTAACGTGTTCTGGCTTGGAGAGAGTGCTGTTCAGTCTGTGCCATGAGCTTGCCTATGTGCGTTCATTTGTGAGCGCTGACAAAATAAATATCCAAGCGGTGCTCTGGCTGAACACTTCCAGTATATTCAGTGACGGAGGAGCGAAGCTGCCGCTGCCTCTGCTGCCTCTGCTAGGAAGCAGTGTAAGAAGAATGTAATCACAACAATTTACAGTGAAGATAAACTGCAGTTCACATGAGGGAAAAAGAGAAAGACCGCCACAACTTCTAAAAGCTATTAAAAATGGCAAGCTAAACTAATGAACCCAAATGATCACAGCTGGTAGTAATCTTTGCAGATTAGACTTATCGCTGCTAAGAAGGGGAACTTATGTATCCCTCTTATGACCACACATTACATCCAAATAGTTAACTGAAAGCACATAAACATGGTGCATCATATTTCTGATGCCTCTGAAAATCAAGCAAATCATTTCAAGAATAGAACTGAACCTTCCCATTTAAACTAATCGGAGGAATCCTCTTCTTATTCATGAAAAATAACCATCTGATTTCCACAAATGACCTCTATGGGCTAGTTATTAATGACCCGGCTTTCTATGCTAGATTAACTGTCCATGCTTGTTTTGGTCTCATCACACTGACTGACAGAAACCTCTGTTCAACCATGAACCTGAAGGAATGAAGGGTAGCTGTTGCCTTCACTGACAGCCCACTATGACGTGTGCCTGCGGTCTGCAAAAGCATGATCAGTAAAGGCATGGTATGGTAGAACCACAGCATGATGGGCATCGCATGACAGCAGTACACACACGTAAACATGTCTTTTCGGGAATCTGTATTGCCCATCTGGAATTGATGTACATTATGGACAAAAAAAATAGTTGCTTCGTGCCATTTTCGCTGTTTCATGTTGTTCAAAAACAAAAACATATTCTGGGGTTGGATGCATTCTTTCACTCTTCCTATAAAGGCTGAGATGCTGCCTATAACATCAGGAATCAATCCTCAAGCCCTGTGCTCTGAGTGTAAATGTAGATAAAACCATTTATTCATGCATACATGAATGTGCATCCCCCCGCCCAAAGACCCACACACACACACACACACACACACACACACACACACACACACACACACACACACACAGTACATGTCCTTCAGGCCATCTGTGTGTCAATCTATTCAGGTTGGGGTGGGAGGGGGTGACAGCATGTTCATAGTGTCACTCCAAGGGCGGTCGTTTTGTCCCGGTGAAAGACTGGACTCACTATACTGGCAGTCATAAAACGCACAGCACTCAGGAGGGAGATGACCAAAGAGAGATGAGGAGGAGGATGGCAATAAGGAGAGAGATGACGAAGATAGACAAAGAGACTGAAAGACGGGGGAAACAAGGCCTCGTTGATGAGGGGCTGCACAGCTGGATGGTTCAAGGAGACAGAAGGGTGGGGGAGTGAGAAGGCCACGGCTAACAGGGAGAAGACAATGTAACAGAGCCTGTCAAAATGAAAATTTACTGTCAGTCAAGCTGCAAATAGCTTCGCTCCATGCCCTCCACACTGGATCTGCATGAAGTATGTGCTGAGAAAGAGAAAAGGAGGAAGGAGAAAAGAAAAAAGAGTGAGGAAAAAAGGAGGTGAGGAAGGAGAAAAGAGAAAAGAGTGAGGAAAAAAAGAAGGTGAAGCTCTAGAAATCCTTTTCTGTATAAGAGACGGACACAGACTGCTGTAAATACAATGCACTGAAGTAAAGGAACTATATGGAACATGTGGAGAACGTCCTTTTAAACATGACGCCTGATTCACTGCTGATCCAAATCTTACAGATTTGAGGTTTTTTTAAATAAGAGGGATAGAGAAAAGTATTTTCACACTATTGGGGCCGCTGATGATGGTGTGCTGTTGATCCATATGATGTGTGTCAGCACACAGACTGAAGGACCTGTTCCTCAGCTTCACCGGCGTTCAGTAAAGCACTTTACATCACCACTGTTTACAAATGGAGAGTCCATTTATCCTCATCACACACGGCTTTGAGTGATTTTAATTTGCCGTTTCAGACATGCTGTTAGCATTAGCAATGCTGCACTCGGTTTGTACATGTGAGGAACAGAACCTTCTTTGTTGTAGTTTCTCCCTGATGGCTCGTCCCCATCTTCTTAATGAAGAAGTCAGTTCAGCTGTGTTTTAAATTAGAGCTGTAACTCCCTGTATGTTTAGTATTTGCCTTTTTTTCTACGATCCACCAGCAGTTACACCATCAACCTTCTGTTAGACATTAGCTGACTTAAAGCAGAATAACAATAAAAAAGCCAGCGTGCCGCTAACTGAACTCAGCTATTCACTTGTTTCTGTTGGATGTTCTCGGATCTTGATTAAAGCTTAAAGGGTTATTCCAGTTAATTATAACTCGTATCTTTCAGGGTTTTCATAGTTTTAGCCACTTTCTTAGTTATGAACTCACAAAGTTACAGTCACTGCTGAGAACAAAGCAAAAAGGCATCACTGGTGAGAAAACTGTCCAGAGTGAAGCCAGGAAAATAAGACCCAGGTTGCATTAAATATGTGGTTTTGGTATTTCTCACCAATATTCCTGGTCTACAGATATGTGAATGTTTATCTTCATTAAATAAATGGCTGCTCTCCGTCTCTTTGCAAACCATAATAATATGATACCACAATGAGCTTCCCTCCACAAGGTCCAGGAAGCAAAAGGAAGGAAGAGGCTCAACAGGTGCATGACAACAGCTGGGCCCCGCCAAAGCTCGAGACATGCACCAAATCACCCCGGCCTCAGACCCAGAGCCCAGCCCACAACAGAAGCTATCATCGTGGAGGCTAAATGCGATTAGTGTCCAGTGGTAATCTAGGGCCTATTCATTCCTGCTCAGAGTAGGTGACACATTTGATTCAGAGGATTAGTTCACCTCTCCTCACGGTGCAGGGGAGGGGAAATCAAAGGAGCCACATTAGGGGTGCAGTGAAAAAAGGAAGGAACTGCGTGGAAGAGGAGGAAGGAATATCAAAGAAACAGAAAGGGGAGCAGGAGCCATGAGCCCAACACTCTTCCATAATTAAAGCAGACAGTTCCTTTGTGTAGCCATGTCATTAACATAACCCAGCACACTGCAGGGGCCACGGGTGCACCGAGTTCTTTAGTTAGAGCCTTCAGAACACATGTGATGAGAGGCCGTCTGATGCTGCACATCCCACCGCATGATGACTTTCACATTTGAAACTTTACAACTGTGATTTCATGAGGCTAATTAAGCGCCGAGACGTAGCTCAGCACACATCGATTTAAACAGACGCATTATCCTGCTCAAGAAAAACTCATCACGGTAATCACATGCATGTCCCTAAATAAGCACGTGCAATTTAGCATGCAATCTTGCATGCACACACAAATATAAATGCACGCTGCCAGTGTCTATTGAGCAGCTCCCCATTAAATCTGTGGTGTTTTACGACACAATAAGAAACATTTAGGAGTTAGTGGTTCAGATTATCCACACAGGCTGCCACACAAATGACCGAGGAGCCATGTGACCCACCACAATGTCACATGTGGCTATGAGTAGGTTATCTATGGCTTGGTATCTCTCTCTGGACCATCTGCAACCACTTTTGCAGCCCAAATTCTGCTTTTGTTTTAAATTGAACTTTTCCTCTCTTAAGCTGCACACACATGCACATGAAAGTGACAGTGAGAGCTACAACATAACGCACCAGAGCAGAAGTCACGTGTGTGTATCCACCTGAGTTCAAAGACCACACAAACACTAGGGCCAGGAGCAAAGGTGTTCATAATACAACACCATATCACCACACAGCTCAGTCGCAAAGACTTCATATTTTGCAAGACAGTTATGGTGTGGGTGCAGCCGGAGATAAGAAAATATACCTTAAAATGGCTAATCAATAGCAAAAAACAACAACCAGTTCATTTAATGAAGAGCTGTGAAAGAACAGAAGTTCATATCTGATGAAGCTGTAATCCAAAGCACACACAGACTGAGCCTGAAAACACACAAAGCAACATGAGCACGTCTGCACCAGCATTCAAATGTCGAGCAGCCATTAAACAGCTGAATGTTCACCTGTGAGACAAACAGTTTGTTCAAATGTCTGTGACAAAAGACGAAAACAGCTCGGCTTCACCATCGAACAGGAGCACTGGTGAGAACGTTTCACTGCATACAGAAATATTATTTATTCCCTCCCCAGACACAAGAACAAACACACCAAGGGATGTTTCCACCTGCAGGACCTGCAGGACCACGACACAGACACACTGGAAATACAGCCAGAAGTGTTGGAAATATTGGTTTATCAGTTTATCTCACAAGTCCACTTATTACATCTTCACATGCTGCGTACCTGTAACCTCTCATTAGTTTTACCCTGAGATTGAATTTGCAGAGACATTTGTCTCATTGACAGAGCTGGGTATCAGCCCTTAATACTTTTTTCTTGCTGAAACGTGTCCAAAGCACAAAGTGGACCAGATGGCATCGAATGTCATCCCAGATTTGTAATCCTGTTTACTGATTGGTGGATCTGATAGTTCCTGGAATCACATTTTTGCCAATTTTATATAGCTTCATTTAATCATGGGCTCTTGTATGGACGCATGTTTAACATTTGAGAACTTTGGCAGCTTATATCAGTCTGGAAGAAAGAAGAAAGTATCTCTTCAGGCAACCAAGACACATAAACAGAGAGATAAGAGCTCAAAGTCACTGCAGGCCTGCTACACAACGAGGAGAGACGCTGCATTCACTTCACAGAAACACACAAAGCCTTCATTTCACTGGAAATCTGAACGTTAGCTGTAGATTGATCCAGATATCACACTGTCATGGTAACCCCACCCCCCCGACACAAACACACACACACTTTGTGAAGCCGTTTGAAGCCTCCAGCTTCTTGTGCGTCCATGTCCTGTATCTTTCTCTGGCCTTGTCTTATTCACTGCTCTCCTCTGTGGATTTTCCATTTTCTCTGCATGGCAGTGCACAGCGGTGGCATGTAATGAAAGCCTCATGAGGTTCTTCTCTCTCAGGTTTTGCATGTGCAGCTTTGTTTGGTCTCCTCAGATATAAGAACAGAGGCAGAGACAGGAAAGAGAGTGAAGTCTGAGAGGACGATGAAGAGAGAGAAACTGCAGCAGAGGAAAGAGAAAGGTGACGCAGACATGAGTGGAAGTAGTTTTTGTCAAGATGTCTTTCATTTGTCTGTTTTAAAGATGCCATGAACTGCTGCACTTGCGATTGGGATTTGAACCCTTTCAGACTACCAACAAATTGATAATTAATTTGTTAGCAAAAAACTCCAGTTCTCATTCAGATTGATCCAGCATCGCTTACTTTTCATCACCGTACAGAAGCTGCTGAGGTTTAGCCAGGCTGTGTGTTGCTGCTTCTCTTCATGCTAAGCTAATTGTTCACAGAGTGTGGCACCATATTAAATATTAAATAGAAATATATTGACTTTGTGCTGTTTTCAGGTGAGTTCATGTCAAAAAGGATTCACACATCATCACATTCTTTCAACAGCGTCTCGACCTTTTTGGAAATCATGGTTGTAGAAAATTCCTCAAACTGCCAACAGTGTGAGAAAAGTCTAACGCTGCAGGTTTTCCACATTGGATGAAAAACTTGTCTTTGTTGCCTCTTAAACTGGACGTTTTTTTAAAATGTCATGCTGAAACAATTCCCCTCTTTACGTTGTTTTAGATGACTTTAATTCGACTGTTGAGACAAAAAATAAAAACAACATGAAGTCAATGTGAGAGTTTACAGACCAAAAAAAGAGCCATACATAATCCTCCATGACCCTGCCGCTAATCTGCACAAACTATGAATCAGCCGAGAGAGCGAGAGGCAGCTCTGCTTCTCCACTAGAGTCAGTCCACCTTAAGAATCTCACCCAAGACTCTCCTTACATGCTAAAAGCCTGCCTCAGTCTACAGATAACATCTCCTCCAGAACACCCCCCCTGTATGTTAGAGAACAGCCCTGTCGTAAAAGCCGAATTCTGCAGCAGGACACGCCCTTATTTGTCTGCTGGGCTCCAGCTGTTGATCCTGCTCTGCTGTGCACGGTAAAGCGGCTGTAATGTACAGTACATCATGTACTTAGCCGCGGCATCGCACTGGGCTGCAGGCCCAGGATCAGTAATCCTCTCCTCTCTCTCTCACACTCAGGACACAGATAGGAGAGGTGTCTACCTCGCTGCCCGCTCGTCTGTGAACGCTGATGTGGGAGCGCATTGTCCTCGCTGGAGAGGTGACACCGGCGGATCTATAGCGTGAGCACAGGGAGATCTTCATCGGGGGAGGCCACGAGCACAGGCCTGTGTTCCAGCTGACTGCACAGGAGATGGTGTTACAGCCTGCTGTGGCCTCTGGTGCGGTCTGTCCAGCAGTACTATAAAGGTGGCAGCACCCACTTTACACTGTGGATATGTTAAAGAACAGGGGGCCGTCTTCGCTCTCTCTACTGGAACAGCGGGAAAAGTTTCCAGATGCACAGCGAGGGGGGAGGAAACGGGAAGAAAATGTCATTCTGAGCCGTCCAGTGCGAAGGATTTCAGGGATCTATTGACAGAAATGTAATAGTCTGTTTGTTTCTACAGTAGCCCAGAGCGGACAAACCAAACACTGGCTCCAGAGAGCTAGCAGCCAGCACGAGGAGAGATGAGGGGAGGGGTTTTCAGCTGGCTGCAATCTGCAACCTCAACACTAGATGTCACTAAATCGTTCAACATTTTGGGAAAAACTCTTCTTCGGTTTCCTTCTTCGAGTGAGATTAGAAGATAAACCTCATGTCTGTGTTTCGTACAGACCTGAAGCCCCACCTTAAACTGAGACCCCCTGTATTAGCTGATCACAGACATACTGCATCAGAATCAGTAAATATATATACAGAACGTCGGACGAGAAGTAACGAGACATGTTCGAGGTAATTCAGACACTTTAGAGTCTCCTTTACACAGTTACTGTAAACCCCCCCTGCTCGGTCTATCACTTACTAATAATCCTTTCAGTACAAAATTTAAGAGATATTTCTTAAAAAATATTTGAGTTTATATTTTCAAAAGGGTATTTCTGCTAAGATACTATCATATTTCTTCAGCTCTGAAACCGTGATATCAGACTGAAGATACGGCGTGAAGCTCAGCTTCAGACAGGAAGCTGCAAACAGCTGGCCGGCCTCCTCAGTTCACTATGTTTACATCTCTGTTCTGTCGGGTTTAACGAGCAGGACAAACACGTTACTTAGTCAGATTTAAAGGTGTGTGCATTTTTCACTGTGGACAGAACCAGACAAGCTTTCCCCCCCGCCTCCAGTCTTTATGCTAAGCTTGTATAAGGGTTGATAATACTGGACACTGAAAACACTGTCGGTCACTTTAATTTCTTCTCTAATTCTTACAGGCAGCACAGAGAACCACAGACTCCCCCGACATCAAACGTCCGGACGGATTTCACTCCTTTATTACAATTCTGACCATTTAATCTATTTCTAATGTACTGTTTGGCTGATGGTGTTTAACAGCTGAGACCTGTGGCTTCTTTCATTCGTTTCATATTCCTCAAAGTGAAGGTATAACAGGTCCAGACTGACAGCAGCAGAAACACTTCTCAACTACACCAGCCCCCCCACTCATGAAACATGAAGCTCAGTTTACTGTTGTTAAAAACAGGTGGATCTCAGGTTGCTGTCGATTGGAAACGTAATCACTGTCACATTTTAATCAGCAGTACTTCAGTTTGTATTTAATACTCAGCAAAATGTGGAGAGAATCAAAGTAACAGTACATAAACAGTATTTCTCCTCAGCAGCTGCTGAGACGTTCAGGAGCTGAACTGCAGCACAGCAGCCACATTCTCCCAGCTGATCTGAACTAACTCTGACTTTGACATCAGTCCAGGACAATTCCCACCTCCCTCCTCTCCTTTCTCCTCGCCAGATAAGCACAACAGCAGCGGGGCGGAGGGCTGGCGGGGGAACATACGGGCGTCTGACAGGCAGCAGGAGAAAGCGTCGGTACTGGCAGCCTCGCGCTGTGACCGATCGCCCTGCCAAATCCTCCGACTGCGTACACGCGCCGCGGCTGCTTTTTAAAACCGGAGCAACAACAGTGCTGTCGTGGCGAAAGGTAGAACAACCAGCGACTAACCAACAACTTCCTGCACAGATGCAACACTCACTACTGTACGTCTGCACTGTTTGACCTGCAGCAGCCACAGCAGAGAAAACGGTTTTCCCACGAGCGTTTGGATTAATGTCACAATGCCGGTATTTTTAGAAAGGGATTTTTGATTAAAGTCAGGGGAAATCCACCATGAGGCGTCCCTGTTGACTGTGGTTTCATGTTTAAAGTTGTGTTCTGGAGAGCACCGTATGATATCGAGTACAGAAGAACTACTGTGCACCATCAGAGTCAGAACTGCAGTAATAAAGCTCCCATCAGTGTGGACCTCCCCCTGACGCCACTGACACGGTGCATAATTGATGACTCAACATATGAGCTACTATGCTTTGGCTGGATGAGGTATCGCTGTTTGTGGAGTAACTGTATGCTTTGCCTTCTGTGCTTAGAGAACCGGAGATGTGACAGCGACCTGATCTGTGATCAAATCTGTTTTCCACAGGTAGAACAAACAGCCAGTTTTATTTGAGAATATCAAATAATTTCATCGCTGCCAGCTGAATGACGTCAAAGCGAGGCGGGCCTGCAATGTCTTCCAAAGAATCTGAGATGGTAAAACACAGCCTGTTATTCAAAGACAGAAGTCAACAACCACAACAGCCCTGGAGGACATTCTGTGGTAGTTGGCATGAACACATCGCTGGTGAACTGTAAGGTCGAAGAACAGCTCAAAGACTTCCAACAGCCTGATGCAACCGCTTCCACTGCAGCGTGAGGGCCTTTCTGCTGCCTGATGATAAGGGCCAACTGCCACTTTCTTCCATTTCACTCATTCCGTCTGACATTTCGTTAGCCACTCTGTGTTTGAAAGGGCCATGAGCGTTGTTTTGTTTTGTCCTGATCGATCACCACAGAGTGACATATCCACCCCGCTGATGAAAAGGTTGGTTCGTCTTACGCAGATCTCGAGTTGTGACGACGGTTACAAAGAGGAAATATCAGATTTATTTCTGCAACAAACCCTCCAGCTGTGTCAATCTCATCTGAGCTCGTCACTATTTTTCATGGATATGGAGATTAGCTAGCTAGCTATAGTTAGCCAGTTACAGTAGTTTGCCAGCTGATTCCGTAAACAGGCACAGTGTCATCGCTGTGTTTGCTTTCACCACTTAACACATAAAGTGAATGAAGAAACACAGAGATCTACACTTCCTGCCATTTTTAATGGACGTAGCTAAGCAGCAAGCAAACCAATTAGGAAGCTGACCTTCCAATTCTTAACACCCACTGCGTCTCTAACGGGGGGAAACAGCAGCCGACGAGCACGACATCAGACCTGTTTGAAGAGCTGAGTGAGGTGTAGATGTGGGCGGTGGTTCAAAGGTCTGGAAACACACGAGTTTAGACAAATCCGCTGCTGTCAGCAGCTCGACAGGCCAACCGAGAGCGAGACAGCAGACCAAACACTGTGACCGCTGATGTAAGAATGAAATATGATCCCCAAACATGATCGGAAAGGTCTGTTAGGCATGTTTGGGTTTCAAGATTAGAGACTATCAGTATATCAGAAATAGTTTAAAATGGTCAGAATTATAATTAAGGAATTCTCAAAGATCAAATTATAATAATCTTATAAGAATAGGGCTCAGACTGGATAAACACACCACCGCTGACAGTCACTGTCCACTGACAGGGAACAGAGAGGGTCGATTAGAGCAGAGAAACCAGGGTCACTTCACTGTAACTTCACAGAAAACTGGTCAAGTCCAAAGCCCTTCAAGCCACAAACGTGCTCTTCCATAACGCTTTTCGTTCGATGTTTGATGCCTTTGTGAGACGCTAAATTAATGCACAGCCATAAAAAGCCACGTGCATTACCACAACCGCCTTCCCACTGAAAACATGCTAATCATAAGCTCTGTGCTTTTAGTCCTTCTTGACTTCATTTGAGCGCCTGAGGATAATTTCGGATGTTCTTTATGAATGCAAATGAGAACAGTAATCACTGGACTGTATTGTAAGTGCGTTCAGGTACCGGCGCAGGGCCGTTCTGCTGACACGTATTAGGTTGTAGTCACAGTCTGCATTATAAACAGTGAAGGAAGCCGCCGTGACTTCTCGCTCTGGGTCATGGACTACCGTTCTGAAGCCTCGGGTTTGGAACTGTGGCCACCGCGATCTTGGTTTTCTGGAGCCAGAAGCGACCATATTTACTCGAGAGGGTGGAGCTGGGGAGGATAAACATTGTCACGCCTATATCTGATTGACACCTGTCAATCGCAAAGCATGCCATCATTTATCAGTTTATATTTCACTCAAAAAGTGTCGATAGTTTACAAAGTGAACATCATGTTCTATGAAGAAGACTTGAAGTAGCGACTGAGATCATAAACTCGTTAGGAAAATGTTAACTGAAGTAATAAATCAAGTGAGAAGTCGGGTCCTTTTCTCATTGACTTCCTTTTAGCAACCAGTGGAGTCGCCCCCTGCTGGCCATTAGAAGGAATACAGGTTTGAGGCACTTCTGCATCGGCTTCACTTTGCAGAGCCAGAAGCTCCGTCTGCGGTTCTATTTCTCAACCTGACAGTGAGAACAGGCTGTCAGGGGGGGCGAGCTGGGAGGGAGTCGGCTCTGCTGCGAACATGCAGGACAACACATCGGCTCTGCACATGTGTCCCGCCTCCTTCAGAGGAGCCACCACACGGGAATCCGAACCAGACCCAATACAACGGACGACCCAAGCCCTCGCTACAGAGGCATGAACGGGCGAGGGAGTCGAAGCGGGAGGGGCCGAGGCTGGCGCCGCCGTCGAACTCACTAAATCACCGGACTAATGTGCAGCAGGCTTGTCATCTGAGCATCTCACACATGCACAAAAACACTTGAAAGCTGTCTTGAGAAGCTCTATACACGCTAAGTCTTATGTATATGAACCCACATGAAAGCGGAGCAGAGGGATCCATGTGTTGACAGAGCTTAGCAGATCTTAGCTTCACACCACACCACAGCACTGAATCAATTAACGGCGCTCCGTTAATCAGCATGCACAGACAACATGGAGCTGAGGTCCGGACACAGAAACAGAGACGGCAGGGTCATGCAGAGGTGGAGGGACGGCAGAGGAGTCACGGGGATGAAGACAGGACGAGGAGGGAGAGAGGAAAGACGTCTTTAGGCTCCGGGATAGACGACATCTGTAGAACTAATTTCTTTTTTTCTTTTTCTCGTTTGAAAAAAAGGAAAAGGCAGACGGGGATGACCTCAGGAAGAAAAGGAGACTAGAAAAGAGACAAAACGAGTGAGACGTGCACACATCACAACAGCTGAGGTTGTGCAAAGGCTCTCTGTGGGCTTCAGAAATAAAAACTCTGAAGAGCTTTCTTTATTGTTTATGATGTATAGCCATAAAAAGAAGTTGTGGAATTTCCTCGTGGCCTTGATTTAGAAAAGATAAAGTACTTTACAAAAACAACCTTGTTTTGGACAATTTGACACACTTTGTACATTTTTTCTTCAGTAATGGTGAAGCACATGGTTTCAGTGGAGTATCTGAGAGTGTAGAGGCAGATGAAGACGCTATGACTACACTTCGTTAGGGAACAGGGCTGCCTTTCGTCCTCCTCTTCTTCCAGCTTATGTTCATTTTCTTTCATTAATTTATCTGGAGGGACTGTATCTTCACCTATAATGTTGTATTAATAGATATAACGTGCAAACACATGTTCCTGATTTAAAGACACATAAATTACAAAGAGTGAGAGGAAAGAAGAAATGACTCCATCAGCCGTCAGCGAGGGACACTGAGAGCGACGTTTATCAGGCCGAGACAGAGAGACGACAAACTGGAAGTGAAACAGTGAGAATGAGAGACGGGGAGGAGGACGGAGGCGCAGCACCCCCCTCCTGGGACAGGTTGACTGTCAGCCTCCTTTCCACATACACAATACACCCAAAATCCCAGGGGTCAACATGTGGGGTGACAGACGTGGAGCCAGGGGCCCCGGGTGCTGCAGCAGCCTGCAGTTGATTTAGGACTTTTGAACGTGGGCCAAAATTCCTGAAGGAACACAGTAAAGGGGGGGGGGGGGGGCACCCATAAAAACCAGCCCAGGACTGGGGTATGAAAAAAGAGAGGAGAGCGGGGAAAGGGAATGTGGTGAATATGAATGTGGTGTGTGTGTGTGTGTGTGTGTGTGTGTGTGTGTGTGTGTGTGTGTGTGTGTGTGTGTGCAGACATGCTGATGTTACTATGGTGAAACAAGATTCTGGGAATGTTGGAATGGGAGAATTCCAGACGTGAACATCGGGGTGCAGTGTGTGTGTGTGTGTGTGTGTGTGTGTGTGTGTGTGTGTATCACTGCGTGTTAGCTCAGAAGCATGAAGGATACTTAAAGGAGCGTTATGGAGGCACAGCAACAGATAAAACAAAGGGGGAAAAGGGGAGGTGGGGGTCAACGCTGAGTGTGACAGTGACAGGTCATGAAAAGGTTCCAGTTCTGAGGATCTGGCCTCTTCGAGCCCTGAATGTGCAGCCGTTTGGAAACGTGATGCACGCCATCGCGGAAGCAGACATGGACGATCTTAGTGTTGACGCCCGCTCAGAGATGCTCAACATGAACTCAAACCACTGAGCATCAAGGTCATCATCCCGTCATTCCAGACCTTGGAGGAGTGCACGCTCACAAACAGCCTAACAACACATCGTGCTGTAGGTACAACAGGAGGTTAGCAGGTCTTCCAGTGAGGGCTCCAGTTCACTTCTCCCATCCATTTCACCTTTATCTAAGGCTAAGCAAACACTGTGCCCGGCCTCCATCCATCCATGTAAGCCCCATTACAGCCTGCCGGACCAGAGAGCACACAAGTTGTTTGAGAACCTACAAAACTCCTCTTCACCTACCACGGGGTCAAGACTCCTCTCATTTCTCTTGCTCACCAGAAAACTTCTGCAAACTCACCAGACAGCCGCCGACAATCTCTCAGCAGCCGACCGTCTTTTTGTGCACTGATGTTGTGTTTGGAGTGAAGAGTCGGGGCTCAGGTTTCACCTAAATCTGCAAAGAAACCAACCTCATCAAACCTTTTTCTTCCCAGTTTTGACCCTGATGAATTTAACATTCTTTAACGAGCGTGTCTGTTTTTCTGGACACGTCTCTGAGCATCAGTTAAATTTGTGTGCAGACCTCAGGACAGTGAAAGATGTGGTTAACCTGTGGTGCGCTTCACGTATATGACTGTATGTCACTTCCCTAATAAAATCATAAATACATCGAGTCTTGAAGCCAAAACCTTAATCCTTAAAATAAACACATGGAGTCTCAGTGAACCTGAGCATCGGGGTCCTCTTCATCCTGCTCTTGGTTATATGCTCTTATGTCCCTCAGTGCTGGTTTCAGCTCAGCCTGGACTCGCAGCGATCCGGTTCCTGTTTAGTTCCAACAGGAACCGGCTTGGTGAATCTGTTTCACACTGAGCCCCCTTTTTTTTCTCTTCCTCTTTATCAGCACCTTCTATTCATAGCAGCTTCACTGCAGCGGTGCAGCTCAGTACAGTATGTTCCATAAAACACAGGCCTCTCCCGACCACATCCCCAGGCATGCCTCTGCAGCCGCCCCCCGCCGCTGCACGCACGAGCGCACGGAGACCGTCGGAATCATCTGGACGGGAGGAGACGCACAATGACACACACACAGACGGACTCGCACACGGCCTTGGGCACGCACTCGTGGACAAAGACACAGAGACACATTCAGAGACATCACACATGGACGCACAATCACAGACAAGGACACATTTACAGAGTCAAATATAGCGAACGACATGGATTTGGACAGAGATGACAAACAAGAGACGCTCAAAGAAGAAGATGTACAAAAAACAAATGACACCAAAGAGGAAACTGCAGAGTTCAGGATCAGTCCTGGTTCCAGCCTCTCAAATGGGAACATCTGCTGCTTTTCTTCAACCTCTATGGTTGTAAATTTTATTTCTTTCAGTATTGGACTGTTGGTCGCACAAAACAAGCAACTGAGACGTCATCTCAGGTTATTTTACACATTTTATAGACTAAACACTAAAAACAAGACTTTCCCAGAATGAAAATAGTCGTTAGCTGCAGCACACACACGCTACACACACTTTTGTCCAAAGCTGCTTACTTTTTTTGCCCCACATACACAGAACAGATCACCAACCATCATCCAGGACGGCGGACGATCACCTGACGGTCTCACTCTGAGCTCATTTTATTCAGGATGCTAATAACAGGTTTTATTCAATCCAGGCCTCCTGATCGCAGTTCACACACACACGTGCACTAACACACACACACACACACACACACACACACGCAGACAGGTGTGTCAAACCACACTGGCACAATTTCAGCTAAACTAACCTTGACAGACTTGGCCGAGGCTCTACACACGCGGTGCTTTGCCAAAAGGCACGTGGGCAATTTAGATAAACCCTCAGCTGGCAGCGGAGAGCGAGATCAAACAAACACAACGAAGAGAAAGAAGAACGCATTGTTGCCTGTCCTGCATTAAAACGAGAAAACACAGCCTGTCCAGCGGTTTGGGGCTGATGTCTGTGATAGTCTGAGGCATCAGACACTGAAGCCCCCGCTCACCTGTCAAGTTAAACAAGGGGAAGGTGTGAGTTGATCAAACTTTATGAACGGGTACTCTGCCTACAGAGACGGAGGGAGACGTCCCGACGCGGTCTCAGCCAGCCGTGGCGTGCTGAAACCAGCCCGATAGCTTATAGAACTGCATCTTTAATGAGAAGGTGCAGAACGCGGCTCGCTCATCTGGAACTCGTCCAAATACAGTACAAAAGGTAGCCTGATGCATTCCTGCGCCCATCCCCTCCGCCCCCGCTGAACAGAAAACATTCGTTCAAATGTGGCGTGCGTGTTTGTGCATGTTATCACCTGAATGTATGGGGCGGCGGTTTGCATGTTGATTTATGTCTGAAACAAGGTTTAATAAATGACTTGTTTCTTCCCTCGTCGGTATAAAGAGCCCAGACCCCCGCTGAAACTCTTCCACATGCCTGCGTAAAACTCAAACCAGACTGCGCGACGTGCCGCAGTAGAGCTAACAGCCGACACCACGTGGAGCGCTACGAGAGCGTCCACTGCAGGGCCCGAGCCAACGTTCCTGACCCCCGGCCTTTAAAACCCTCCCCTCTTCCCCGCCTTTATTGGAGTCCTCAAAAGTTCACTTCGTTTGTGTGGCGAAGGAGTAGGAGAGAGCAGGGAAGGCTGGAATATTTGTGGCCTGACAACAAAAGAGCTGGAATGTCCTTCTCTAAACTGGTTAATGCTGCCCGCCACTCTCCAGCCATCTCTGCCCTCCGTTCCCTCAACTCTTTCTCAAATGTTCCTGCTCTTTGTGTTTCTTTCTCTCTGAGTCTCCCCCCTCCAGGACCGGCGGTCTGGTCTTGATTATGGAAATGTTCACTGTATCCAGAGCTTTGTAACCATGTTTACAGCAATTTGGACATAATAAACATGCTGACTACGGATATGCTGGCTTTTGTTTTGGGTCTCTCGGAGGCGCCCGTGGCCACAAACTCAGACTTTCTTGGACAGAAGGGAGCTTTGAAATTAACACCAACTTTTCACACCCGCACCTCTGGACTGAGATTATTGCTCGCAGAGAACACGTTATCAGATCCTGCTCAGCAAAGATACGTACACGCTCCTACACGCAGTCATAAACATCCAGTATAGAACCATACGAGGCTGCGCGGCGCGGCGGGGCCGACCCGAGGACCTGGGGCGGCGTGCGAAGCAGAAATTAAAACAGAACGCCATCATTTGCAAACAAACTGTGCTACAAAGTGGTGAAGCGCGCCCCCACCTCGCTGTGAGAATAAGCAGATATTTACAAAAATCCATGAAGCCGATGATGCAGAGCAGCAGATTTCAAAAAAAGACGATCAGATTGTTCCATCCTGTTTTATTCATGTTTAACACAGCGTCCCGTTGGTGGAATCGGGGTGGGACTGTGTGCAACAATATGACCCACTTTCCCCCCAGAGATATACTGTACAGCCCACTTATCTGCGCTGATGTGTTACTCATTAAACTTGTAAAGCAGCAGATGCTCAGCCTCGCTGTCCTCAGCCAGAGGTAAAAGATACTGCCAGGTCTTACTCTGCACCATACATGTTATCTTTATCTCTAATCCTGCACGACCGAGCCCCGACAGGGGGGAGGGCCAGAGCAAACACAGCCGGGGGCATAAAACGAGAAAAAGGCATCTGCCGTGGTCGAGTACTTTGAACCCGTTCTCTCTCTCGTCCCTCGCGAATGGCGGCGCGGTGGCAGTCTGGACTGTACGTTACATATTTAATGTGGGGGGGGGCAACTGTTTGAGCAGGAACTTGTGTTCAGATCACTCTCTGCTGCACCTGTTCTCCGCCTCAACTTGGGGTCTCTGGGTGAGACAAAGTCGGAGGGGGGGGGCACAGAGGGAGGGAACGATGGACAAAATGTAAGGGAGGAATGGGGCCCTATTCCAACCTATACATGATGTGCATAAACACAGCTGTGATAAACACGCACTCTGAACAGCAGATCAGTGACATCAGCGGGATTTTCTGAAGAGAATCAGAGACTGATCGGTCCGGCTCACGTGACGAGCAACACGACACGACCGCGGCACAAACTGCATCCACCGCCGCCGACTGTTCGGCATTCGTTGATTCTTTTCATCTGCAGATTAAAGTTTAATAATCCAGAGTATGAGGACGTGTCAGGAGTAATGTAATAAAATAATAATTATGGTAATTACAGTCACAACAATACTTCAAACAACACAGCATCTGGAGGCCGCTCGCCACGTCCCGCCTATCAGCAGCGCTCCGACCTACGACCACCAAGCTTCAGACGAGAGACACTGACATCAGAGTCAAACCTGTGTGCTTATTCATGTTTATTTCATGTATCTTTGTACGTGTGAGTGGTATTAAACAGTACTTTAACGTGAGTCACTGTGTGATTTATGATATAATAATAACACCCACAATCCTTAAACACAGCGATGATACACGAATCAGATCATAAAGATCATATCTGCTGGGAAGGAAACTAATTATACAGACGGACACAGAAAACAACAGGAGACAACGATGACAGTCTGAATACATCCTGAATAGATCACCTGCTGTTTGATCGCTCAGTCCATAAATGACAAGAACAGTCGAGAACAAAGCTCGTCCAAAAATCAAAGATACGAAAGAGAGAAGCAGGAAATCCTCTAAGAATGTGGAGCCAACAAAAGTTCAGCATGTTTGCTTGATGAATGTTGTTTTAATGCAGAGCTGCAACAAACGATTCATTTTATTATCGCTTCGATTGATCTGGCGATTATTTTGTCCTGAACCATCAAATACAGTCCAAATCATTCAATTTACTATAATGTGAGACAAGAAACAACAAATTCTCCCATCTGACAGTGTGAAACCATCACATGTTTCTTCTTGAAATATGATTTAAACAGTGAATCAAGTATCTGAATGGTTTCAGGTCAAATAATCGATGAGTTGGTTTAGATGTGTTTTATATTGATGGCTCATTAAACATGAAAGGTGTTGCTGATTAATGACACGTTTATCAAATGATATCAGCAGCTCTTCGTACAGATGGAGCCTTTCACTGCTGTCAGACCAGCAGAGACCTGAGACAGAAACGACAGAAGCTCTAAATGTTCACTGATCAGATGAATAAAATCACCTGTGACAGTTCACCAGGATGTGATCATCACAGAGCTGCTGCACAGGTTCAACCTACACGCCCACTAACATCTCTATCAGATGTCCTATCACGCTCTGTAATTAGTAACTGGGACATCACACAGTCCCCCTTGTCACTGCCAGCAAAGGTCCAGAGCTCTGCAGACAGGTAGCTGCTGACTCAGGTGTCACAGTATCCTCAGTCTGTGGACACATCCTGCTGTCTTCAATAGAGAAAGTATTTCTGTTTACAGAACTCAAACATGTTCCTGCTCTTCTGGTGTGGAAATGTATTCAAATATCAAACTTTCCCGTCAAGCTAGCTGTCCGGGCAGGAAACAGGAGCTCCCAGTGAAACCAGTGGACGTCCAGTCTGAGACGACGATCACTGTTAGTGTGAAACTGGACAACAATCATATCTGTCTCACACCCGTCCGACACAGGTCACACGCAGAGGTCGAAGGGGCGAGCCGCCCCGACAGCAAAAAGCTTTATTTCAGCCTGAGAGGCGAACTTCAAAAGAAGAACGTGAGCTCAGAGGACGAGCTGCAGCCGGTTCTTCAAGCTGCACAGGAGTCAGAATGAATGTCGGCGCTGTCGGGAACAACATGTTTCTGTTGTGTGCTGAGACTCAGCCGTGAATTCATGAGAGCGTCTTTGAAGGTTGAACACATCGATCTCTTAAAGTGACTTAAAGGAGCCAGCCTGCCTCAACACCACGATTGTAGCTCATAACAGATATGTAAGAGCTGGAGTGTCGGTAACGGGAACGTCCAGTTCTCACAGGCCACGCTACGTTTGAGCTGCTGTGGAAATCATGACGCCTTTACATCGTTGGTCCATAAATTCTGCTCCGTGGTCACAAAAGCAAAGCGTCCAAATAAACATTCTTTACAAGGTATCCTTAACAATGAATATCAGCTGATTGATCTCTAGCTCCAGACTATTGATAACAGCATCAGCCCCTGTGGTTCCACCACAGGGGGCAGCATGGAGCCACATTCAGATGAGCAGACAAGCAAATGCACAAGCAGCCACAGGTGCATGTTCTCTGGTCAATTAATCAATTAGTTGATGGACAGAAAATTAATCAACGACCATTCTGATTAAATGTCTCTCAACACCTCTCAATCGCTCGTGGTTCAAACAAGGGATTGTTAATTCAATTATCTGGCAACCGGAGAGAACAGAAGCTGGAGGCAAACAGCCGACAGAAACTTCAGAAACTTTAGCTTTAGGTTTGCAGTCTGCAGACGCAAACAACTCCAATTCAATGAGAAAGGCAGCTCTGAGGAGCGAGCGATCGTCAGCGGGAGCGATACTATCAACTGTCTGCCAGCTGTGGTTTGCTTTAATACTCGCTCTGATCACACGAGAATGAACCAAATAAGCAGTAGTATCAACAGAGAGCTGCAAAAGAGGAACATTTTGTCTTTTGCTGAGAGGAGTCAAAAACCACTTCCTTTCAGTGAATGAGAGAGCTGTCCAAGAAACCGCAGTTTCATAAAATACCACCCACTCGATCTGTACGCCGCTGCAGCCTCACATTACAGCTGCATCTTGTTTATCCTGCGCGGCGATAAAACCATACGGTGGAAAGCCTCTTGGCCTTCACGATGCATCACAGCACCACACCTCCACTGCCACGCTGCGCCCCCCAGGCTACGACGCAGGTAAAGCCACCTATCACAGAACTAAGACAACCACAAATGAAGCCCCACAAAGACAAACTAATTCACCCCGCTATTAGCCAGCGTCATTATTCGGTTATCGTTTCCTCAGTTCCTGGAAACGTCATTTAGAAGCATGTTAATTAATCCCTGGCTTCTTTGCAGAGTAAAACAAAATTGCCAGAACTCTCCTTCTGTCTAGACATCCGAGAGCCTCGAGGCTGGTTATTAAGTTTGGTTATTGATCACGGAGAGAAACGCTTACGCAAATGTCACAAACAGAAACAGAGACAGCATTAGTGCGGCAGCGGCTTGAGCTCATATCCGTCTGACTGCGATGGTGAAATGTCACCTCGTCTCTCCGCCGCACGGCATTAGCGGCCGTGAAGCTGACTTCTTCCGGCTCGCGCCGGGCAGGGCCTGAGTGTTCGTCCGAGAAATTCAATTCACTCAAATTTAAATGGAGGTTTAGTACGGGAGCTGTGCGCTGGGATTACCCGGCCAGGTGGCGAGTCGAACTGTCAGAGAATAAAAGTAATTCAAGCGCTGGCTCCGAGCCCACACGCAGTCCCCCCGTTCGCTTTACGGACCCCCAGTACTCCCCGCTCGCACATAAAGGTGAGCAGAGCTCGGAGATTATCTGTGTGTGTGTTTGTGTGTGTGTGTTTGTGTCTGCCTGCGAGCACGTGGATGTTTGTACATATTTGATTATGTGTGCGCATGTTTGTGTATGCGTCCGTGAATGTGTGCCCAGGCGGGGGGTGTGTGAGTGTGTGCCAGAGCGGGAAAGTGATTCCCCTGATGGGCACGACAGCTGCGCGGGGAGCGGCTCAGCTCGGCGGCTGTCGGCACGGCGACCACGCTCACCTGTCAGCCCTCTGACAGAAGCCACTTGGTTCTGATTGGTGCACTCGCCCCTAACAAAGGCAGGCTAATCGCTAAGACTGAGCTGTTCTGCACAGCGCAACATAAAAGTGACAAAACCTCACGAACTGATTAAATAAGCTGCAGCTAATAAATGTTCATGCTCTGAGGCTGCAAGTTTATAATAAAGTACTGCAAAGATGTTGTTGCAGAGAGAGGGGGGTTATGGGTAAGAAACAGCCACATTCACGTCCAGTCTGTGCAGAACACGTTCCAGCCATAAAGGAACCTGCCAAAGGCCAAAACGAAACCTTGTGTTTAGGAAAACACTCCAGATTGTGGCACATCAATTTTCTTTTGCTGGAGTCTCCCAGTTAAACTTTCATTCACATCATATCAATCATTTATCAGATCCTTAACTGGGACCTCCAGCACTTGGAGCAATTAGCCCAAAAAAAGAAAGTAGGCAGAAGCCAGTCGGTGCCACTGTTACTTCAATATCTAATCAGCATTTCTTGTGCTGTTCATCTCACTCAGGTTGTAGCTGCAGGTCAAAAGTGCTTCTGGCTTCTCAGCCAACAAACTCTAATGGTTTCAAGATTACATTCAGAAGCCCCACACTGAACAACTGCAGCACATCTGTCAATGCACGCGGCACAGCTAGACCTTAGCTGCACATATAAAGCATAAAAATACGATATGAGAAGATCATCAGTCAACACAAACACTGCTGTGAAGCGAAGGTTCGACCTGTCAGCGAGGCACCACATGTTGGCCTGTGGAGAACAGCGATGACACACAGGAAAACGTGCACGTTCAACACGGAACAAGATGCTCGACAGGAACCGGACTGACCGCTGAGCACCAGGCTGATGCAACCGTGTCCATTACTGTCTTTTTAGCCCTGAGTGATTTCTCAGCCATGAGGACATGTTCATCCCCGCTGCACAAAGGTCAGGGGGGGTTTCAGACAACATAACCGAGTGTTTTACAGACGATTCAAAGACACGTGGAACGTGATTCTGTCTAAGAACCGCCGAGCATGAGCAGCTTCTGACATGCACATTTTTTAACTGAAGGCTGGTGCAACACAAACACCAGAGGAAAGAGGAAAAGCTCCTGAGAGAGAGAGCTGCAGACTCTCAGGTACACACTGCACTAACCCACACTGCATTCCTGGTATTTTTCCAGTTTGCCGGGCAGCTTTGACAGGCAAACCGCGTGGGAAGCTGACGAACATGTCAGTGAGCTGTACATATGCTGCACAGCTCAGATATACTGCACATACAGGAACTACATCTGATATGTGCACCTGTGGAAATGAGACACTGTGTTCCAGCATGGAAGAATACCCCCCCCACACACACCCAAACACACACGCACACACACACACACACACACACACACACACACACACACACACACACACACACACACACACACACACACACCAGTCTTTTGACTTCGTGACTCCATCGGGGTATCACTGTAACTGTAAACTCAAAGCCCCCACTGAAGTGAGTTCACAGTTAATTAAGTATGTGCAGGAGCAGGAATATTGAGTGACTTAACAGCAAATACGTCAGCCCCCCAGAGGTGAGCACAAAGCTATGAGAGCGCTTCTTACCACGGTGGTCGGCTGCCTTCACTTCACTGCTGTGTCTTTACATTGGATCCCAGTTTTTCCTCCCACACAGGTCTCATGAAACTCTGCAATCAGAACAGACAATCTGTGATTCCTTCGTATCTTTGCCAACAAAAAAAACACAAACCAGGCCAAACACTCGGGAGGGGGAAAAGGCTTACAGCGGGATCCTGCGAGACAGGAGTCGGCCAAATCCTACAGATAGCCGCGGCTCCGCACGAGGAAATCCACACGGCCACTGATGCATGCATGTGCTGCCAAGTCAGGGATGACATGGGAGGAGTTGCAGAGTTCAAGAGAGGAAAATCCCCGAAGGAGGCGCAGGGTTTTCTTGTCGATGCAAACCGATGTTAGATTTTCATGTGACCAGCTTACCGCTAACAGGCTTAGCAGTCTAATCCTTTAGCCAAATGAAGTGTCTAACTTAAGGCTTAGACTGGCCAGAAGAATCAAAGGAAGTTTATAGTATGGACCGTGCTGGAGCACACCAGCTGATCAGGAACGCACTGATGGAAGGCATTCCTGCTTGGTACAGGTACCGCCTCCATCATCTCTTTAGCTACTTAACTCTGCATGCAACAAGGCTTATTACTCACACGGGAGGTAGAACTGCAATAACAGAGAGGCTCCAGGCGATATTAATCAGACAGCTTGGCTATCACTCGTGCTTCAACTCAAGATGTCACAAACATCCTGGCAGAAGAAGTCAGTAATTAGCAGTCACACTCCAACAAATATCACCAAGACGAGGAAGAGAAATGCAGCTGTGAGCGTGTGAAGCTGCGTTACTGTGAAGCGTGCATGCTCGGCATTCCAGTGCAGACACCTTAAAGGGCTAGTCTGGGTTTTTGAAGTGGGGTTTCAGTATATGACCTGCAGAGGATGGGAGCGTGCTGAACGCCCCCTACTGTAGCTGACACCCTGATCATGGAGAAGCACCTCATATAACCCCACTTGAAAAAACCCAAACCAAGCCCTTAACTTCAGAAAACATCTTTTCTCTATTTAAAGGCTATGAGCATAATAACTGTGTCCTTGATGTACGACTATTGAAGGAAATGATATTACACTGCACATCACATTCAATCATCTTAAACTGAACAGGACCGAACTCTGCCTCTTTGCATCGGATCAAATGAAGTGACGGGGGGGGGCAAATCGAATATCGCTTCACATCTGTGGCTTCTCACACACAAACATTCAGTATACACACGTTACCATGGAAACAATGCAACTGGAATGACCTTCAGCCCCGTCACTTCTTCATCTGCTGATTAATCATCACTAATCAGTTGGGGGGGTAAAGATTAGAAGAAGAGTTTGCTACGAGCATCTAAGACCGAAGTCTGCATGAAATTAGGAAATAAATCGATACAGCTGTCAAAAAACAATCTTTCCAAATAACTCGCAGTGTGCTGGTGAGTTTGACTCCCTACTCTCCTGCCGGCCCCCTGGTCCCCAGACACCCCCACTGAGAGAGGTACTGGACTCATGTGGACTACGGCTGCAGAGGTACAGCAGTTTCACAGCAGGCTGCGGTATGAAATTCATAGCTGTCCACGTAAACCAGGTACATCAACGGCCTCGAGTTCTACTGCAGTAATATTATACAAGAACAAAACAACAACTGAATTCTACCACATTACTGTGTTTCATGAAATTATAATAAAGCATGATTTTCTGTCCTTTAACTGTGACACAGCTGTGGGTGATGGTAACAGAATATATCACAGTGTCGTACTTGTTGGGTAAATTCAGTAAAGAAATGACTTGAAACATCTAAACGGAGCCACACTCGGTCACGTTTGATTGCTTCTCCTCTTTTATTATAAGAGCCTCACACGAGCCGACGCTTCAGAACTTGCAAGCAGTCCTGCTGCCCGGATCACGTGACCTTGCGAGGCAGCTGGACGCTACATCACGCTGCCCAGCAGAGACACTAAAGCCGTGCTCACATATGAACTCTGGACAATATCTGCAGAATCAGGTCCAGACACCGTCCAGAGTGGAGCACGTGTCCATGTCAGACACGGTCTCACTTACTGGAAATATCCCAGTAAGTGAACAATGGCTGGAACCTGGGCAGAGCGTGCAGGAGGTTTTTGTTTTCACATCAGCACTGAATGTATCTGGACAAACGTGCAGTATCAGTAATAGACTGGAAAGCAGGAAGGTACGAGGCAGCTACACTCCGCTGGTTGGCTGTGTAGCAGCGCTCCCCCAGAGGAAACGGCTTCGCCAAATCTCTACCGGTTATCGTACCGTGAAGATCTCAGTGTTCAAAGCTGTCTGAAATATTCACGTGACATTTAACAGTCTTCAAAAAGCATGTGTACAATAAAAGAAGCGGTGAGACACCCCCACATAAGAAGGAATGAAGTGCACAAGGCCATTAAAGCTGGCGTTAGCAGCTAACGCTACTTCAACGGGCCAATAACTGGCGTGTTTAATGGAGTACAACGTAGTTTGAGTGTTGCTTTGCACCAAGAAGCAACTACGGCGGGGGCTGGCGTCGGGGGGGTTAGAAGGGTCCTTTAGTCTATAATAGATAATAGAGACATGAAAGCAGATAGAAGCGATGGCGACCGGACCGACCGGACCAGATCTGCAGTCAGCCTTCATTGTCTGTAAAGATCGAACCAGGAGACAAACCTGCAGAGTTACAGTGAGGCTTCTGGGGACCAGTCTAAACGCTGGTGCCATTCTATACTCATTACATGTGCAATCAACACTTACTTCATAATGATGCACTAAAGCACAGAGTTTAGTCTTCAGTCTAACAGCCTGCATCATTAAATGTTTTCCTCTTCCAGTGCTGACTGCAGAAATCCTTCTGATTATTGAGGGACAGTGGATCAGCCAATGACACGCCTCCATTAACACACACGTTCCCATTGGCCTGAAACAAACAGCCTTCTGATGAGTTTCTGAGAGGAGCTGACTTTCAGTTCAGGGACGACAGAAGCAAACAGCGGCAGCTCGTATCTCCAAAAAATGCAGTTAAATTCTCAAATACTGCAAATATTGTACCCACAGTAACTTTACTGCGATACTCTCCAAAGCATATACTACTATCTGGTAAACGGTGGTTGTACACTTGAGCATTATTACCAAGACTCTGAGAAACTCCACAGCTGAGGAACCAAGGAACGCTCTGGTGAACGCCTCTGAAAGCACCGGCTTTCATTACCGGCCACGGTGATTCAGTGTGGCCGTGCATCTGATTCTCCGGCTAATCCGTATGCTAAACCAGCTCTCGGCCACTCGGGGAGGGATAAATATGCATCGGCACAGGCGGGACAGATAAGAGTGCCAGCTGCTCGGAGGCAGGGTTCAACCTGACAGCACTTCAGCCCGTCTACAGTACGCGCTCTGTTTTACTTCAGCCAGACAGAGAGAGATACGGGTTAGTACTACAAACAGGAAATGTGCAGTAATTCTAATCTTTGATGAGATCAATGCTGCTTTCAATCAAAATTCTGCAAACATTAGAGTATCTTACTCAGGCGGGTTGTTGTCATGCTGCACTCAAAGTACTCAAGTAACTCAAGGTATTCCTGGTGTCAGTACTATAAGTCAGGTATTTCAGCAGCACTTCAAACATTATCCAGCAGTATTCTGCACGCTGCCTGTTACAGCTGCGTTGGTGCATAATATAATATATAAAATAATATCACAGTATTTCAGGGTATTCTTGCCGTTATGAACAAATAGAGAGAACAACTGGGCAGACTGGGTGAAGCCATGCTCAGATAATCTGGTTCAGACCTTGCTGTGCTGCTGAAGTCAGTTTGGTGAATTGCTCCTTTTGTTGTTCGTCTTCAGTCACGTGACCTGATTGTGTTGTTCCTCACCCCCCCTTCCTGGAACTACCTCCTCCGCCGTGGAGCCGTCACTGTTATTTCCGCTTTCAGCCGAGCTTGTTGCCGTGCGTAACAGTATGACATCATCACGTCAGCGAGTCAGAGTATTGCCATAGTAACTACTTTAAAAATCATGCTGTTCTCAGCATGAATGATATGATATGATACACCGCTTTCAGGTCCCCAAGAAGACTAGCGATGGCTCTGAAAGAGACATTTAATTAGTTTGTCGATGACATAACCCGTCTACATACGAGCTGTAGCCTCGAGACAACAACAAGCAGCCCCTGCGGTGGGCTGACACGTGACCCCGAGGTTCAGCAGGCGGCAAACAAACAAACCAGAAATCCACCTTCTTTTCTGAAGGAACAGCTCAACATTTTTAAAAATACATATTTGCTTTCTGTCCAAAGAGCGAGATCATAATATTAATATCAACCTCATGTTGAAATACAGCTGGAGTTAAGACATAGCTAGCCTAGCTTAGCATAAAGATTGGAAGCAGTCATAAGCAGCTAGCCTGTCTCTGTCCAAAGTGAAAAAATTGATAACTTGCATCTTTATTAATGAATCTGTTTGTTTTCCTCATTTAAATAAACATTTTGTCAGGGACCGTGTACAAACATCTCCACATTTAGCCTCTGGCCACGCTCCACCCACCTCCAAACAAAGTGTTCGGTTTTAGGGGGAGTTAGTCTGTTTGTGTAGGAGGACAAACCAATGAGATGCATTGTTTTCATTAACGAGCTTTAGCTGTATTACAGGGACCGTTTTCCCCACCTGTAGTCTTCATGCTAAGCTAGCCTAACTCTGACTGCAGTCCTGTATTTAACACTATGGGTTGTTTGTAGCCTTATTGTAGCTAAGCTAGCACATTTCATCTTTCAGCAGACGTCTTGATGTCTTTTCTGAGGGTGGAGAACATCTTCAGACCTTTACTGCAAAAATCTGCAGGTGATTGAATCATCGGTCAAACAGCCGACCACAAACAAAGAATGTCGTGCTCAGGGGGGGGCGAGTCCTCCGGGACGGTCGTACAAACCCAACAGACCACTTCTAGAGAAACGGTGAGCACGGGCCTGAAACAGAACGCAGGAATGCTCCGGCGTTACTCGCTGCATTCTTGGACAGGCTACACAAAAGGTGAGATTTACGGTCCGCTCAGAGAAACCATGTGTTTCACTTTTACGAGAGAAAAGACTGAAGGATGAGGACCAACAGCTGAGTCCACACGCCATGAGGATCTCTTTGAAATGCTCAAACTGAGAACCGCCGCTGGGCCGCGCTGCTAGTTTTGATGCTACGTCGTGTTTAAAGCTGACGATGCCTTGTTCACCTCGTTGTATCTGTCTCTCTCTTATTTCAACCAGTCCAAAAAAGGGAGGCTGTCTTATATTCAGGTCTTTATAAAAGCCAGCCGATCTGCTCTGCCATCGCATAGTTTCTGAAAAGCATGATCTCGACACCTTTCTGTTGCTGTGGGCTCGACAGAGCACGTCCAACACGGTGGTACACCCGTCCTGCACAGCAGCCGTTTAGAGACGGGCAGACTCTCTGTAAGATGACAGCATTTCCCAAAACCAGACTGCAGACCGTTAATCATGGTAGAAAATAATGTGACTGGACAGAGCTGCGACAAAAAGCTTCATATTTTATCCTTTTTCAAAGGAAGCTGAATCATACGGAGACATACTGAGGACCAAACTCCTGCTTTTAGTCCTTTCAGCATGTTGTACAGGTCTCTGCATTTAGTCGCTTCATGTGTTAGTTAAATCAAATTAATCTGAGCGATCGTTTTCCTCGTTTCTCTGGTTGCTGGTTCAGCTTCTGTCTTTCTGCTTTCCATCGTTGTAAAATGATCTTTGGGTTCTGGTCAGACAAAACGAGACGTTTGAGGATGTCACCTCAGGTGGGAGGAACTTATAAAGACAGAACGATTGAGAAAACTATTGTCCCTCGTCTTTTCACAGCAAAATGAATAAAGCGTCTTGTTTCACTCCCCCCCCACTAAATAACGCTCTTGCTGTGGGGGTTTTCACCGATGAATGAGTTCTGTGGGGGTTCAGCCTGCAGTCTGTTTCTGAGAGCTGTGGACTTTCTAATAGAAGCGGGCTGAGCGCTCCCCATGCCGGGGACGGCCTCAAACAGGAAACGTCGCAGGCTCGCTGACGCTTTGCCAAAACCGCCCGCTGAATCACGTCCATCTGTTTGCATATTATGCAAATCAGCCCGAGTTACTTCGGTGTAAATCAGAGTAAATGTGTGTTCATCTACCCGACACATTCACGTCACACCTACAGGACTCCACCTCTGCACTCCAGGTACGATGCTCTGTCCCACCTGTCCCACAAAGAGTAAACTTTGTTCCAGGTGAGAGCAGAGCGGCTCCTCCACGGCTCTGTGTGTGGAAGAAGTCATTTCCACACAGGATTAATCCAGCGGGCTTCACTTCTAGAGCAGGCTGCTGGTTTGCACACTTTAAAAGCTTAGATGTTACATGTGGACACACACACACACACACACACACACGCACACACACACGCACACACACACTGCTGTAACTGAGCCAATATGGAGATTGATCAGCTGGGCCGTGTCCAAATTAAAGGCCGTCCTCTGCAGACATGCCAAGCATAATAACTCTCTCCTCTCTTTGCACTTTTCCTTGGCCAGGGAAAGTGGGGGGAGAAACAAAAAAACATGCGAGGGAGAAAGAGAAGGCAAGAAAAAGAAGAAGAGAAAGAGGTGCGATTGGATAATGTCTTGACACCTCCTGCAGAAAAATGAAAGCCTGGCTCTCAGATGTCTGACCCATTTTCTGCTCGAGCGCTCTCCCTCTCCTCTCTCCTCACTGATTTCCTTCCTTCCTCTAATCTACAGTAAAGAAGCCGTCTGATGCAGATTTATTGGGACTTCCATGAAACCAAACCTACTCACTGAAACACATGTACACAAACGGCCACACGCCCACATCGCGCTCGAACCGACGCCGCTTTTAAATCCTCCTGGTGGGCTTTTCTGGGTCTTTGTGTGTTTGTGTGCGTGCGGCCGAGCGAGGCAGGCACATGTGCTGTATGTGTCCCACAGTACGCATGAGAGGCCTGAGCTCCAGCAGAGACAGTCCGATAATCAATTATTCACTCTCTGGAAATACACTGGCGCTCGCTTCTAATAATAAAGTCAGTTGGCACAATTGTGGAGACAAAAATGGGCCACGACGAAGGATAAACTCAAGTGTAATTACACACAGTGCTGAGGAGACGCCCCCCCGGTAGCATTAGTGCTTATTAGCATTTTAGATCCATGTGGTAGGTCATGGATTTTTAGATTTGAGCGTACAGAGTGGTTAGAGGATAGCTGTGTGTCTTCACTGTGACAGGTTACCTTACAGGTCTCTGCAAGTCGGTTTTCAAAGGGGGAGTTCATGCAAATTAAAAGAGACATTCTCCAGGTAGAGTGTCGCTGTTGACCTAAAGCGTCATTTTGCAACACGAGCTGAATTCAGGCTGGAGGCAGAAGTCCCAGAAATGCACAGCAAGTCAAAACACAGTCTTTATCAAAATAATGAGCTGGAGAGCTCAGCGCTTCTCATTTCACAGGTGCTGCGCTCAGTCCTGGATGATGTGGTGACACGATGGTGGTTGCCACGGTAACAGAAATTTCCGGTTTCATGCCACAGGCCACCTCGTGTTTGGCCGGTTGAACGCTCGTAACGTGGATTTGTTCGGTTTGCGTCAGCAGCAACTTGATGCAGCTCTGATCCAGCTGCAGCAGAATGGATCCATGAGATTCAGTGGCAGCGACCGCTTCCTGTCAATATACCATAATAATAATAATGCACAACATGACTCGGGCACAGGGGGGGCACATTCCACTGTTCACTGTAGGTGACACAAAGTGTGTCTTTGAACATGGGATGGGGGGGTTAAAGCCCTTCAATAATTATCTCATGGTGGGCTTCAGGACACGATTCACAGGAAGGTCAAGAAAATCATTTGTGTTGAAGGTGGTCAGTCCAGGGACAACAGGTGGGACAACAGGTGGGACAACAGGTGGGAGGACGACGACAGGTAGAAGGCAGAGGAGACCGGGGGTCACCTACGGTCAACTAATACCCCCCCCCTCATCAGATAAGGCTCTGCCAACACACACACACACACTGTCTCTCTCTCTCTCCCTGTCTCTGTCTCTGTCTCTCTCCCTGTCTCCCTGTCTCCCTGTCTCTCTGTCTCTCTGTCTCTCTGACACAGCAGCAGGGTCAGCGCTGCCTGCTCTGGCACAGAAGAGGACTACAGATGTGAAAGTAGGGAGAGCTCTCTGGGGACCAGCTGGAGCCTGTCCAACCTGGACAAGGGTCAGGGACACAACTGAGAGAACACAAGCAGCATTGGGAGCCTGTTCTCAGAGGCCGGCCAGCTCGACACCCTCGTCAGTCACCCCGGGCCCCCGTCCAGCCGCTTCTACGAAGGCTCCATAGACCAGTCTGATGACCGATAGCTGTTTGCTGCAGGAAGTAGTTCCAGTGATACAGGACAGGGGACAGCGTCGTCTGGGCGCTGCACACACACTCACTGGAGACAGTCGGACAGAGCTGTAGGGACAGGGGGGGCGGCTGGCTGAAAAGGACTGTGAGTCCCTCTGTGTATGATCCTAATGCAGCACGTGTTCTTCACAGGGACCTGCTCTGTAAAGGTTTGAGTGCCTGCGTGTGTTCACCAACATGAATGTGTGTGATTATGGGATGTGTGTCTGCTGGTGTGGATGCCTGTTTGTACATGCATGCGCATCAATTGCACGAGCGGCTGTGCAAGTGTCCAGTGCTGACGGCCGAAGCTGCTGCAGGGCGGCGGCGCACACTAATCACAGAACGATTGCTTCACGCTTTGCCTATCGAGTTTCCTGCTAACCGGGCCAGCTATGTCGAAGGAAACAAGAGCCCGTCCTCTACACGAACACACGGAGACGCTGCAGAGACACGGCGCTCACACAAACAGTTCTACACAAACATGCGCGTAGCAAGCATGGACAAACAGCACAGCTTTCACACATGCCAACACATACGTGTGTGTAAAAGAAGAGGTGCTACTTTCAATATCAGCGAGGAACTGAATGAACTGAGACCAGGGTCTGCAGCATGCCACACTCTGCTGATTGGCTGCAGCTGAAACATCTCAGGTGAGGAATGTGCACGCCTGCCAGATCAGTAAGTCTCTGAATGCTTTTAAAAAGACAAACACACACACACACACACCTGCAGGGCGCTTGGCATTAAGTTGGCATTCTGGGCCTCCCAGTTCGTAGCTGTCCGTCTCTTTACTTGGCGAGCAACATGAGCAGGTAGAGGTAAAACACATTCCTGGGCTCAGGTAAAACGGCGGGCAAATCCCCGGATTAATGATGCATTCAAACTGAGCAGAATCCAGTTTGTGTGTCGGGAGCTGAGTGATCTTATGGTGTTCTGTTAATGATCGTTTACAGAACCCACATTGTTCACTAGCACTTCAAGTTTTTAAAGGCTTCATTTCAGGGTGTTAAGAACAGAGCGCCTTCTGGATGACAATTCAATTAGGAGCAGACTTCCAGCTCCTTCTCTTTGATCAGCTGCAGATTCACGCTATCACCAAACGTGCAGATTCGGTTTGTAATGCAACAACACAAGTATTCAACAAGATTGGATGGTGTGATTTATTGAGATTTTTTATTGCTTTTCTGACGCTACTCGATGGGAAACTACAAATGTGCACACGGCACAAATGGGAGATTTAAATTAAACATCTGTCACATGTGAAACTGTCCTGTTAAAGCCCTGGACATGACTGCAGCACTGTGACGTCAGCCGCTGTCACTTCATCCCACAAAGCACAGGAAATATATAAAAACAACAGATTTAACCATAAGGCAGCACAAACAGTGGCTCTTTCAATCAATTAACCCCCGAACACTCAGTTTATCAGCCCTTTCAGCAGCTTTTAGGTTGGAAAAATCATCTTATCACACACTGACAGTGTCATGTAATCAGGGCTGCGACCAGTGATTCATTTCATTAGCGATTAATCTGCTGTCTATCTTCTGGATTCAATGATTTGCCTATAAAATGTCAGAATAATCCTAAAAACTGCTCATTATAATTTAAAACAGTCCAAGCTGACATGCTGTGCTTGTTTTATTCATTACATTATCTAAACACGGAGATATTCAGTGTACTGACCAACACGCTAAAGAAAGCATCAATCCCTCACATTTGGGTCTGAGCTGCGTGAATGTGCAGTAACAGGTGTCAAAGGTTAAATCCTTACAGAGAGTCAGCTGCAGCAAATGAAGCCTGAAACGTTGGATTAAAACAGAGATTCTGCAGGTAAATTGTGCTTCTGCACGGCTGCTGCAGACGGTGTTAAAGCTGCATCTCACAAATTCTGTCCACAAAGCCACAAAACAGAGACACGGTCAATATGAATATTCCCTTTTTTATATCTTGACACATATTTATATAGCAGGAAAACTGTCATGGGCTCAAATAACAAATGTGTAAGAGTGTGAATGTGCTGGAACGTCAGATAATGATCCAGAGAGGAGAGCTTCGGCATTGTAGCACCAAACAAACTGTCCACAGGTTTGTACCCACCTGCAGCTGTTATGACTGACAGACCATCTCCACCATCATCACTGATCAATTATTGGATTCAGTCATTATTCACACAGTGAGCGCAGACCTACAGGAAGGGCCGACAAATGACTCAGCAGGGGTCCGCTGACTTAACTTTCTCCAAAAGCATGCACTCAAAATAATCAGAGGAAGGAATAAAGCTCCTGGTGTACAAATGACTGGGGGGGGGGGGGGGGTCACCGTCAGTCACACTTCAAAGAAGCCCAACTAAACTCTGAAGCGATCTTTGACCTCACAGACAGTCAGAACAGAAACCAAAGTGTACTTGTTCAGCCTGGGGAGTCTCTCACAGACACATGCTCTCCTCCTGTCCCCGTCTGTGAAAGACAGACATGTGACCAGAATCTAGGACATCCACCGTCTGAGGACGCAGCTGGCTGCATGAACTGGAGAGCTGTGTGCAGTTACCTGTCCTAACTGAGCAAATGACAACCTGAACCAGGAAAGCACAAAACTTTAATGACTAATCATAAACAACACTACAGACATGTCTTATTAGGACATCCTGGTTAGGGGTTAGGGTAGTTAAAGTAAGTTCTGTTACTTTAGATCAGTGATTCACTTGTTCCCCAAGGCGTACCTCTGCAGTTATCAGGGGGTACGAGGACAGACTGTGTAGGAGCTCAACTCATTTCAACAGATTTTACTAACTGATTAAAGAATATTCACATGCTGAGCAACTCGAATAAAGCTTTAGAGTGTCTATAATATACAGTCTATGGTAAAAACAGTTAGCAAGTAGCAGAGAATATGAAACTGGGATGGATAAACAGCTGAAATCGTTAGCTTTACCTACAAACAGTTTAAACAGTTAGCTAAAGCTATAAACATCTGAAACAGTTAGCTAAAGCTATAAACATCTCAAACAGTTAGCTAAAACTATTGGATTAACAGTTGAAATTGTTAGCTTTACCTATGAACAGTTTAAACAGTTAGATAAAGCTATAAACATCTGAAACACTTAGCTCAAATATTGGATTAACAGTTGAAATAGTTAACTTTAAGTATTAACAGTTGAAACAGTTAGCTAAAGCTAATGGCTTAAGAGCTGAAACTGTTAGCTAAAACTATAAACTGTTGAAACAGTTAGCTAAAACTATAAACAGTTAAAATAGTTAGCTAAAACCAACTGATAAATGAAATAATTAGCTAAAAGAAATGGATCATTGGCTGAAATAGCTAAAAGAAATTAATAACCGACTGAAATAGCCTAAAGTAGCGCCTGGATGAACTATTTAAACACCTTAAAGTTATGAATAAATGACTGAAACAGCTGAAAGTTAATTATTAGCTTTAATCAATGGATAAATGGTTGAAATAGCAAAAAGTAACTGAAACATTCATCCAGATTATCCCACTAACAAAAGAGCAAATATAACCTCAACACTGAACAATAACATGATGAAATATTGTACATCTAAACCGATATACACAGTATTAATAGTTAAAACGGCCCATCTGAAACCACATTTGGAGCATGGTGGGTGGTGTTGATGCTGGGGTACCTGGGTTCATCTAACAGGGCTGTGGGGGGGTACGTCTGACAAGGATAGGTGTATAACAGCTCCATTCATTCCCACACTTGTAATTCCACAGTGACTGGAGTGGAAACCTACATGTTTCTATTGTGAGGCCAGCTGTGACTCCAGGTCTTTGGTCTTGTAATACTGCAGATATTCTGTGGCAAACACGCTGAAGGTGTCAGGTATATGTGGTGGCCTTTTCCCCAATCCCAATAAAAAAACAATGATGAAGAGGCGGAGCCACTGCTCCCTGTTTTGTAATCATGACAGATTACAAAACAGGGAGCAATAAAAGTCCAGCCTTTCTTCTGCACAGCCAACCATTTCTCCAGCTCCTAATTCAAGCTCACTGGAGAGGAACTCCAGCAGTGAAGACTCTGGAAAAGATGATGAAGATCATCTCGTACCCCTTTGTACCAAAAACTTCTATCCTGGTGAAGCTTTATTTGCAACAGCATCGAGGAAAGAGTATGAAAGCGACTGTGATGGGATAATAAAAAGGGTCAAACTGTTCTGTACTCATGGCTTTTTTCCTACAGTAATGAAATGCTGACCTATATACAGCACAGCCCATGCTGAAGAGCAGAATAACCATAGTGGGACTTGGGTCGCAGCCAGAATTCTAATTGTGGGTTTTATGAGCATCTCTTTGCACAGAGTTATTCATTACCTCAGCAGATAATATGTTGAAGTGTGGAAAATTTCCAAGTGGAAGCGGCATAACAGATCTTTTTCTTTTGCCTCCTGTCACGTGCACTTCAACACCACATCTTCATCATTAAACTCGACTTAGCCTCTAAGGACTTGTAGTTTGTTTGTTTTTTTTCAATTAATTGAAAAATGAATCTACATATAATCAATGATTAAATTGTAACTGTACTGTGTATACTGTATATACAGTTTACCACAAATAATCCAACAGTGTACCTGCCAGAGCAAAACTGCTAGCAATTTAGAGTAAATGTTCAATTATCTTTACTATTTTTATTTCCAATTCCTGTCTCTAATGCCAACATACTGAGTCATATTGACACCCATGGATTCCTCTGGAGAGCTCTGATTATAAACTGATTGTCTTCTGCCCCGGGGGCACAGATACTGAAATTGTTATTGCCAGTTTAATCTCAAATCCACATGAAGGGAATGCCTCTGCGCACCACAACGGCTCAGTGTTTATGACACAGTAGAAACGAGTAGCCACTTTATTGTCTCGGGAACTGGTTGTTTAATGTGTAGTGACTTAATTTCTGTCCCGCTGCAGAAACTGAGGCAGCTCTCACAGAGCGAAAACAGTTCAGCGCCAGCGAATGTGGGATGGACTCCTCCTCGTAAAGTGCTCCGCTTCACCCTGGCAAAAATAAACCTCGCGGGCCTCGGTGCCAAGTATTCCCATCGATGAAAAGCCAGTTGTGAGCGGCCCCCGGTCGTACCCGGGCAGAGCCGAGCCGGCTGCTGTTAATAAGTGAGAAGTGCGGCTGAGTGAAACAGCTCGCTGCTCTCTCTGGCCAATAAAGGCCGTTTTACAAATGATTCTTTTCCCTGGTGAAGACGCAGAGAGCAGCAGAGAGCAGCAGCGCTTCAATGGTGCAGAGGAATAAGACAGAGAGGGGGGGGGGGCTGTGTGAACCGTGTGCATGAAACCCCCGCTCAGCAGAAGCAACTGAAAAAAACAACCGAAACCAAACTCAGAGGCTGAAGGGAGGCGCCACGAAAGCACAACACGAGAGAAAGACACAAACTCAGAGCGTGTTGGCCGCCGGCCCACGTCACGTGTGTTTGTGTGTTTGTGTGCTGGGGGGATGGGCTGCTACAGAACCTTGATCACAGCAGGACCCCCAGTGGTCTGAGTGCAGAACGCACCGATAATCTCCCATCTCGTTCACCGGGACGGCGTGCTTATCAGCAGCGGGGCCTCGGCGGCCTCTCGCTGCAACACGAACCCACACTGGAAGGTTCGCCTCATTCTTCACGATAATGAGGTTTGACTCGCAGTGAGGACACACTCATTACGCTGCATGCCAGATATAACAGCAGGAAACAGCGAGGAATTTCCTTTAAGAGACAGAGGACAGAGTGTGTGTGTGTGTGTGAGTGTGAGTGTGAGTGAGTGTGAGTGTGTGTGTGTGTGTGTGAGTGTGAGTGTGTGTGTGTATAGAGAGAGATCAGCTGACTAGGCCTACAAATATAATAAGTGTATGTCAACAGATTTCATGTGATTACTGAGGATGTCACTGCTTTGAGTTAAAGCTACAACAGCGTGCTGATCATTGGACAGATTTTACTGATCAACATCAACACACCAAACGCCGGCTGGTTGCTTCTTCTCCAGTGTTAATCTCTGTTCACGTCGCCGTGCAGGGGGTAGATGAAGATCACCCTGGGCTCTGGGAACTCATAACGGCCATTTTTCACTGTATTCAGAGATCATTAAAACCACAAACGAGGCACATTTTCTGTGATCAGTTTGACTGCTGACCTGTAGCCACATGCCACTCTTATACAATATAATGACAAATCAATTACAGCCAGCGGCCTGGCTGTCCAGCCGTAGTGCCCCTCCCACCACACGGCCCCTTTCACCTGGCTGCTGTGTCTGAAAAGAAGGTTGTGGATTTGCTCGTTTGAAACCAAACTTTCCCTTCGCGGTGTCTCCGTCATCACGCTGGACAACGTCCGTAAAGATGAACAGCTAACCAGCTAGCCAACAATAAACGCTTGCTGATTAGCACAAGCAGCTAAACGCTGCGGCGGGAGGATCAATAGTTTCAAAGTCTGCTTAACGTTCACTAACTCTGAACATACAGAGATCCTCAGTTTGTGAGCTCTGATTGGCCACTCGTCTGCATACAGCGTTAAAATCTGAAAGGAACTCGCTCATTTCTTTTGTTTGTCTTATACTTGGTATTGATTACTGGTGGCGGCTGATCGGCCCTTTGTGTGATTTTAAACTGCCTTCATGAACACGACGTCCGGATGAAACATGAAAGCTCAGAGGCCTCGTTGCCTTTTTAAAGCTTCTCTTTAACAGCTATTGACTCGGATCGAGCTGATATTTCTCGGTATAATCGACCCCCTCGTCCTCGTCCTCGTCCTCGTCCTGCCGTGTCTCTGCAGTTGCTCTAGTGACGAGAGGCTTGAGAAGTTTCTTCTGAGTGTTGAATGTGTAAAGCACTGTTAGAAGTCACTTTAGTGACTGCTCTGTTTATCTCAGACTCTAATGCTAATAGTTGCATGTGTGTTGAAAGTGGTTCAGATAAATCTTGATCATCCTTCATAGACTTCATTTTATCCTCAAATATAACAAAAACAACATAATGAGTCGAGCGTGTTTTTAAAAAGTCAGAAATCAAACGTTCAGGTTACAGTTTTATTAAACTCAGTGCTGATTCTCCTAGTTGTTGACTGTGCACCGTCTTCATATGTAATCATCATATCTTGTTACTGCACCATTGGTTCTGGCCCGGTGGTCTACCAATGACTTCACTCCCGTCCTTTAATAGCCTGACTGATACTGATACTGGACTTCAGAGGCCGATACTAACATCGACATAAAGATATATCGACCAGAAGTAGTTTATTCTAACATAAACACATAAAATCAGCCATCCTGACTGAGGTTACTGGATTGGATTTCTGAAAGTATTCTAACCAAGAGACATGAAAAGTAGGTCATCTTCCTCTCAGGTGAGCGAGCCACACAGGTGACACTGTTTCTACGTTACATTAGAGTTGTTTCTGTAATTTCTTTTAGTTGTTAATCAGAGGTGGATTTTTTGTGGCATTATATTTTATATTTTTATGGCAATTTTTCTTACAGTTGTTTGCAGCAATATTTTTTTTAATATATATATATTTACATTTTTTTTCTGACATGGCCCTTTGTATAAAATGTACATATATAGTGGGCTTTTATTTTGTATTTCTTTATATCTGTTGTTATTTTTTTGTCATTATCTGCTGCTTGTAACAACTGAATTTCCCGAGCTGGGGATCAATAAAGTCTATCTTATCTTATCTTATCTTGTGAGACGTAGAGGCTCTGAGGCAGTGATCAGCAGGTCACCCTCATTTCATTCGTGCTTGGTCTCTTTTAATAAGCTTGCATGATGACGTATAGGCGTATACAGACCAACACGCCTAATGTTTGTCATGTGAGCAGTCGTTTCGTGCATAAAGAGGCCGATTCATTCGCTGAAATGGAAATAAATAGAATAGATAGATTAGATATTTCTGAACAACTGCTCTTTGATAAAAAACAAAATGGCTTTGTTTAAAACAAGCATCTAAATATATTAAGTTGGTGAGCACAAGCTTAACAAAATCTACTATCCCAGTTCCAGCAGACACCCGCCACGATCCAGTGACATTTACTGGTCTGCTGCATCCGCACTGCCTGAACAGATCTATGAACCAACCTACAGGTCCATAGCATACGGGTGGTATAATCTAATTAGTGAACAGAGATCAACACAGACAACGTGGCAAAGCGCCTTGAGGACGGGCTCCTATAGGATGAGCCAGAGTCATCTGAGGTCACAATAACAGGCTACCCCTCTATTATAGTCTGGAGGGTGCATTCATGGAGAAAAGAGCAGCATCAAGTCACATGTGATGCTAAACTCTGCTAATCAGCTACAAATATGTCCCCTACGCTGACCTGCGGTCGTGACGCCCTCAGAGGTCCAATAAGAATGTCTGAAAAATCCAAGTCAGGGTCACAGAGTCTCGAGGTATTCGGCCCGACGTACGGGAAAACAGCGTAGCTGCTGCCTGAGGAGGGGCTATGTCGAGGACATTCCTGATACCGAGGCGCATCACTCGCACAACTTTCATTTCAGCTAACAAACACAACAAACATCTCATCGACTGCACCGCCATCATCCTGCATTAAGTGACAAAAAGGGAGGAAATGGGAGGCAAACCCTAGGATCACCCACTCACCGCGCTCGGTTCAGGAATAGCTCCTGACATATTGGCCTACCCAGCATGCCCTCTTCCTCTCTAGACAGCTCTGACATCATCATACAGCAGATACAGACCAGGACATCAGCTGCACAGCCGAGGTTATATAAGTGAACGCTCCATGTTTCTAAGCATTGAGCACTGCTGCCCCGCCACGGGGAAGAGGAGGGGATGGGAGTAGACGAGGAGAGCGAGGGGGGGGGGCAAGGGGAAGGAAAAAGAGCGAAGAGGCCGGGAAGAAAGACAGACAGAAACAGGGTCACAAAAAGAGAGGCCCGCTGGGGGGCTCGCTGGCTGCTGGGAGGGACTGAAGAAAGTCACCTCTGGCCCCCTAAAGGAGCCCCAGCCAACAGGAAGAGAGGAAGAAGAGAGGATATAGACCAGGTCACATGGGGCTACACCCATCCAGCCTCTGAGTTCTCTCATGTACAGCAGTGTTACATCACTGGGTGGGGGCAGACCCAGAACGTCCCGCGTGCTTCATGAAAACGATTCAGAGTAAAGACGAAGCAGAGATGAAGTGACGGTGTGAGAAAACATCCGTTTAAAGTTTCTATGAGTCCGTCTGTGACTGCACAGGGTTCAGCCTTTTCAGATCCCGTTTCTATGACAACACTCCACTCCGAAAGTCGCACCCTCAGAGAAAGTCTTCATACTTGAAGGGGGGATTTGTCCAGGGCTAATAATCAACGCAGGGAGAGAGCGCTGCCATTTAAACTGATGGCTAATGATTAATGAACAGCGGGCATCAGGGGCCACATTAATCTGCTCTCTTTTAGCCCCTTTCTGTATGAACTCCTAAGACTCTGCGGTGGTTCAGCACCACATACATTTACATAGTGTTTGCAGTTTTCCAGACACCTTTGAACTTGAGCACTTCGGAGCAGTAAATAAGCCTATAACCTTGTTTTTTAAAAAAAGCTCCTTACTGTTCTCCAGACTTAACAAAGAACATACCTGCTCTTCATTTCTAGACAGCTGCTGCATTGAAAGAGGCAGGACAGAAGACGTAAAGATGTTTGTGCCTCATTTACTGTCCTCATACTGTAAAATAAGACTGCAACCTTTTACAGGTGTGCAAATGCACCTAAAGTGTAAAAATCTGGACATTTAAGAGTCAGAATTGCTGGAAATGTTCAGCGGTTACCTTGTTGATACGTACACTCAGCCTTGCAAAATAAGCTTCAGTGTGCCGGAGGAAACGCTTCTGTTGCCAGCTTGATGGATTCAACTAGGAGAGCACACAGCTTTTAGGCTGTCACTCTCTATCAGCGCAGTGTAAGACACTACTGTGAAAACCAATGTGACTGAGAATGGAGGCTCTGAAAAGGCTCTGAGCAGAGTGGCTACGTTGAGTGATTTAATTATTACAGTGCTGTAAAGTGGTGATGAAGGCCTTCATACACAAACAGCTGCAAACGCACAAAACAAACTGTCACCGTTATATTAACGATCTGCTCTGATCAATCGTCTCACTGGAGGCTTCCGCACGGTCTGAGCGAACAGCTCAGTGTCAGTGCTGCCTGTCAGCGGTCAGCTCGGGCTATAGGCCACCGGGCTGCATCATTAAAGTGTCTCTTGGCAACATTAAGCATTTTAGTTCCTGTAAAATCAGGGCTTTCATGTCGAGGCGACTTCCTGGGCAATGCTGCCTTTATGATAAAGAACACTATTGTACTGAGCTGAACTGGGCATGTTTATCTAAAACACACCAGTTTTTGTACTGAGCCACAGCATCTGCGGTAATTTAATACCGACCCTGACAGTTTTAATGAAATGCACATTGTGCCTTGCTAGAACAGTCTGTTCTGATCCAAGCAATTTCTGATACATATCAACTGACGGATCAGACAGTTAACATCCCAGTCCAAGTCTGCAATATAATCACAAAGCCTAAATCTGAATGCCTGTGAGCATCACGTGGACCACTACATACCATGAGAAAGTGCACTGCAGAAATGCATGCTTATATAAGTGTGAATGACCAGTCTTCACACACTGAGTTTGGTTTGAAAGATGTTTGACAGCCCAAATTAAACCCACAAGCGTCTGCAAGCTGACTCCGGTTTGTCTTTCCTGCAGAACATTCGTGAAATAAAAAGTGATTTCTGCACCTCAAGGAGAAGAGCCACATCAGGGTCAAGTGTCTGGAGTGAGAGGCTCCCTACAGGACTCTCATGGTGTACAGAGAGCTCTATCGATCAGTCTATCTGCCTCTGTTTGTGTGCAAGTGTGCACGCGTGACTGGACCGTGCGCGCGCCAGAGTGCAGCAGGCATAAATCCAAGTTCGGGCCTGCGTGCGGCGCACAGAGCAGGCATGGCACACTGAACCCGCACCGCCTGCACCTCCATCCACTTCACAAGCTCCGCCACCCAAACGGGAAACGGCTGGAGAGCGACGGGGTTCGAGGCTGCCTGCTGGAACCGATCCGATCTGTCAAACCAGCACAGGCTACTGAAGCTAGCACCGCCAAACAACCGCACGCACTCCGCGCTGCGCTACCGTCGGCCAAAGCCTGATAACGACACTCACCGTCGGCTACCCCCGCGCGGCCCGGACACCACTTCGGGCTGGAAACCGGGGCATCGGGCGGAAATGAAGCGGGAGAAAGTCAGCGGTGTCCTCTGGTGTCTGCACAAGTGTCGCGGCGGCGCTGAGCGGCTCCGCGTCCCGTCAGTCCGAGCCCGGTCCTCCGCTAAGCTGCCGCGCGTCGTCCCGACTACAGATCTCCGTCCCCGCTCGGCTCCCGACCTCCTTCCTACACAGCTTTTGGGTGGAAATGTGTCGTTTGTTTCCTCTTTTGCTGTCTTCCAGAAGCGTTTGGACGGGCTGCAACGACAGGAGGGAAAGAAGCAAAAAGAAATACTACACGACTCGCTCCTCCCTCCGCGTCTGTACAGTAGAGCGAAGCGACCCCCGATCCGAAGGATCTACCGCTCTCTACAGGACCACCGCTGCAAAGCACAGCTGTGCAGACACATGTGAGCTGCGGAGCGGCCTGCTTTCCGTATTTATTCACTTCATCCATGCGGTGAAGCCCCCTCCTCCCCCCTCCTCCCTTCTCCCTCCTTCCTCCTCCTCCTCCTCGCTGTGGGGTGAGACTAGTCCACCCATCAGGTAGATACTGAACTACAGATCTGGTGAAGGGACACGACTGGACGTTAGAAATAAATACAACTGATAAAAATAGATGGACATAATATAATAAACGATGTATAATAATAATCAATGAATGATAATATTGACTAGTGCTGACACAAGAAGCCAATAATAATAATAATGATAATGATAATAATAATAATAATAATAATAATGATAATAAACTTTACTTCTATAGCACCTTTCACAAGAATTAGAGTTCAAAGTGCTTCACAACAAAGAAATTACATGTGAAGAATAAAACCCCCTTTATAATAATGATAATAAAAATAAGACAAAAATAAAAATAAATTAGTCAATTGACAGGAAATTACAATAATAATTTTGATTTATCATCTCAGTCATTGTGAAGGAAAAATTCTAAACATTTCCACCTCCAGCGTCTCATTCGTATGGATCTCTTTTTGTTTATCAGTGTAAATTTATTTTAAATTATTATTATTGATAATATAATGATCCCAAGCATCACAACTGTCTGACTGAAGACAAAGAAAAGCATCAGATAGAGTGAGAGGATGGGACCAGCCAGTGGTTTCCATTTCCTGGAAAAATGACATAAATCAATCGATTTATTCATATTTTAACATTGATTAGTGCTGAAATAATAATAATAATAGCCAATTCATTGATTAGTCAATCATCAGTACATTAATCATCCATTTTTAACTGATTAATCATTTATCATCATCCTCATTTATCAAGCAATGACACTAAACAACTGAACAGAAGAAGCAATCTGAAGTGTTTATTATTTTCAATATCAATTCATCTGTCGATTGTTTTTAATCAGTTAATCCTTTAGAGACTGAAATGGCCGCGGTGATGGCTTCAGGTTGTTTGTCTCCATTTCAGATGCTAAACATGAGAGATTTGGAGGGAGTCATCACATTTGAGAAGCTAGAACCAGTAAATATTCGATAAATGCCTTAAACTGTTAATCAGTTACCAAAACTGTCGACAGTTTAGTGACGTCAAGCCATCGTTACAGCAGCTTTAAAGACAATCTGGACAGTTTGTGGGCAGTGTGACCTCATGATAAAATTCCTCTATATTTGGTAATAGAACTTAATTTGGTGACACTTAGCATAAAGCATTGATCTTGAGTCCAACCTGTAAGTCATGCAGTGCAGAGCGGGGGTAGTGATCACAGATGTGGACCAGAGCTCACTCTGATCGTTCTGAATGAGCTCATTTTTAATAATCCAGGGTTTGCTGTACATCATTCCACTTTTCTAATGGCTCCCAACAAATCCATGGACGTACAGCCAGCCAGACGGACAGAAGCGGATAATATTCCTCCTCCTCATCATCATCATATCTGCATTCCATTTAAACTTGAGAGATAACAGTCTCCATTTATTTGGATCAAAATAACAGCTGGAAACAGCAGGACCTTCTTTTCCACTATTTACCATTATTGCACCAAATAGGCCGCAAGCTGACAACGTCAGGATCCTGATACACCCCATGAATCCCTCAGCACATGGAAGAGTTGGACTGTTTTATTCTCACACTGTCAGATGTGTCTTAGAGTGAAGTCCAGTTTATTGCAGGTAGAGCTGATGAAATAATGTCCAGAGGATGAGCCGGCTTCAGCTCTGATTCTATAGATTTCTCCTTCCTCTCCTCAGCCTCAGAGGAAACCCTGTGCTGAGCAGCTGATGAATGTATGCTGACTGAAGCCTGCAAACAGAATTTTCTGTCACTAATCTAACAGACAAATATGCAGGAAGTCACCATCTGTGAAAGACACAGTCTTCTAGCACTGAATGGCCAGAAGTGTGACATTTACATTTGATGGCGTTCAGTAGCAGAGCAGTGGAGGAGGTGGTGGAGAATAAAGATTCAGTGTCAGTGTAGATGTGTGCTTGTAGTAGAACTGGACGAGTGTAGAATATCTGTTATTTTCTGTGAATTCATTCTGTATTAACTGTTCTTTCATCATCACTGGAAATGAGAGAGTGCCTTCAATGATTCTTCATGATTTAAATAAAGGCTGAGTGAATGATTGCACGCTGCTGTCATTCATTTTTACTCTCAGAAAACCGAGCAGCCCGAATCTGTTGCGTCCGCTGACAGTCGAATCGAAACAAAGCACGTGTTCACTACTTTCACATGCTAATGAGTTAACGCTGCATTTCAACGTGTTCCAGTGGCCATTGCATGTGTGCATGATTTACAGTGTCGCATCTAGTCTGGAGTGCAAATGTCGTCCGTTTCAGTTGCTGTGACGACCAGTTACTGATGGACACACAAAACCAGACTCCCCACAGCTTGTCAGACTGCAAGAACACACGACAGATCCTCAGTCAGATTCAGAGACTACATGTCCCCGCATGCAGGTGCAACTCAGACGACGGTACAGTGTTATTTTGGCGTTTGAGGACGACTCCAGGTCACGATCAATAATTATGCTTTTGAATGTTCACTGCTACGCTTTAATTATTCCTACAATATCTGCAAGAAACTGCAGCATGCTCCAGGTGCTAACACTATGAGGTTAGGTAACGATCACGCTCAGGCTTAAAGAATAGCTTTGTAATGCTTTGAAGTCTATTGTAATAAAATCCTCACATGCCACATGTTCTGTCCATACCCGCCTTGAAGCAGTCCCTTCTGAGCGTGACTCCCGAATCCAAAACCAAAAATGCATTCTTGAGCCAAATCAAATGGGTATATTCCAAAGATAGTCTTCTTGGTACAAAGTTCCTTCTTCGTGTTACCACAGACAGCGTGTTCTCGCTGAGCTACGGCAGAGGTCACATCTTTATACGCAGGCGTCGCAAAGGGACATAAAAATATGCATGACTGTCAAGACAAAGATACCCTCTTGGTTTGGCTAACTCGTCTTTAACGGTGCAGTCACACAGCTACGACAAGCAGAAGAGTCTACAGCCAATGACTGAGGCTCTATGAATCTGTACTACGGCACAGCAATGCTTTCAGCTAAATGCTAACCTTAGCATGCTAGCATGTTACTGACGATGTTAACGTGTGTGCAGTTTATTATGGTCACCAGCTTAATTTACCATGTTATCATGCTAATATTTGCCAGTCGGTGCTATAAAGCAGCTCTGGGGCTGATGGGAATGTGATTAGGTTCACAGGTATTTGGTGACACTGAAGAAAATTCAACCAGTTGATGATACCTATCTTTTGCTTTTATTCTTTTATTTAACCTACATTTAAGTAGGCATGACGTCTCATTGAGGTTAATAATCTTTTTCAAGCACAATCAGAGGGCTGCAGACATGAAACTAACATGTAGAAGGAAAGATCAGGAGATCTCTGAACTTATTACAGTTCATTCTGTGAGGAACATGAACGTTTTTAACCAAATTTCATGGCAACCCATCCAATAACTGTCATAACATTTCATTCTACGCCAGAAATGTCCGAAGTCATCAGGAAACATTATCTGTGAACTGTGAATTTCCTGACAATCCATCCAAAGGCTGCTGTGGCAGTTCAGTCTGGACCAAAGAGGTGAATGGACTGACTGGCGCTGCCATCTCTGAAGCCATCTTTTAAAGTTGGTACAGTCAGGAGAACGTGGTGAGGACGAGATCGTCTTCATGGTTACATATTAAGAAACAAGCTGACGCTGCACGCCGGGCTCCAGTGGTCCATCAGTCATATTAATCATATGCCCATCCACCACCCCCACCTTAGTTTTGGCTGTGTTTTGTTAATGTCACTCTTATTCCCTCACTGGCGCTGAGCGTTGGCACTTGATGCAAGTCGTAAACTGCAGAATCGTCCGAGTGAGTGTTGTTCCTTGAGAGGTGGGCTGTAAAGGAGCTGGAGGACGTTTCCATGGAAAGGACATCTGGCCTCAAGAATAGGTGGACGTGAACGAGTGCAGCGATGGACAGATGGATGACGGCCCCTCCCACCACAGACTGTAGGAAAATATGGACACAGCATCTGAGGCCTGATGTGGGTTCATCATTTATCAGCATTAGTGTCGCCTTAAAATTCTGGTTTGGTCAAAGGAGAATATTAAAATACTGGATTGTAGTTATTGGTTTTTATTTTCTATTGGCAGCCTGAAAGTTTAGATGTTATATTTTGTGCAAAACAGAGTAATGATAATAATAAAATAATAATAATATCTTGTAATTTGTTACAAAGACTATGAGGATTTCTTCCCTCCTGTGATTTTAATTAGCTTCGTCTCATTATAGGTTAATTGTATTTGATGTTTGAATGTTCTGGTAGTGTACCGTGTGTATATACTTCATGAGTTTTCCTCTTGGAATGAATGTGCTATATAATTAAACTGTGCTCTGTTGCTTTGGTTGTAAATCATTGTCTGTAAGAACGTTCACAGACAATAAAATCAGGCCATTCGTGAGCACATTAAGCTTTAAACCTTTAATATTCTACCACCATTCTCGTCTGTGTCCACTTCTAGTTCACAGAATGTCCTACGAGCAGCTCTGGCAGCTCATTGCAGAGTAAACTTGGCATTGGCTAAAGCTTTAACCCTAAATTACCTTTTCTCATTGTATTTCAAGGGTTGCACTTGTTGTTATGGATGTTGTCAGAGATTTGCCTCCATTTGGTCGCAGGATTTAAAACTGGATTAAAACAGTGAAGCTCAATGTGTGTGTGTGTGTGTGTGTGTGTGTGATGAACTGGATTATATTATATTTCCTTTAACACTGATCCTACAGCAGCACCGCTGTGTTAGCTCACACTGTCAGAATTCATCCAGGCGTTGTCTCTTTCACACTTATCCACCGCAGAGTTTAGATCATAGTCAGATTATTATTTCTAGGTTACACTTTTTAATTAGTTCATGAGAACTCTTCGATGCACACAAGTGAGAATGTAAAGACGGACCGAAACACGCCGATGCTGTCTTTATTCACCATCACAGCACTGATCAGTCTTATGAGTAAAGGTACAAATAAAATCAGACATCATTTAAGAGTAAATTCAAAACAGTTTGCTTAAGAGCAATTGACTGTGTCATTATCACAGACTAAATAAGTCATGCTGACTTTACTCTGCATGTTTTTAATAATTCTAGTCCTCAGAATTAACTGTCCAGACAACATTGTTGGTCTGCGCCTTCCAGAACTGAACACTGCTGGAAAATGAACCTGTGCTCAGACGAGGCTTTGGTTAAAGCTCAGGCACAGAGAACGCCTGCTTAGGTTTGGGGACAGATCAGGGGTTATGGTTCTGTGACCTCGTGGTCACCGTGTCATGACTCTGTTGTTCAGGTCGGAGGACCCTGGTGGTCACAGACAGGAACTGTGAGTTTAAGGTTAATGAACCAGCGTTTGGAAGAGGGAAATGAACAGCGGCCTCTTCTGTCGACCCATCCGTCGACACGATAACCTCATCGACTTCCCCCGTGTTGCCGTCATAATTACTACAGCCCCCCGAGGGTTTGTCACTTCAATGTGAACGTGTCATTCTGGGACACAAGAACTGAGTCTGCCGTTCTTCCTGAGAGGACGGGCTCCGTTTATCTGTCTGGAAAAGGTAAACAGGATTTTTTTGTAGCCCGCCTGCTAACGGTGCTGCTCTCAGTATGGAAAAATAATGTAAATATGACAGGAAATACATGACATCTGTTCAAAGGCTGGATTAAAAACACACCTCATTTCCACACATGGGTTAGTATTCTTGCTTTTAGTTTTAGAAAGGGCAACAATAAATCAATCAAAATCAATCAATGAACTGGAGTGGTTTGTGTTTTAATGGCAGGCTGCACCTGTGACATTTCCTCCCCATGAAGACCGGACTACAGACGAGGAGCCTAAGCCTCTCTGAATATGAATGTAGAACCCTGAATCTCTGAATGAGCTTTATGAGTGCAGGTTGAGATGTAACACTCTCACCATACCTCCTTCGTCCAGATGCAAACAAATGAGAGTTAATCTAACAAATGGCCGTGGAAGCCCGACAGCGGAGAGGCTCTGCTCTGAATAATGGATCGCTCCACCTGCAGCTCGTCCTCTGCCTCAATGGCACTGGTACCCAATCGAGCCCGTGATGAAGCTCTCTGCTGACCGAGGTTAACGTGTTGTTGTCTGTGTTAAACCGACACCACCGTGTTAAAGGTTGAGTGGTGATTCAACATGAATCCACTGCAGAACTGACTGATTAGGGAAACAGTTTTGTCTCGGTAAAGAAATAATTAATTAATTCTAATTGAGATACGGTCAATATAGATGAGGTTCACACATCGTTCTCTTTAGTTCACCTATTTGCTTCATTTTGTGTCATTTCAAGACAGCAACATTTCAGAAAAGCACTAAAGGAAAACTACCCTGAGGACCAGTGAAGTTATTCTACCTCAGCAGCAGAACTGATTTTCTTCTATGAAAGATAAGAATAAAAGACTGTAAGTTATTAAGAGGAGGGGTGTAATGAGATTTCATGAAATCAAACTTTTATACTTTTTATGACCTTTTCAGCACTTATCATTCACTGTATTTGCCGTGTGTAGCTTTCATCCTTGATGGCGGGGTCAGCAGTCCCACACTGTTACTGTTTACTCTCCTACAGCCGTGTGTCTGTATCATATCGTATATCAGTCGCTGCTGAAGCTTACAACTGCTGCTGCTTCACGTGACCGAACGCTGAGTGGCAGTGAAGCAGGCACATGTATTTGTCACGGAGGTCAACGTCTGTGTGTGTGTGTGTGTGTGTGTGTGTGCGTCTAAAAAACAAGAAAATAGGAGTTTTCTGCAAGAGGAGCTGTTAGATGAGGAGTTCATCTCTAACTCCTCAGCAGGGGATTTAACTTTACTGTTGGCTGCTGTTGTGTGGAGAACGACTCAAAGCGTGAGTCACATGACCGACCTCTTAATCGAAACAGCACGAGTTGATTTGGCTGCGCTGCAACAGACCCACCTGTCGCTCTCCTGTTGTATTTCTGACAAAGCAGCTGCTCATTTACTGTTTGCTGTCTTATCACCAGCTACCACAGGCCTCACCAAACCAGCCAGCACAGACATCTTCATGATTACCAGTTTGATTTTCTGACAGGGAGAAGAGAGATCAGATGAACACAGTGTTCAGAGGTCTCACCAGGAGCACTCGCTATTTCATTTTACTCACAGAACCAGACCAGTTTTCTCCATTCTTTAACAAGGTAATAACGCAGGAGGAGGTAATAACCCTGACAGACAACAGGCCCGCCACGTGCTGGTTCATGGGGGAATTGTTCTGTTTGTTCTCTCTGTACATTAAAGAATATGGTCATGAGTCATGAGACAACTTGTGTTGCGATAATAAGACAGATCACGAAACTGAAAGGCCCTTTATTCTTCACTTATCTCGGAGGATGTCAACCCAAACGTAGATTTTCCTAAAATGCAATAATTAACACAATTTTAACAGAAAAAGTACTATTATTAGTATGTTGTGTCAGTTTCTCTCCTGCTGTGCAACCTAACATTATGTTTAAGTCGGTGCTTTTTTAATATAAACATGTGAAATCATGACACTTTCCAAAACGTCCATATTCATATATTCATATCTCTAACATCTTTATGGCTGCAGTCTCAGCCATCCCGTGTGCACCATGTAGCTCTGAAACAAATCTCTGTAGATCATTCAGGTGTACAGTATTACTGTTTGTTTTCACCAGACCCTAAAGATTTTCATCTCACTGATAAGATCAGCTATTACTTCTGTGCCCTTCCTTTATCATTATTGCTGTATTTTGGTGGCTGGAGGGGGGAAATCTGAACATTCGCTCTCCTCACTTTGCTGCAGTAAACAACAGACTGAGACCTTCTAGGGAAAAGTTTGCTGAGACCAGTAGGGGTCAAACGATTTAACCCTGACTAACTCTAGACTCACCTACGGGCTCCAGGCAGTCTTTCCTCACATCGTATGATAAACCAAAAAATCACATGCAAAAATGCCCTATCAAGAGAAACCACTGGAGATATGAGCTTTCTTTGGCCTGAAACAAGCAAATATGTGAAGTGGTAAAGTGATATTCACTTGATTAGATACTGATTAGTACTGAAGTCCAGATCCACCTACCAGAAGTTGTACAAGATTTAAGTTCTAATAATGTCACTTTCATTTCAATAAATGTCTATTGAGGATCTCGCTGAAGGAGGTTCTACAATGACTGAGCCCACGGACCAAACCACTGCAACATTTCTATACTGTGTATTACAAACTAGTGTCTGCTAAGGCAAAGCGAACGTTTCCAACTGCTGCAGCTTCACATTAAAGCATTTAAGTATGAAAAGCTGCAGGCGACAGGCTGCACACCTCCAACTCCTCTGCGAAGAGAACGAATGGCGCCGCTCACAGACTCGTGCAGTCGCTCACAGAATGATGGAAAAAGGACATTTAGTGCCTGACTTCTGTATTAATGCAACAATAATTTGTTTGGCTGCACCATAAACAAACAGTTGTTCTCATGTTGTAGCTATTTTTGACAAACCTGCACCATTAAACCACACTTGCTATTACCACCAGTAACCACAGGTGTCGCCAAAATCAACCATGACTGAAATCATCACAGCTAGAAAATAATATTAGCGCTACTTTTGCTTCTTGGTATCAAAACTTCACACAGACAGCACCTGTATAGATCCTTACTGAACCAGGTTTTGACTCTAGAAGCTTCAACGTGGGAGAAGAGTGTGTAGTACTGAGTCATCACGTCAACTGACCACTGGTGTTGAGGCTCTAACCATAACAGTGTCGATCAGTGGCTCATCACTTTGGTCCAACTTCACAATGTTAACCACCTGTTAGACATGGTTTCTGGCAGGAAGGCTTTGCACGTCGCACACTGATGCACAAAGGTGACCAGATGCTGAGGAGAGCAACAAAGCCGCATCGGCATTCGACGACCTCAGATAGAAACGTCTGAGCCTGGAGCCAGGATGTGTAATCCTTCCTCGTCATAGAGTACAATACAAGTTATTCTGTCATTGTGTCTATTAATTAATCTGAAACAATACGTTTGCATTGTTTTGAAGGGATGTAAACCTTGAAATCAGATATTTTGCTGCAAGATAAAGTTAAGAATGTAGGCAGAAGATTAAAACTTGAAATATTTTCCTCTTGAAACGTCAGATCACACTGGAGGTTCTGCAACTGGTATAACTTCTGTATATACAAAACAGCATGGATATAGGATTAAATTAAGACAAAGCAAGTGAAACTGACTCAAGTCACACTAGGTTTAATTCTAAATATCAGATCTCACTCCTTTCCTTAATTTTCCCAACCATGTTACCACAGGCCAACGGTTTTCTATCATTTAAACTACCTAATTCTATACTAACTGCCAAAATGACAACATTCAGCTCGCGTGAAAATTAACACTGACTTGTAAATACGTAAGGGACAATGTATAGTGAGCGGAACCCCTCAATATATCAATATACCCCTGTCGGGGTTTATTTCTCCTTAGGAACCTGCTCACTATACATTATCCTGCTTAGAACTTGGCTTACTACTACAGCGTTCAATAATGTGACATAAAATAGTTATTAAAACATATTTTACTGATGTAAAATGAGTCTCCTCAAACAAGTACGTTGCCTAGCAACCGCCTCTCACCGTGCGCAGGCCGGCCCATATTTTGCCACCCAAATCAGCGCTTTGTTATTGAGCTTGGTACATTAAGGGATTGCCCCTTTAGTCTCTGACTGTTAGGAGTTCCTGAGCAGCCGCTCGTCTATCGAGAAATAAACACTGCTGAATTTTGACGACTGACCAATCAGAATTGAGTATTCAAGAGTGCCGTGTTCTAATAAAAAATATGTCACCGCAATAAGCAACAATTTCTGTTACACTGCATTTACACATTGTCCAACAACCTTTGCAGCTCAAACATCTCATAATGTTCCCAAAAACACTCTGCTTGTTATTACAATGAGAGCATCAAGCTTCACTCAGACTACTATGAGGAAATGATGGAATATCACACAGTCAGTGCAGCTTCTAATACTGCCAAACGTCTTCTGTATCTAATGCATAGAAATAGAAAAAGTGTATGTGGTGGCAAATGTATTGTGTAGAAGAAAAGATGGATCTCTTAAAGCCATTTAGCAATTTACACTAAAAATAGAATGAAAATAAGAGTTGAAAACAAAGTCAAATCTGTCAAATCAATCTGTCATACGTTAGTAGGGAGACGAGCCTGTTGGAAGCATGTCATTTACTGCATCATGAGAGAAACAGCTGAGCTTATTTTCACGCTGTTCAAAGATGCTGCAGAGCTTCAGTGGGAGCAGGGCTGAGGGATCAGTGGCAGGAACAGCACAGCCGGGGGTCAGAAGGATAAGAAGTGCAAGCACACACAGTCCACGCATAAAGTGAGACAGTGTTCACCTCACACACACTTCAGACCAGCCAAAAGCCACGAGGGGGAAAGAAGACGGCGATGAAAAACAGACAACGTGTAAAAACTTTCAGACACATTTCTAAACGTCACTTTGATTTTGTGTGATGTTTTATTGATTATTGTTTTATTGGAGGCTTCATGTCTCTGCGTTAATGATCGTTTCTGTTTATCTCATTGTGAAACACTGTTTTCCGATTGGTCGCATTGATAAATAATTCATGATCTTCCTTAAGCTTAATAACGGTCATGTTATCGCTGCTGACAGGATTAATGATTGTGTGTCTGTATCTTCAGCAACAGGCTGCTGCATCCATGTGTGTAACACAGAACACGACCACAGGTATCTCATACATGCTGTAACCTGTGTAATATTACATTCATATATGCATATGTATTTTTATTTCCACTGTGACACACACATATATATTTATCTACTGTGCAATAGAGCAAAAACTGTTTTTAATTTATCCATGCCAACCATGTGCATTCTTCCAATGTTTCTGCATATTTTCCATTGGCAATATATTTTTAACAGTCTTTTGTATTTTGTATTTTCCATTGCCTTTGCTACGGCTATTTCCAGTGATGCTGCCTGGAACACAAGCTGGGGATTAATAAAGTTCATCTTATCTTATCTTATGTCTAGTCGCAGCTGTTATGACTGGCACAGTTGAAGAACCTCATCGATGTGGCACATAGAGTAAAATTGCATTTCTTCTTTGCTGTTCAGTCTTTGGCTCACTGTGAGAGTAGAAATGAGCTCATTTCCACAATGACTGAGATTTAGAAAGCAGAAACATGTGGACACACGTGTGTAAGTCAGATGAAGATGCATATTTCTGTCTTTCATGCATCTGGCAACAGGTGTTGAACAGGAAGCTTCCACTCGGCCACCCTGACATGACAATACTGATGGCTGATCACATACAAAACTATGAAGAAACATCTGAGGAAGAGGACCACGGCAGGTAAATCACAGATTTAACACAAGACACATCAGTGGAGACGTTCATTTAGTCAGAAATAAACTTGTGAACTCGGCCTCATTCTGAGATGCTGTGCACTGAGAGGATTTCCTTCCTCACAGAACATTAGCAAAGGTTCTTTTCTTTAAACTATTTTCTATCCGGCATTGTTCACATCCATGTTTACGAGCTTGCAGTCGCCCCCCTTGGTGCACTGCTGAGTATCTTACCACCTTTAGATTAGTGGACTAGTGTGAGACCATTGGCAGGAGAGTGAACCGTCATCTTACACAAGACAAAACAGGAACCATAGAAAAACAGCTGCACAGTGAGTCCTCACTCAGTCCAAATATTTACTGTGCCTCTGATATATTATAATTAGAATATAAGAATTAATTAGTAGTATTTCTTGTGCTCACCAAACTACAGGCCCTCTTAATATCTAGCAGTTCAACAGCATGACCCAATGAAACTCCCCGTTACCCCGGTAACCGAGCTCATGTGGAACTCGAGTCATCGTTATGTGACTGAAAATCCGGATTCACCTCAAAGTTCGCTAACGAACCCTCTAATCCTGCTTGACGAGAAAATGAGGTCAGAGATCAGAGGTGAGGTCGGGAACCGTTCTGCTCTTAAAAAGGATGAATGACTCTGCTTGTGAAACCCTCGGCCTCGTCCCGTCGGCTCATTCGTCGAGTGGATTTGGTGGCTCTGTGTCCTGTTCTTCTGTTAAGACCTGAGGGTGTCGGTTCTTCAGCTGGAGCCCCCTGCAGCCTTCTCATCACAATGTGATTTATATCTGGATTCAGACACAAACAGCTTATCTTTGAAACGTATCCACCAACTCAGTTTCCAAATTTCTCAGCGGTCCAAACTCGTTTCATCCCTTTGTGCCGTGCTCCTGAGGAAGCTGACTCATGTTCATCATCGCAGCGGGACATTTGCATTTCGGGCCTATTTTTCATCCGATCTATTTTTCCTTCTCAAAAGAGAAGCACTTTGATGTCCTTCAAATCTCATTATGGCTGGGGCTCAGCACCGGCAAAGGCTGATTTCCTTTGGTTTTGCAGTGGCGGGAAGGAAATGAGAGAGGCAAAATCCCTGTGGAGCAAAATCTAAATGGATATGGCTGGTCACGAGGGGAACCCTTTGAAACGCACAGCGCCAACAGCCTCATTCCATCATGGAGGCATACTGTACCGTGTTTAGTGGTGATTAGCAGCACTCAGTGTGACGGGGAGATCAGCTGCACGACCCAATCGCTGGCCTTTTCAGAAACTGGACTAGAGCTTTGAATGTGCTATGACCAATAGGACCAATAGTGTGTTTTCTGCACGCCACCAAGGAGCACACGTACAAACCAAGCGCCGAGCCGGTGAACCCAGTAGAGCAGGTAGCAGCTAATGATCCCGGCATTTTTCTCAGGAGTCGGAGCTAAAAAGAGTGAATATTGGTCTTTGTTTGTCCAAATTAATACTAATGTTGCTCTCTTTACTCCACTTTGTTCAACAGTTCATTGAGTGTAATTACTGCTGATCCCACCTCAGTGCCTAATGTAGTGTCTGATCCGCAGCTTTCCACCAGCTCATAATCTTCATCAGTCCTTTAAATGCTCAGAAAATAAGGAAATATGAACAATAACATTCAGACAAACTTTGCGTTTCACAGTTTGTTCTTGACATTGGAGACAGAATCTGACAAAACAACCTCACCTCAAAGTCAATTCAGGCTGTTCTGGAGCTTTCGGTGAGATCATGTGATCACCATCTGCAGTCATGTAGAAACCATTAGTTTGTTTTCTGAGAACTTTAAAAGCTTTTGGTTCATGTTGGATTAACAATAATAAGACAGAACTACGCCTTGCTGTCTGTCATGTTGGCTATGACCTGATGAAGACCCGATGGCGTCAGAATGTTGCCTCTAATCCAGTTTGCAAACACATTCATTCAATCTGTTGGCCTGAAACCGGCCTAAACAGAGGATGTGCACATAACCGCCGCTCTGTCAGCTCATTCATGAAACATGAAATTATCCACAGCACCAGGGTCAACCTGCAGCCTTGTGGGTCTGAGAGGAGGATCTCAGCTTCCAGTGGTAAGATAAGATGCTTTGTGAGAGAGGTGGACTCCTGTGGTGAACCGCTGGCAAATAACATCATTACTGCAGCAGCAGGAGCCACGTCGGAGGTCTACAGCGTATTTCTTCCACTTAGTAAACATGTACAGATACCAAACATCATTTCATTCAATTTTCATTCATGAGCCCATGATTCATAACAATCAGCTCGCTGACAGCAGCAGTAATTACACAGCGTGCGTCCGACAGAGAAATGACTGCACAAACACGCTCGCCTCCAAATGTGCGCTCTGACTACGGCGGGAAAACGTTTGCACAGTGTGTTTATGTCCAACCAGCTGCCAAACAAGCCGATCGACCATGAAGTTTAGCTTATCGCGTCAGGAACATCCACCATTTATATACAGGCAACGTATGGATGCGTATACATGAAGATACTGAACGCTCTCAGAGTGCGAGGTCTGGAGACGCAGTCCAGCTGCTTCTCTGGGCCGTCTGGGCCGAGCTCGTCCAGACAATTACAGTAAAATCAAACGTTTATTTAGCAATGCCATTTTAATGATGAGGATACAATACAAGTCAGGGTAGATGGGGGGGGGCTGGTCGTCATCACGTCTCAAAAATGTGTAGCTGAGCTCTAATGGCTGGAAAATAATGGGCTTCTTTTCCCCCATTCCTGTTTGAATTCCCTTTCAGCCAGAATATCCATTTATGTGTGCTCTCCTTCTCCGTTTCACACAATCACTGAGACTCCGGGTGCATCTCAGTTCTCCTCACGCCTCGCTCCTCGCTCCTCGCTCCTCGCTCCTCGCTCCTCGCTCCTCGCTCGAACCAAAAGCACTTCTGGTCGGCCATCTTGCCACTCTGAGGATTGAGGAGGGATCGAGGAGGAGCCATGAGCGAGGATACATGAGTGCATCCGTCCCGGAAGTCTTTGAACTGAACAGTATGAAGACTCCGCCCCCACAGCTGGCACATTTGAATGGGGGGGGGGACTAGTTTAAGTGTAAGAATCCTGCAGTGAACGGCTGAAATTCAGATGAGCCTAACTTAACGTTGCGTTCTCCAAAGAGCGATAATACGAGAACATTCAGTTTCAGTGAAATGTATTTAATCCACAGCCTGTTCAGTTCTGTTATAAATGTCACTAACAGCCTCTGAGCTCGTGTGGAACATATTGATCACACAGACGACAGCTCTGTGTTATTGATCAAACTTCACGAGGCCTCGTTATGTTTCCAGAACCGTCTCTGATATATAAACCAAACACATCGGCCTCTCTGTTATCTGAGTGAAATAATGTGCTTCATCTTCACTGACAGATCTGGAGTCTGTCTCATTGAACAGGACAGAAGACACAGCGAGGCTGATAAAGTTCAGGTAAGTGAACACCTGTTCACCTGAAGAATGAACTCATTAACTCTCATGTGTGTTAATAAAAGTGTTTCATATTTATTTGCTAGTGCTGGAGACTTTCTCTAATAATGTAAGTGAATGTGTCTAAGTGGAGTATTGAGGGCGGGGGGTGGTGGGGGTGTGAATCTAACGGTAATTGCAGCAGATCCAGCTGTGTCGCGTCATCAGAAACAGACGTCTCTTCAGAGGAAAGGACGTCTCAGTTCTCCTAAAACATATTTCCTCGTTTCTTCTCTCCTTACGTGGTTTCCGTGCATCTCTCCATGCATCTCGTTGACGTAAGGAGCCCCATACCCTAACCATCTCGACAGAATGCCAAACCCTGACCCTTACTCTAAAGCAGTCTGGACACATAAGGACCAAAATGGAGGCTCCCAGGTGGACAGGAGGTCCTCGTGGGTCGGTGCGCAGTCAGTTTGAAGTCCCCGCTGGGACGTATCAACAAACACACAAACATTTTGACACCAACACTTCAGAAATGAATCTGGCCCCCTTGATTGCACAGCAACCAATCAGAGGCGCACGCACGCACACACACACACACACACACACAGTTTGTGATCCCGCTGTGGATCGACCATGTTCGTTCAGGCTGACAGGATAATTTGCACGGAGGATCTGCAACGTCAACATGTGTTCCGAGGTCACATGACCATGCACTCACACACACAAATACACAAACACACACGCACACATGCAAACAACTCAGGGAATAGAGAAGAAGATGAGAAGTGAGAGGAGACTAAATGAAACAGGAAAGAAAGATGTGTAGAAGAGAGTGGAGGAGGCTCATGGGAAAATAATCCTGAACAAAGGAATGGAAAGACTTGTGGGGATCAACTGAAAGCTCACAGAGAAGGTCTTCTACAGCGTTTCCAAAGAAAAGCTTTATTCCAAAGTGCTGTCGGCACTGACACTGAACAGCAGTCTGTGTCTGTGCATTTAGCTGATATTCCTACACAGTAATGAGCTTTGCCTTTTTTGTACAGACAGCCTCTGGGTGGGGGATAAATATGTCCGGGCATTGTTTTTCTTTTAGAGCATGCTGCTGCTTTACTGAACCAATAGAGAGAGAAAAAGCCAAACCACTTGAAACTAAACATACCTTAGGGACAGCTCTTACGACTAAGGACAAACAGCTCAGCACTGGATTCATTCAAATACAAGGCACATGAGATGAAAAGAAAGAAAAAACATTCGTCCATAAAAGACAAAACCTGCAATCATGTCCTGACAGCTTCAAGATCTGAGCTGTTTGAGCCTCAACTGATATCTGCAAAACCGACTGAATCCAATCACTGTCGCCAGAGACTCCTGGACACAATCAACAATTGATCCTAAATACAGATCCATCACTGCATGAGATCACAGAAAGCCCCCCCGCCCCATCATTCCACTGAGCACCAGCCATCAGACACAACCTTGGACATACAACCCTCCAAACCTGATCACACTTGGCTTGCAGTCATTGTAATACCACTGATGTGGTTTTTCACCCATCCACACACTGATCAGGAGCTTCCATCAAACAGTTCATGAAGTGTAACACAGCTTCAGCAACCACAGAACATCAAACAGCCATTTGATCAAGAAACATGGAACATGTCTTTCCATCATGAAGCCAACAATGGCTCTCCAGTCGCTCTGCACCTTATTGACTGCAGCATGTAAGTCCTCCAGCCAGAGGGGGCGATCTACCAGAACCGCTCTCAGAGAGAGATGTACTGGATTTCAGTCCTCACCACAGTCACAAGTGACGGACTGAATGATTTCAGTTTCAAGCGCTTCTTCTGGATAAGTTTCCACAGAACATTACAGAACCTGTGGCCTCAGTTAGAACTGTTCTGTTGTGCCTCAGCTGTGGGAAACTCATTAGTTTCATCTGGTGGTTCACCAGCAATGTGGTGAACAGGTAAATGTTGCACCTGCATGCTAACATTATCATTGTGCACATATTAGCACTGTATTAGCATTAAACTCAAAGCGCTGCTGTGCCTGTAGACTTCAGAAAGGATGTCTAACGTACTGACAGACCATCTATGTCTGAGTCATTATTTTAGGATGGGGGCAGATAACACAAGGTTATGTTTCTTTGTTAAATACGTTTTGTGTGAAATGTTTTCATGGAGTATACACTGAAGTGACCGTATAGTCTCTCACCTGCACATTCATGTATATTACATGTATTTTTGAAATGTGTGCAGACTTGGGGCCTGAACTGTGCAGTACAACACTGCTGGACTGGGAACACTGCTGGACTGGGAACACTGCTGGACTGGGCACGCTGCTCAGGCCAGACACGAGTCTGCTTCACATTTCTTTGAACATGGTTCTCCACACTCTTACAGTGCAATTGCAGTAATTCATGTGTTGACACAAAGCTGGTAATGGAACTATAATTGAAAAGTAGAAGAGAATTGCAGCTCTGAAGATAATATTTCAGTCAGCTTCTGTCTATAATTCCTGTCTGAGAGAAAAACTGACACCTCGATTGAACAGCAGGAACAAAGATTTCAGGCCTGATAACAGAGAATGCAGCAGGACCTTTGTGTTGTCACTTCTCTACTGTATGCTGCATTGTTTGCTTCCACCATGCTGTGACGCATTCATGTGAAGTTATGCATACAAATAACAGCTGTAATGGGTAGTCCATTATTTATCCTCACCATACTGAAGAGCAAGTGCGAGTACACAACAGACGCTGTTTTAGAGTGTTTAATTCTCTGGAGAAGCAATCGTTGATGATGCCTCTTCACCCTTCGGGAAGAAGGTCGGGAGCCATTGTTGGGCGCTGGAGTTACAGTAAGCCCCTCAGAATAACAGCGTGGCCTTTTTTTACATCACGACGTGCTATATAATAGGGTAGTGTGCATTTTGTGAGAATCCTGTATGGACCGAAGCACAGACTTTTATTCTGAAGGACGCTTTTGAGCTCTATATATCAATTTTGGAAAAAGTCTTTTAAATTCAATTAAAATTTACATCCAAAAGCCTCGTTAAAGCTGCCCTTTATGAATGAAGCCACCACAGAAGTGTGTATGGAGCTGTGTGATGCCCTGTGCTGCACATTTCAGCTCATTGTAATCACACACTCTGTACGTATGTACTGTGAGGGGTCATGTATAGTGTCTGTCAGTGTATGTGCACAATGTTCAATGTGTCCAAGGTGACAGGTCAGGGCAGACAGAGTGAGATGAAATCACAAAGACTGCTGACGAGGGTCAGAGCACAGAAAATAAGAGAAAACTGCTCTGAATTATGATGGCAGTGATTTCAACCTTGACTGAGAACAGCTGTCATTAAAGGGCCAGTCCCACAAAATCGCATCTGAACACGCCGACAGACTCACATTTAAATGACCAACTGACCCAAGCTTTGGTTTTATCTGCCTCAGTAGCATTTGAAGAGCTCGACAGCAAACATGTCTTCCCAGAACAGAGTCCCTGTTCCTCTGGATCGTCCACATGTCTTGCTGGTGACTGTCTCCATAGGGACTGTTTAACAGGACGTAATTGTAGAGCTACGCATCAAATTTGCTGCTTTACACTACATTTTTAACTCTGCATTACCCTTTCCACTGAAGAATGAATGCACATTAGAACTGTGCACAATCTTTAGAATCAATATCACAATATTAATTAGAATATTTTTCTGATGCTGATACATAATCAATATAATAACTATTAGAAAAAGACAATTAAATTATTATTGAATGCAATGAACTGTGTTCTTCTGTTAATTGATATATAATCCATATACTGTGAACACAGAGTTAACTGTGAAGACCACCGGAACCAGTGGTTTGCTTGAGCACCAACTTACTGCTTTCTAGTAATAATTCAGAGTTAAATAAGACACAACCTCAAGAATCTCTGGATTTAAATCAGAAAATCATCAGTGATGTAGTCTACTCTGAAGAAGTTACAGACAATAAGTTGACACTTGGACAGACACTGCTGTAGAGGTTGTCCAATGTATTTTTATACGGTTCTGTACACCATGAATGAACTTTCATTCAGCTCTATTATTCAAGGACGGCATCAAAAAATCAAAACACTGAAACATCAGCGCAGAAACACCAAACCTGACAGAAAAATATGTCTTCAGATGAATCTGTTGCAGTTCCAGTTGGTTGCTGCGTGTGGGGGATGCTGAAAGGTCCCAAATGTTTAAAATATTAGATGTAAATGTACTAAATAGCTTTTCAAGCCCAAAGGACACTTGGGGTCGTCTCCCATCATGCCTTTAAGTGGCCCTCATCTCTTTTCAAGCAGCGATAGAGGCGTCCTGATCGCCTGTGTTCTGGCTCCTGGGCTCCTCTGCATACTAATGCTGCTGTTTGATAGAACGTGCAGCCCCCAGATTCCCTCTGCTATCACCTTTCTTCTTCTGCCAAGCAGGGCGCCATCTCACACACGGGCTGAGTGCATGAGTGTTTGAGTGACGAGTGGGGAGGGAGCCTGATAACAGATAATCATGTGAATGTGTGTCTGTGTCTGTATCGCCAATGTGTGTGTGTGTGTGTGTGTGTGTGTGTGTGTAAGCACAAAGCATGTCCAAGGCTGGTTTCCCTCTGCAATGCGTCAGGACTCCACATCCAAACCCAGCACTTACAAGGCCTGTATGTTCTGCAGAAACGTGCTTCAAACTCATGCCAGCCATTGTGCCTGTGTGCTGGCATGAAGACAATTCTGAATATCTCTGGTCCGTGTGTGTGTGTGCGTGTGTGTGTGTGTGTGTGTGAGAAGGACAGTGTGTTGGCTGGGTAGTGTGGTGCTGTAGGGAGATCTCCTCACTGTGCTGAACCCACAGGGGAAAGGACACACGATTCACACACAGGCATGCGCAGGAGGCTTAGAAGGCCATATGCAGTGAACTCACAAGTGACTGAACGATTGCACAAAAGAAAACTGAGTGGTTTCAGATTGTTTTCTGTCATGGTTATATTTTGAAGCAGAAAAAATTAATTGCACTATGAAAAATTTTCGTCTCAAAATTTCGTGATTTTTTTATAACACTTAAAACAAGTTGAAGACTATTTCAGTAAGATATCACCAAAATCATGAATTGTGTGATTTCTTTGTGTCTCCAGCCATGTTAGCAGCTTTGAGAAGCTGCACTTGCTTTGAACTAAATGCTAAGCATGCGAGCATGCTAACATCCTCACCATATAAAGATTCAAGATTTATTTGAGCATGACATGTCGGTGAAATCTGCATTGCAACCCCCATGTTAGAAACAGATAATGAGAAAGATTAGAAAGATTATAAAATAAAATTAAGATAGAATAAAATAAACCAACATGCAGTAAAAATATTCGTAAATTCAATTAAAAATATACCAGAAATGAAAATATACTAAACAATAAACATGAAGTGCATGTCGAGAACGGTTCAAAACAGGCTCCTGGGGGCAGGACTGAAGTCGTGTAAAGCAAGAGAAAGCCCTTCATCCATGAGAAGCGGAGAAGAGCCAGGCTGAGGTTTGCAAAAGACCATCAGGACTGGACCATAGAGGACTGGAGTCAGGTCATCTTCTCTGATGAGGCTGGAGGCTGGAATCAGGCAGATTCATCTTTGCGCAGGACGCATGAATCGAGTCACGTACGAGGTTTTCCTGGAAGAAAACTCGCTTCCTTCTGCTCTGACAATGTCCCCAACTCTGAGGATCGGTTGTCCCAGCAGGACAACGCTCCACCACACAGCTATGTCAGTCAAGGTGTGGATGAGGGACGCCCACATCAAGACCCTGTCATGGCCAGCCCAATCCCCAGACCTGACCCCCACTGAAAACCTCTGGAATGTTACCAAAAGGAAGACGGACAGTCACAAGCCATGAAACAAAGCTGAGCTGCTTGAATCTTTGCAGCAGGAGTAAAGTCACCCAGCAGCAATGTGACAGACTGGAGAGCACGCCAACACAGCTGAGACTGAAGACCAGCGTTATTCCACCAAACACTGAGTCCTGGATCTTCCAGAGTTTAATGTTAGTGTTGTGTAAAAATGAATATGAGCTTGTTTTCTTTGCAGTATTTGAGGTCTGAAAACTCTGCATCTTTGTTGTTATTTGGACCAGGGTTAGTGGTTTATAATTAATTAATTATATAATAATAATTATATATTAGAATAAACAACAATGTTCTTTTTACTCACTCACATACTTAGAAACAGCAAAATCAGAGAAACTACTCATTTTGTAGTGGTCTGTTATTTCTCTCCAGAGCTGTATGTATATGTATAAATGAAGCCGGCAGCACATTAAAATACATGTTTAAGCCTCCCGCTCTGTGTGAGGAGTGTTTGATATTCAAAGCACAGGCGGCACACAGAGACAAAAATGCCCCCTCACATACAGTCTATGCAGTAAACGTAAATCACTGATCACATTCACACCAACGCTGCTAAAAACAAGGTCACTAGCTGCGCTGTTTGACGGCACAGAGCTTCAAAGCTCTGCTCCACCTCAGTCCTTCGGAGACCGGCGCTGCAGGTGCAGAGGATTTACCGCAGCGAGGAGGCCGATAAGTCCTGCTCAATATTCATGGCGAAGGAGAACAAAATGAGTACATGTCCTCCAAAAAAGACTTCCTGCTTCCACGTTCACAGCAGCAAGGAAATGAATCAGAAAAATCCTCCCATTTGGGCCCTAAGCCGCCTCGGTGCTCGTGTTTATGCGCTCCAGGCCGATGAGCTCGCTCCGGCGGGGAATCCGTTTGAATCCTTCAGATGTTTGTCTCCATGACACGTTTGAAAAATCTCATTACGCAAAGTTGTTGGAGATTTTTGAGGATGACAAGTCACAACTTGTGGTAATAGAGATGTTTCAGCTTGCACCTGTTAACAGGTGAGCTGAAAGTCGTTCACAGGAGCATCACAGAGAAAGCTGGGAGTAAAGAGATTTCAAAGAAGAAGAAATATTTTGAGCACACAAAGTCAATGTTATTAGAAAAAAGTTCTAAACTGAAGAAGAAAGTCAATGGTACAACTACAAACTGATTTCTGACAGCACTGTAAACATTTTCAGACATAAAGAATGGCGTTTATTCATTTCTGTGTTGTGTGAAAGGAGAACTGGTAACTACACGCTGCAGTCAGCATGATGCTCAACATATTGTTGAAGTGTTTTACCTGTTTTCCTCTCAGAAAGTCAAAAACAGTCTTTAATGCAACATTTCAACATATAAAACTACAACTTTAGTCTCAACAGGTCAGAGATTTATCTACCCCAAAGACTGGGTCTAAACCCCGTCACAGAGTGGGTCGCATTCAATTATTGTTTTGTTTTTGGGTTTTTTGGATTAATTGTTGAGATTTACATACATGCATGCTGTAAAATCAGTTAAAAATTAAAGTCTTGTATTGGAGAGGAAAAATACAAAAATAATAATTTCCTTCTGAAATTCAGTATATTGTAGTAAAATCATAAAATGTTGTCAGAAAATGGAAATAACCAAGTTCAAGTACTTCAAAGCTGTACTGCAGTACGATACTATAAGAAGGAATGGAGCAGAGCAGCAAGAACACGAGTACAGCCTTCTGCTTCTCTACAGCACACAGGTGATTCAGTACTTCATGGAGTGTGTTCGTACCAGGTGAAAACAAGGTTCACTCTGCAATCATCTCTGCTTGTTATGGAGTCTCATCACAGTCAGAGTGCTGGAGAATCATGCTCTGGAAGACGCTTTTATCCAGAACTACTTACATTCTCCACATAAACATGCGCTGCGAGCAATTTGGGGTTGTGTTTCTTTCTCAAGGACACTTTAACATGACGATCGATCAATCTCTGCAATAAATGGCCAGCCTGCTCTATCGACTGATCTACAGCCGCCCTGACTCGTACTTTTTTATCCTTTTCACCTTAAATTATCTGGCGAGAGGGAACCGCAGAAATCTTGCTGTGAGCTCTAAACATCGCTGCTCGTAATCTCATGTCAACACATAACGAGAAGCCTGCAGCATAATCACCTCATTTCTGAGAGAAAGCCTGAGCTCTCTACAGATTGATGAAGCTGTTGTGTGACCTTGATGGCTGTCTCTCTCTCACTGAGACCTCAACAAGCCTTTGTGTTGAGGATAATGGAAGATCTGCCGGCTCGGTGATTGCTGAGGAGTCGAGTTGGACATAAAAGAGCCCTGGGAGAGATGGGTTAGTTTATACAGGAGTAGCCTTGATTGAAAAGTGTTCTCTGGGGCTGAAAGCATCAGTCCTCGTTGGGTACAAAGTGTAATGCATCTATCCATGTTGACAGTTGACAGTCTGTCGAGCAGCTACACTACAAGTTACACTAACGTGCACATAGACAAATCTTATCAAAAGCAAAGACAGTAAACTGCTATCCCAGTTCTTTTACTTTATGTGAACTGTTGTTCCAGCCATAGATCTTCCTCAGGTAAAGCTATAACTCCTAACAAAAGATCACATCATTATCTGCCAATAAAGAACAGCAAAACACATATTAGCATAGTATGTCCACCATCAGCTCGCAAAGTCTGGTCAAACCAGCATTAATGATCAGTTCATTTCAATGAAATCAACACAATTAGTGAATTTGCTCAGAGTCAAAGTATCCTGAACAGATGACTTCCACTTTGGTGGACACATAAATCTGCATTGTAGAAAAATAGCACACTTCTTGCCCGTGCTGATCACAGAAAGCTGGAGAGGCCAAAATAGAGGGAGCTGTGAGATTATGTGCAAAAGCAACCATGTAAGCGTCTTACACAACTTCACAAACATCATCACAGAAGAGCTACAGCTGACAGTCATGTGAGATGAGTCGATGGTACGACGTCCATGAACAACCGAACTTTCTGTTCCGTTAGCACTGACACGCTACCTGACAGGTAGTAACTGCTAGCATGTTCCTGGGTAATTAGCATGTCACCAGTTAGCGTGCCAGCTACAGTGGCTCTCTAACCTCACACCAACTTTAATGCAAAGATTTACAGATGAGCGTTCTTATCCAAAGATCCTGTTTTCCTTTTTGCACAGACGGAAAGAAAAGACTCATATTTTATCCAAGCAAAAGCACTTTAGGACATGCAATGTAGGGTGATGGCAGCGTGCTCCAAGACGTTTGCTGTAGCGTATATGGTTGCAATCTAGGCGGGAACCTCTGTCACAAATCATGTTTTACCAGATGAAACAAAGGCTGTGATCCTGCCTCAATGTCACAACACATCAAAGACCATGCAGGTAAACGTGACTCACTCATTCCCTCCTCATCTTCTTGAATTCATGCTATCCTTGTAGCCTGGAGCTCAAAACATGCTTTATCTTGCTGCATGCCTGGAAGCATAGCTGTCAAAAACCTCATCCACGTCCTAAATCCAACGCAAACAGAGCCTCTGCCGCTCCATCCCCAGGTTTGCAGTGCACCCTTTTCTCCCCAGATGTCTCTTATTCCACATGAGCCTGAGAAAACAAGACATTGAAAGGAGAGGAGGGAAAGCCGGAGAGGTATGCGAGCAGGAAGACAGTGAGCTCTAATTTCTCATGTGTGCCGCTGCCAAACCAAATGTCTTTGTTGTTGGGAAGTGTTCCCTTGTTTCGCTCTCAGCGATTCCAACTGAGATTTCATTTATTATCATCAAATACACTATGTAATGAACACTTTGGGTAAAAATAAACATATAGGGGGGTGAATGCCAAACGCAAGAACTCTACACCACAATGGCATGCAACGCTCACCGGGATGGTACACTGACTGATTTGCATGCCCGTCAGAATGTGCACACAACAAGGACAATGTAGCTGCTAGTAAGGCTGATTGCAACCACATCTGCACACAACTCTGACACGGCACACTGGTTATTAAAGAAACCAGAGGGAGACAACGCCAGTTTGCTCTGTGTGATGTGCATGTTTAGAAAAGAAGGACGATCCAGACAGTATAGTACACAGCTTTCACTGAATTGTCCCCTGACTGCCCCCTGGTGTGCAGCTGGAGGGCCCGGTGTGTTAACAGGGCCTGAGCACAGTGCGGCACAGTCCGGCCCTGTTGTGCCCCCGACCCCCTTTTGCTTGCTCAAGCAGCACACTCAAGTCTTACCCTGAACACAAACCCACAGCTCACTTAATTCTCCTTCTTCTGGCTCCACAACTTCTGGCTTTTTTCCTTCCAAATTGAAATATGTCCCATTTAAAATAGCCCCGTCCCACCACACAAAACAATCAGTGCGTTATAACGTGAGTGATTGGGACACACTTTTAACCAGAACATTTTGGAGGTTGACTTCTAGGCTGTAAGGTCCAGTGAGGAGGATTTAGTGGCATCAAGTCGTGAGATTGTAGACTGCACCAACTGAACAGTCCTTTTCTCGCCCTCCCCTGCAGTGGAGGTGCTCTCTAGAGTCAATGTTTGGTCTGTCCACTTTGGGCTATTCTAGAAACATGGCGGTGCAACATGTTGGACTCTGTGGAAGAGGACCTGCTTGTCTAAAGATATAAGGAGCTCATCCTAAGGTAATGAAAACAAATATTCTTATTTTTGGGCGATTATACACTAACAAAAAGATAATTATGAATATTATATTTTACTTCGGTCACTGGATCCCTCTAAATCCTGAACATCATACCTTCAAATAAATGCTCCTCTAACGTATCATGTAACACCACAAACAAAGCTTATGGGCCATAAAAGATGCTGTTTTACCATGAAATACTGCCTGATATCCCTCTGGATTTCCACTAGCCATTGTCTATTCAGCTGCTGATCAATTTGGAGGCGGTGAAATGATAACAATGTCATCGCTTATACAACTTGCAAGCTGGAGCACAGCAGTACAACATTGTTCTTTTGAAGTGTGACATCACAGGAAAAAGGTTTTACAAACTGTTCCTGAGTCCCTGCATTAATCTTGTTTATCCTATCATGTCTTCAAAAGTGGTGAACCTCGCTCTATCCTCGCTGTTTGGAGGATGATTCATACCCATTCATGATACTATACTAGGCAGAGAAAATCTAAAATAGATATAATAACCACATGGGGGTGTCTGTTTTTGTCTAATTCAGTGAATTAAATGGCTGAAAAATCATGTAAATCCCATTAAGAAGTCACGCTCATTTATTTGTAACATCAACCACAATGGCTCATAGCAAACCAGACATATTAACGGACTGGAAATTCTCTGATGTTTGTATGTAACCCAACCCTGAACCTCAGGTCGGATTTTCTTCCACTCTCTGGTTCCCTCACAGAGGAATATATACATGCAGAATGCTGCATATGCTGCAGATGTGTTTCCTAACCGGTACTTCTGCAGACTCCTGGCACAGCTTGAGTCTCCATCACATAATGTCTACAGCTGCACCCTGCTGCTGCATCTCTCTCCAATCACACCATTGAACCAGCCTGCCAAAAGCTTCCCCTCACACATACTGTAAATTCACCTCCCTCACATCTCTCTATTTCTCTCTTTCACCAGCTCTCCGTCTCTTCTGCAATGCAGACATTTTAAAAGGCTGCTAGCATGCAGGGTCTTAGCTCTGGAGCAGGTCCAGTTAGTGATTAGAGGAGGGACTGAGAGCATCCCCATAGCTGTCCAAGTGTAAATCATCTGAAAGAGAAAAGAGAGTGAGAGCGAGAGAAACAGAGGGAGAGAAAATGTGAAACAAAAAGGAGAAAACGATGGTGCTTCAGATGGTCAGTGAATAACTCTGAACACTAAGATAGATATTTACCACTTTTTTCAGATGGGTATTGCCTGAGATTACACCTGTAAGTGACCGCTGTAGCACTTCATCTGAGTTGCATGAAGTGCAGTAAAATAAAACCTGATGCTGGGCTGTTTGCATGCCACCCATCCACATCTGCCCCCATCTGTATCAATGGAGCGGTGGTGGAGCATGCATCAAGATTCAGATTCCTTGGCGTCCACATCTCTGATGATCTCACCTGGTACCTGAGCTCCTCTATCCTGATCAACAAGGTGCAACAGTGACCTTACTACCTGTGGAGTCAGAAAGCTCAGTTCTGCCCCAGGATACTGGTGGACTTTTACTGCTCTACCAGTGAAAAGCATACTCTCTAACCGCACCTCAGTAAGGCATGGCAGCTTCTCAGCATCAGACTGTAAAGCACCCCACCAGGGGTGAAAACTGTCCAACGAGGCACCGGTCCTCATTTGTACAACATCAAGCACATTAACCGCAAACATTGCCTTACCTACAAAACTAATGGCAACTAATTAGCACGTGTTAGCATGCATACAAGTGAAAGTTTGATAATAAACAAGGTAGAAATGAATCCTGCATGTTTCCATGTTTTGTCACTGTGTGCATTTTAGCACGCTGGCATTAGCATTTAGCTCAACGCACCACTGTACCTCAAAGAGCTGCTAGTGTGGCAGTAGACTGTCTTGTTCACTTCTAATCAGAACATTTAAAGTGCATCCTGCCTGAGTCAAAGCACACATTTTTAGCAGTGCAGCGTTTCTTCTGTTTCACCAGTAAAGATATCCCAGATATCCCCTCTTTTTAGTAGTGGCTTCTCGGTAGACAGTTTGTGGTGCATGTTTGAGTCTGTGCTCACAAATGAAAGGCAAGACTCTGCATGTGCTGCGTTGTTGAGAAAATGGACATTTGTACTCATGCTCACTGCTGGCACCCTAAAATACAAACCCTCACACGCCAAACACCAGCAACCCCCTGAACAGACACAGCTATAGAGATCGCCAGCTGGTCCAAAATCAAAGACTCTGACAATTCACTAGAAGCGGTGTTATTCTCCTCGTCCTCCGTCTTCAATATCTCTTCTTTCCTGAGCAAACCCCACGCTGATATTTCCAGCTGTCTTTTATTGGTTTTGTTGGCACTACAGGCTCCACGGATGATTCCAGAGAGGGCAACGTGAGAAAATCAAAGCCTCGCTGATCTGCAGTTCCACACAAGAGCTCGTTTTTTATTGCCAAATATCACTGTGACCTTTGTCGGATATCAGGGCCAGTTAGTGTGTGTGTGTGTGTGTGTGTGTGTGTGTGTGTGTGTGTGGAGGCTGAGATGAAGCATCTCAAAGACGCAGAGCGACAGAAAAACTGGCAGAGTATATAAAATAATAAAAGCCTTCATTTGCGTTAAGATGATTTGCATTTTGTAAATATATTTTTAAAAAAGTATACACTCAACCATCAGTCCCTCACCAGAGAAGCACAGGTGTCTCCTGGGAAAATTAACTGTAAGTTTATGTCATGATTGTCAGTCTTAAATTATTTCAAACTTGCTTCTGAGAAGTTTTTCCCTTCACTCTGTCATGATGGATGCCAGCTCCTCCTCCCTCTCAAGAAGAAGACTCCACGCTCCACATCCACCTTTGTTTTACTGACGGATGAGATGATGAATTGGCCTGACATCTATCACTATGTGCATGTTGCGTTCAGTTATTTCTCTATCGTTTAAAAAGGCGATCGCTCTTTTGTATTTATGAACTGCATTGCCGGCACAACCAAATGGTCTTGTGTGACGTGCACGGGTCAGCGGTGCCCCCCTTGCTCTGAATGATACCCATGAGCCTCAGCCACCGTTGCTATGTTGAAGAATACAGTCATGGGAGCGAATCGGGTGAGCCTACGTGCAACATCTGAAGGCTCGCCATCATGGGTTGATAACTGGAGACTCGATGTCCTATTTCCCATCACCATTACATGTCAGCTTTACAGAGAAGCAGTAGTCTGCTGTGAGCTGCGGGTCTCAAATGACATGACGCTATAGCAACGTGGCAGTCACCTACAGTAACACAGTCAACCCTGGACGCCTGAAATGACTCGTCTCTGCCGGGGACAGGTTGTGGGTAGACTGCTCCTCACCAAAGGCGTCTGAAGAAGAAAAATGAACCAGAAACGAATTCTGAAATGTGTCAGTGTTGGTGTCGAGTTGAGCGTGGCCGCATTGGATCAATGAAAAGTGTTTGCGTCTGTGGCGGCGAGCCAATGCGTTTCCATCTTCCCGTCTGTCCAATCTCAAACGTACACATGTGAACTTGACCGCCGTGTTTGTGTGTATGCTTTGAAAGAAATGAACCTTGATAGCTGTTTAGTGGTAATTGAGTGGCTAAGTGGCTGAGGACATCCTGCCGACTCAGCAGCAGCACAGGAAGAGGAAAGAGCTTTGGCTCTGGGGGGCCAGCGGCTACATTACCTCCCTCCTGCATATTAAATATTAAACATCCATCCACATTATTGTCAACTGAGGACGAAAATGTGGACAAATTACAGGAATGGACGATAGATCAGGCAGCCAATGTCAGATCAATATAATCCATCATTCCTGCGTTAGGCAGCAGAGATTTATTGTGTCAGCGTTCGCTTTCAATTTGTTCGTTTCATAAACACATTGAGGCAAATATGGAGAATTCATGACACCTTTTATTTATGTTTTATCACACAAATACGTCTATGTCTGCTTATCAGAAATGTTGAATAACCATTCAGGCAGCAATCGTATTCGTTTGGGAATCTATAATTATCTATAATTATCTATAATTTCTGTTCCCTGTCGTTTCCAGTTCACAGGTTACATTCATCCGTTTCTCATGAATATCTCATGTCACATTAAAGTGAAGGAAATCCCTCAACAGTTTTACAACCAGATCCAAACAGTGTGTGCAGCATTCTGAGTGAGCATCGATTAGACGGCTGATGTATACTTATGTAGTGAATCATTTATGTCCGCCTACTCGGTCTGAAGCTCACCGTCTAAAAGGTCGTACAGATAATGGCCTGGATTCATGAAGACAAACACGGATTCGATGCGAAACAGCACAAACAGACAACAAAAGAAGTAAAAATGGGCAAACTTCTTGAAGGAGATATGAACAAACATCTCTGCATGACAGCTGGTCAGACGTCACACGTGCGTTCAGTTTGAGAATCACTGCGACAGTAATGTGACAGGAGGGAAGGTGGTCAGTTTAAGGAGAACAAACCCAAACTACCACAAATTAAAGCAAAGCAAACAGCTGGAAGGCTGATCCTCTTCATCATCAGCTAATATACATGGATTATATTAATATATACTTTACAGACAGTGAAATATTTATCAAGACATAATTTACACATTGTATTAAACTGCGTTTTGCATCTCATTGCACTTATTGTACCGTTACAGTTAGACATGGCATCTATGGGTTCAGATATACTCTTTCTTTGAGGACACTTTCTATGTAGAGCAGGTCAGGACCATAGTCTTCATAGACAGAGATCCAATCTGCTCGTGTTCAACACGATCCTTTCACAGGCGATAATGATAGTATAATTAGTATCGTATAATATTTATAATACAGAAATATAGAAAATAGACTGAAATCAGATTTTTAAAAAGGTGCATAACCATTCACTCTTATTATATATACTTATACTTACTGGAGCCCATTTATTTCCACAGTAGGCGGCTAACATGAGTCTTTGATGAACCCAGAGCAGCACTTGGAGGTAAACGAGCTTCTGTATAATTACTCATCAAAACTGTTGCCCAGTTAAAGTGCTGGGCAGTGTGCTGGCTTCCTCACCACCTCCGCTGTCACATTATGCCATGGAAATGGCTCCATCTACATTTGAAATGTTCAGAAATGCTCGTTAAAGCACGTTCTGCAGACAAACACAGGGAAGGTTCATGGATTGTAATAGCTGCCACATGAAGCATATTTTACCACTGAGGTATGAGGAATGACATTTCTACACCGTGTTAAAATGTGTCTGACCTATAGCATGATTCTGGTTTATTATAGCGTGGGTCTTCCATTCCATAATTTCTAATGCCAAATGCTAAACTAATGATTGTCTAAATATTCTGTAGAGAAACAGGGTGAACAGGGAGACAAATAAAAAAAAAAGCGCCCCCTGAAAGCTGTAAAGACAAAACTGGAGACAAAAGCTTCTATGTCCAATATTTTCCCTCAATGTTCCCATTACACAAAACAAAGAGCCACAGTAAATCTAATGCTGTCTTGTACTTTCACAGAAGCAAAGTACATATCAGGAAACGATTACTTGGAAATACGCGCCATTTATTTGCCGTGTCAACAGATGCAGAAAAACATACGGCTCAGACGGCACGTTGCATAGTGGGAACCTGGCAACTGCTCTCTTTGCTATCAGCGTGTCATATGGCTGAATAAACATGATAACTAATGGTAGGAATGAGTGAACCAAAGAAAACACTAATCTTGATAACCTCTCTTTTAAATAAGGCAGATATTTGAAAACTGAACAGTTATGTTAAAAACATTCGTGTTATTTTTAACTAGTTGGCAGATCTCACCAACCTCATGCCTTACAAGCAATCAAGTCAAGTCTAACCCACAAGTTCACGTAGTCTGCATCAAATTAAGATAAGATAAAACTTTATTTACCCCCAGCCGGGGAAATTTAGGCATTACAGCAGCATGTGAGAGCAGAGGGAAGAAAAATAGCAGCAGAGGTAGAGAACGTTGAAAAGATAAAATAAAATAAATGTGTGTAGCTGCCTGTCTGTAGCCGCCTGTCTGTAGCCGCCTGTCTGTAGCTGCCTGTCTGTAGCCGCCTGTCTGTAGCTGCCTGTCTGAAGCCGCCTGCGTGTAGCTGCCTGTCTGTAGCTGCCTGTCTGTAGTCGCCTGCGTGTAGCCGCCTGTCTGTAGCTGCCTGTCTGTAGTCGCCTGCGTGTAGCTGACTGTCTGTAGCCGCCTGTCTGTAGCTGCCTGTCTGTAGCCGCCTGTGTGTAGCTGACTGTCTGTAGCCGCCTGCGTGTAGCCGCCTGCGTGTAGCTGGCTGTCTGAAGCTGCCTGTCTGTAGCTGCCTGTCTGTAGCCGCCTGCGTGTAGCTGACTGTCTGTAGCCGCCTGCGTGTAGCCGCCTGCGTGTAGCTGCCTGTCTGTAGCTGCCTGTCTGTAGCCGCCTGTCTGTAGCCGCCTGCGTGTAGCTGACTGTCTGTAGCCGCCTGCGTGTAGCCGCCTGCGTGTAGCTGGCTGTCTGAAGCTGCCTGTCTGTAGCCGCCTGTCTGTAGCTGCCTGTCTGAAGCCGCCTGCGTGTAGCTGCCTGTCTGTAGCTGCCTGTCTGTAGTCACCTGCGTGTAGCCGCCTGTCTGTAGCTGCCTGTCTGTAGTCGCCTGCGTGTAGCTGACTGTCTGTAGCTGCCTGTCTGTAGCCGCCTGTCTGTAGCCGCCTGTCTGTAGCTGCCTGTCTGTAGTCGCCTGCGTGTAGCTGCCTGTCTGTAGCTGCCTGTGTGTAGCCGACTGTCTGTAGCCGCCTGTCTGTAGCCGCCTGTCTGTAGCTGCCTGTCTGTAGCCGCCTGTGTGTAGCTGACTGTCTGTAGCCGCCTGTCTGTAGCCGCCTGTCTGAAGCTGGCTGTCTGAAGCTGCCTGTGTGTAGCTGCCTGTCTGTAGCCGCCTGTCTGTAGCCGCCTGTGTGTAGCCGACTGTCTGTAGCCGCCTGTCTGTAGCTGCCTGTCTGTAGCCGCCTGTGTGTAGCTGACTGTCTGTAGCCGCCTGTGTGTAGCCGCCTGCGTGTAGCTGGCTGTCTGAAGCTGCCTGTCTGTAGCTGCCTGTCTGTAGCCGCCTGTCTGTAGCCGCCTGCGTGTAGCTGACTGTCTGTAGCCGCCTGCGTGTAGCCGCCTGCGTGTAGCTGGCTGTCTGAAGCTGCCTGTCTGTAGCTGCCTGTCTGTAGCCGCCTGTGTGTAGCTGACTGTCTGTAGCCGCCTGCGTGTAGCTGCCTGTCTGTAGCTGCCTGTGTGTAGCTGACTGTCTGTAGCCGCCTGTCTGTAGCTGCCTGTCTGTAGCCGCCTGTGTGTAGCTGACTGTCTGTAGCTGCCTGTCTGTAGCTGCCTGTGTGTAGCTGACTGTCTGTAGCCGCCTGCGTGTAGCCGCCTGCGTGTAGCCGACTGTCTGTAGCCGCCTGCGTGTAGCCGACTGTCTGTAGCCGCCTGTCTGTAGCCGCCTGCGTGTAGCTGCTGATTTACAGCTCCTCTCAGGACTGTGTTGAGTAACTTTACTGTCGCCTGCCGTTTACTGTTCAAGCACTGTACTTGCAGAAGTGCAATTTTGAGGTACTTGTTCTGTTACTTTCTACTTTGACTCCCTTACAAAGTAAAATGTGTATTGTTAATAACATTATTTAACAGCATATAAGCTGAATTGTATTGAAAATGTAATAATCAATATTTTTATATTAGCAGTTGGCTAAATGACTATGTGTAGAGTAAAAGGAGTCACGTGAACTAACACTCTGCAGGTTCCCCTCAGTGGAGCGTTTTAGCCTCTTTCAGCTCACTGTTTTGGTTTTATAGCTGTAATTGTACTGCTTTAACTCAACAATGTCATCAACACCATTTCCAGCATAAACAGCGCACTTCCTGTCCACCACCAAACAGGCAGAAAAAGTGAGTAACTTGCTGCTGAACATAGTCGAGCATTTAGCAGCTAAAGAGCCAGATTTTTCCCTCAGGAGTTGGTAGAGAACAAAAACTGAGCTAAAAGAAGAGTGAATATTGGACCTACATTCTTGGGCGGCTAGAAGCACAACAGCACAAAACTCACAACCCCCCGTCACAGGAGAAATACTTTAGTCTATGAGTAACCAGCTGTTCAGATAAGAAACAACAGTCCTTTGTGGGATTATTTAATTTTAATCAGTGTTCTAATCTTTTATGAGAAACCTTCATAGGTTTCAGAATATTTTGCTATGGGACTGCAGTTTCATTCCTGTCAGTTGGTGACATCAGCATCCTTATAGAAATGTTGATGTGTTCACCTTACAAACATCAAATGAAAAGAAGACTGAAGTATAAAAAGTCAAAGACAGATGTTTGCTGTTATTATCCCCTTATTTCTAGTCTCTTTAATCATCTCACAACCTCTCATATATATGTCATGACTGGGGCCGAACCCGCAGGTTTAGAAATGATTGATGCTTGACATTATAACACTTTAGATATCTAGTAAAAGCATTATCAGCAAAATGGTCTCAAGCAAAGCTTTGAAAGGAGGCCTTTCATTTACTTTACATGTTTGCCTAAAGAGCATATAAAAGGTTGATGAAGTCAAAAATAGCCGGAATAACTAAACACACCTGTGTGTGTGTGTGTGTGTGTGTGTGTGTGTGTGTGTGTGTGATCTCATTGATAAGACGACTGTATAAGTGTAACACGCAGGTGTATAAGAAACTCTGAAAATTTTAGTTAGAGGGAGCAAACAAGCAGGCCTACTTATCTGCTCCATCATTTATGCCTCCTCATGCTAAAGTACATACTAACAGTATAGTACTATTATTTATACATTTTGTATTTCCTGCATTACAACCACTTGTGCTGAGAGGAGGTGCTGCTGCAAGTGGGGTCAATTAGTTCTGGTTGAGTGAATGAGTGGTTGGAGCTTGGTATGCCATGGGTGACTGCGCTCCTCACCAGACCTCTAAGTCACCAGACAGCAGCTATTAGTGCACTGCCTGAGCCCTGAAGGGATGTTTCAGCTCTCATCAGGCAGTAATGAAGAGAAGGAGTGGGAGGTGTACAGGGTCATGTCTTTGCTGCCGGTCTGCTCACTATTAATAATATATACTGTGAGATCTGTCTAAGATCAGAGGTGGGCGTACTTGTAGTCCGCCTTGCAAGGCATCTGTTCACACATTCATTGGTACTTCTGTGAAATACATTGGGTTGTGAGCCGTTAATGTTTACATACAACAACCAGAATTAACCCGTTGGGGTTCAATGGCTCTGCTGCCAGTCTCAGTTTACATCCACGTCTCTTCAGTCTCATGCATGTTGTGACTCTGAATGAATCTAATCAAAGGTCAGTGTATTTCTTTGCCAAGCAGACGTTACACCACTGGAAGCTCAATATCAGCACACCACCGAGCCTCTGGTGGACTAACGTACACCGTAATGCAGTTCATTCTGTACATGTAACATCTACTGCACATGTGTCCGTCCTGGGAGCCGGACCCCTCCCAGATACTCTTCCTGAGGCTTCCAACATTTTGCCCATTAGTGGGAGTCTCTTAAAAGTTGATGGTCTAAGGACAGAGGATGTTATTTGCCATACAGTCTGTGAAGCCCCTTTAGGCAAATATTTTGATTTGCGATACAGGGACAGATATCTAAAACCTAACTGACTTGACTCTGTTTAGTCTGTTAGTGTGTAAGTTCACTCACAGAAACAAAACACAGAGTCAGATTCCTTGTATGTGCTCACGTGTTTCTGAGAAATCACAAAGAACATGACAGCAGACAAAGTTTAAAATATTGATGTTGCTGCCAAGAAGCTGCAAATGATAAAACGTGGACACTTCACACTCATCTTTAACTCAACAGCACGGAAGCTCCTGATACACACCACAGTTTCAAGGAGGGCACCCTCGATTGTGCACAAGCTATTTTGCTTTTCCAGACACTTTGGAGAAAACATGACAGCTGCTTGGATAAACAGTCCTGCACACTGTCTAAATTACTGCTGGTATATTTATTCATGTTTCAGTATTAGTGACTTTGATGAGATCTCTGAACAAGAAATGATTCCTTATGGTCGGCATAAACGCTGAGTAAAACCACAAAAATGAGCTCAGTTGGTGAACGGGTGTGAATTTGGTAAAGAGGGCGTCTTTTCTTTAACCTATAAAACACCAAAAGTTTAGAAAGAGACAAAAGGCATGTAAGGGCTGTGGAGTATGCATCATAAATTTGAGTATAAACTACAACAATGACTTCCAGAGCTGCGTCACCGGGGGCAACAGGGCCAGCCAATAGAGATGAACAGATACATTTGTGCAAAATACTTCTTTAACATCGTAACACTGAGGATGGAGTTCAGATTATTTTTACTCCACTTGATGACTGAAAAACGGTGTTTCTGACCAAAACGATTGGCTAATCGGTTGGAAGAGCTCTCATGCTCTGATCCCTGGCCTCTCGGTGATGACTCGTAGCTTTGAGTCAGGGCTTGGCCGAGATCTGTGAGGCACCAGGACTGAGATCAGAGCTGTGAAGAGGGAGGCTGGGTTACACGGCAGGGTTTAGGTGTATGATATTTATATATTTCAGTCAGGTAATCAGTACACTATGTTTGTGCCGTGGGGCAGCTTCTTACAATGTTCTGCAGCCACACGTGTAAATGCATGTGCCAAAGAGAGGCTGGTATTTATACAAGATTCATACTGTGACAATACGTGAACTTCCACATGTGAGGGAGAATAAAAACATTCAAGCCACAATGATTTAGACACTAAGTCTCAGTAAAATGTACAAACAATAACACATTAACATCCTGTTTTAGAATGAGTGCGTGAGTAAACAGGTTTCTATATTGTCAGACACAAATCTCACATGTGGGAGGCTAATGAACGCTGGATCACAAATTTGAATTACTTTCTTACATTTGATCAAAGACTTTATTTAAAAGTGGCACGATGAAATGAATCCACACATCCTCACGAATGATTTGCTTCTAGAAGCTTTGTGATGTAGTGTCTGACATAATAACTAGTATCTGGAGCTGTGTGCGTGTGTGTGCGTGTGTGCGTGCGTGCGTGCGTGCGTGCGTGCGTGCGTGCGTGCGAGGCAGCGATCATAAAAGGTCATTTCGGTTTATTTAAACTCAGCTACGGTGACACTGTCACCAAGTCAGAAACAACAGCTCTAATACTTTTTGCAGCAATAATTCCAGTGAGACTAGACGTCACATCACCTTTATGCACACAACGTTATTATCAATGACCAAGAACAATCAGGACAGTGGAAATCTATTTTAAAAGGCTAGCTGGTGCTTTTTGCTTTTTTATAACTGAATTTTAACTACGCTCTCAGATTGCATTTATATTTTGACGTTAATAAGCAAACTCTAAAGTATCTAATAACTGTAATGACCACCTGTGGAGGTGGTGCAGGATTAGATGTTGACATTGAGATTTAATGTGGTTTTGCACTAATTAAAATCCAATAACCCAGCATGCCCGTTAATGAAAGGCCTGAATAGGGTTGGTGTTTGTTATTAAACCATTAGAGGCACAGAATAATGAGCTCTATATTGTATGTCCCTGTGATTTACTCAGCTTTCTAGTTGTGCTGAGAGACAAAAAGCACAGATAAAGACACCCGCAAGACAAGAAAAATTAGCCAAAATGCAATATTTGCATAAATCCCACATGTGAATTCATATCAAGCACCTGCCGGCTGCTGGATTGGCTCAGTGTCGACCACTCGTTTGTCAAATTCAAAAAGCTTTATTAGCATTCTCCCCATCTCTTTTTCATCTCTCTCTTTCTCAAACAGGCAGGGAAGATTGGAGAAAAAGTGGAAAAAATGACAGTCCATGTGCCCTCATAATTCACATTTCCTCTTAAAGCTGCCACCTGAAGGATTTGATACTTCATGACTTATTTGAGGGCGGATATTTCTCCCTTGGTGATGATGCTTTGCAGCAATTGACTTTCCTTGAATTACTGTGGATTTGAAAAGAAGCTCTTCTCTGTATTTTTATGTTGTGGGATGGTTTGAGGAATCACTTCAGTGCTGAAATTGACTTGCAGATTAACTGGCGGACAGCTGCTCATTACCAGCTATCTCACCCATTTTCTATACTGCATTGCACTTTCCTTTCTCCATCATCAGTCCCAGATTTCTATTAAAGTCCTACACTGAAAAACAACACACATGACAATGCTCGAGTGCTCCTGCAAAGCTTCTCCCCTGAGAAAAAAGAGAAATCACTGTAGGACCACATCAAGCCGCTCTGTTTGAATTGATTAATCAGAGATGGAGCGAAGGATGGATGGAAAAATGAAAAGTAGAAGTCTAATAGACGAACCACTTTAATCAGAGTCCCTCTAAGAAAATAGGATTTTTTACAAGCTGCTGAGTGCTGGAGAGTAAAAAATGTGCTGTTATGTGAACAGGCTGGACACACATACACACACCATTATCTATTGTATTGTATCTTGTTACAATATGAATCCATGTGAGCCATGTCTAACAACTTCTTCATCTTAATTACTGAAAGATTTTTTCTTCTTCTACAAAGGTAGGGCACACTGAGTCAAATAAAATGTGTCTACATTCCCTGTTTTCTATGACAGAGATAGCTTGATTGGTGCTTATTAGCCTTCTTGCTGAGAGTAAGATATGTAAATTAGACACCATGGTCATGTCTGTACATGTCGGTGAATATGAGGCTTCAGCCAGCAGCCCGTTAGCTTAGCACGACGATTGAAAACAGGGGCCTGGCTCTGTCCAAAGGCAACGCAACGAGCACCTACCATGCTCGCTAACAAACTCATTTTACCTCGACTGTACTTGTGTTTGGGTGTTCCAGTGTCCTGCAGTTACTGCACCCTGTGAACCAAGAGCCTGTGAGGACAGTTTGTTATCTCTTAAAGATGGGGCGAGTCGTTCTGCAGAAAGATTATCTCCATCGTTGCGATGCGATTGCACATTAGCAGAATTACCATCCCGGAGCGAGTATCAACACTCTCTCTCTACAATGACTCACCCCACATGTAATTGTTTGTCTTACTAACTAATCTGTTTTTTGACTTCCTTCATAAATGTAGAAATATAAACATGTGTAATATATCTATTGTTCTTCTTTATTCTAAATTTCATGTTGTTGAATGATCACAATCCTTGACTTGATGGTGACATTACTGGTGGTAACTGTAAATGTGTTATTATATGTTATCATATTAATAATACCGGTCTCTGTTGTGACACTTGTATGGACCACCAGCAGCAGAAACAGCCTTGAGTCTGAATAAAGACGACAGTCACAGAGTGGAGAGATGATCGAGTAGCCTGGTAAAAAGAGTCATTTATCGCGTGCATGTCAATCTGAATCCCACGAAGCAGCGGCTGACTCCATCAGTAACAATGGCAGGTGATATATAGATTAGTTACATAATATAAATATATTCAGTGGCAACGAGATTAAAGTGCTGAATATAAACATCAAACCGCTGTTTGGCTGAATTATAAACTCTAAATTTAGAATATCTTGATGTTTCCCATCAGAAAATAATTGGATCACTTCCATAACTTTACTTGAGTTATCCTCCTTCCCTTTGACCCTTTACAACCCCCGCCATCAATTTACTAGTTACATGATCAATATAAAAAATGTTTTTTTATCACTGCCGCTGTTCTCTCAAAAAAATATTTAAAATTACCTCCTACTAACATTCTAAAAGGTGGATGAGAGCTCATTTTCCATCTGTCTCTCCTTTCCACATCTAACTCTGCATTCATACACAGATGAACCACAGCATGATCCATACTGACACGTCTACTCAGGGGCGGACTTACCATTAGGCAAAACTAGGCAGTTGCCTAGGGCCCCAAGTTCCTGAGGGCCCCATAAAACTCCTCATACACTTATGGTTAATATAGTTATTACTTATTTGCACACATTAATTATGTTTTTGATTAAAATCCTTTCGCTAAAATGCCAGCAGAATGCTTATTGTATTATGTGTGTCTCGGGGCCCCCCTTCAGTCTCCACTACATTGGATCAGTCCATCTTATTGTGCATGTGCAGAAAGGATCTGGTAAGACAGCGGCAAAACGTATGAAAACAAACGGCGCGAAGAGAAGAGAAGATGAAAAGAAGTTACCCCAGCGGTGCTGAAAATAGGAGAAAAAAGGAGGAAAGCAGAAAGCTGCTCTCAAAATCCCCCAAAGTGAGTGCATTCTTCACTGCGGCAGCGGCTAACAGCAGGAACCCACAACCGGCAAGTGAAACGGTGACGTCGACACCTGTTGGGGAGGGTCCGTTGTCGACGTGTGGAGATGAACAACTAGTGAGTATCAAAACTGTCGAAGGAGTGATGCCCCCCACCCCCGCTATATTAATAAGTATTTCTTTATCCCATTGAAGACGGGAAACTTATGTGTCATTTTGTAGTCAGCTTTGAATTTCGTTTCTATTTACTACAGAGGATGAGAAATCAATTATTTAGTAGGCTTTTTTTTTTCGTGTTGAATTTCAAGGAAAACTTCAAAATCACCCAGAGGTTTTACAGGTAATTTTGGCAGTTGTTTTTAGTCCTTAATGTGCTAAGTTATGCATTCAAAATGATAGAAACTATGTAACTTAAGGAAGTTATTAACAACTACTCACTGCATTAAAATAACCCCTGTCAGTGTTATAGCTTTATATTCATTAATATTGCTTTAATGTGTTATCATTTACTGCTGTAGATGTTTAAGGTTGAGCTCATTTTAAATGAATTAATTTACTGTTAGACAGTTTAAGCAATTGTCATATATTCACTAGTCTTTCCTGTGACATGCAGCCTGTTTTAAGCCTTGTCATGATGCATTTTCCAGCTGGCCCAAGATGAGTTTTGGCTTAAGAAGTCAACCCTCAAAGGAAGACTTTAAGTTTATCACAAATGGTTGGTTTCCAATGAGCAAGAAGGGTTTGAAATATATAACCAGCAATGTAAATAATGTTCACTAGTGGAGTAGAAAGTGCAGTATTTGCTTCTGAGATACAGACAAAATTGAAGTTGCTTGAAATCCTCAAATTTCTACGTTAGCAATTGAGTAAATATTACTATTATTATTAATATTATTACAATTATTATTAATACATTTCACCACTATCAGAGAACCTACTGGTAGAAAAAGTGCGTGCGTATTCTGTTAAAATGTTTATTTTAATTGACCTGTTGTTTTGTGTGTTGTCTTCTCATTTCAGAGGGCCCCATGCCTGCCTTTGCCTTGGGCCCCAAATTTGTTAAATCCGCCCCTGCGTCTACTGTTTGCATGTCCTCCACAGCGTTTGCTGGCGAAGCTCCAGTCAAAAGATCTCGTTCCTGGATTGGTCCACTGGGATTGGTCAGCCTCCATATGAGTTTCATTTCTTCTCTAAGCTTGTGAATTGTTTTTTTCAGTCCTTCATTGGACGACCTCTATATTTGTTTCCACCTGGGTGGGGGATCATATTGAAACAAGCCTTGAATTGGCTTAATTACATTAGCTGGTTAGCGAACCAATTACATGACGCCAGTTGTCTTTGCTGTGCCAGTTAGTCTCACATCAAATTATAATGTTAATTCCTTTAGAGGTAGACAACAGATAACAGAATCTAAATGGGTAAAGGTGAGAAGCAGAGACTAATTAAACTAAGAACACACCCCACCCAGGTATGTACGGGGGGATATGGCCTTGTCTTTAAGTCGTTGCTCATGCCGAGGCTTATAATGAGTCCTTTACAGCGTAGGGATCTTGTGCATGTATGTGGCATCACGCCACAGTGACAGCAGAAGATGATCGGCTCGGGTTACATACTGCACTGTTAAGATGCAGGACATACACCCTACAGGTATGGCAGGCGGGAGCAGGATCAGGAGTCAGTCAAGAACATAAACAGCATCAGCAAAGGTCGATCGCGACAACAACATCTCCCTGCACCCAATTAACCTCTGAATCACTGACTCTGTCTCTCATCTTCGAGCTTGAAGACTGGCTCCAGAGGGTTAAGTGTTGGGTAATCGACCAGGGCTGGTGCTGGTTTTCGATTTTGCTGTCTAAGCATCTGTATTCAGCTGGCATTCAAGTGTAAATCAGCATGTGATTAGATAGCTCGCGTGGAAACCAGCAGAGTCTACAGCTTACGTTGCCCCAGAGACAAAGACTGAGGTGTTGCCACAGAAGAGCAGGAGGCGAGCCACAGGTTGTTCAGGAAGCTACTCTCACTGCATTCTTCCTTATCACAAAGCATCTACAGCATGTTGCAGGAGTAATTTGGCAGTATACCATAACGTATTTACATTTAAGCGTCCGTTCACACAAAGAACAAAAAAACTCGCCCCTCTCACCCCTCACCTCTCCCCTCTCGCCTCTCACCCCTCACCTCTCCCCTCTCGCCTCTCACCCCTCACCTCTCCCCTCTCGCCTCTCACGGCATGAAGCCATCAGCACACTTCTGGTTTTTTTGTCCAGGTTTCTGTGATTTCTGTTGCCAGCACAAACGAGGTGAACAGCAGCTTCTCCTCGAGAAACAATGTCCCTGCTGTTCTGACTAATCCACAGGCCTCACTGTGTGTTTTTTATGGGGGCTACCTTCTATCTAATCTAATCTAAGACAGTGATCTAGAATCATCTGCAGGGCTCAACATCGCTGAGGTAGGTGAGAAAATATGCTTTTTGTAACTTGAGTGAACCAAACCTTTAACACATTACGGGGTGATTGTACCCCTCCACATGCTGTCAGAACAGTTACAACAGTCCTAAAAATAATTCCAGTACTATATATAGTATAATATAATACCAATTCATCACATATAGTACAGTGCCCTATAAACACAACAAAATACTAAATATTGTACATATGCTTGAAACCACCTCTAAACAGTGAAACTTATCATTCATACAATATTTATTCCAGCTTTGTTTGTGCTACCTGCACTCTACCTGTTCAAACACCTTTACAGGGCACAGTAGCAGTCTGACCTGTCCAGGGATCATTTACTGTCCAGCTCTTGCCTCTATGTACTAGCAATATTTTCTAATTGATCGGCTGCATGTCTGTATCGTTCCTGGTTTGTGTCAACACACCTGACTGATTGATTCTGACTGATAAATGTGAATCACAATCTTCCTGATACCAAAAGTCCATCTAAAGTACAACCTTGAATGAAAAAAGATTGGATGCTGTGCAAAACTCAAATAAAAACAGAAAGCTATCATTTGCAAACAGTTTTTCCAGGAGGATTCATATCCAATCATGACACTATCACCTGTTACCAATCAGCCTGTTTACCTGTGGAATGATCCAAACAGGTGTTTTTGGAGCGTTCCACATCTTTCCCAGTCTTTAGTTGCTCCTGTCACAACGTGTTTGAAACGTGTTGCTGCATCAGATTCAGAATCAGCAGATATTTACAGAAATCAATGAGGCTGATGAGCTCTAACTACTTATAGAATAATAAATCGCGCTGATATTTTGAGATATAGACATCAGCCATTGAAAACCCCATACCGGTCCACCACTAGCTGAAACATGACATGTATTGTCTTTGTAATGTATGAAACACTGAATATATTATATTCAGTCGACAAGTGAGTCCTCATAAATGTTCAAGTACAAACAGAAATGCAGGCTTCATTTTTTACCAGCTTTGGAGGCCACAACCAGCACGTCTTTGCTCTGCTAACTGTCCCAAATTTTCCACAGCACATGACGTCTTTTACATAGAATTCAGGTCGTCTTCAGTCAAAGTGAACATTACATCTAGACTTTAGAGTGGAGTTTTATTTTTTGCATTAACACAAACAGAATTAGTTATTTACTGAGACATAAACTGATCAGGACAGTTTACAGTTGAAAAATGAACTTCCTGGAAGACATTTCCAGCCATTGGGTTTACACGCAGAGTTAAAAATTGCTCGTCTGACTCACATCTACTCAACAGAACATTGTGGTCTTCATACAACTAAATCCAAACAACTCTGTTCATCTGAGCTGCAGGAAATTCTCCCATCAAATGGTGTCTGTTGGTACATGTGTGAACACACAGTGTGGAGAAGCACAGAGAACGCAGAGGGATGAAAGCAGCCAGAGGAAAGAAAACTCCAGCAGCACCACAGAGGAAAACCAGTGATTCTGACAAGTCCTGCCATTGCAAGCAGCTCAACATAGACAGATATGTGTCAAAGCTGATTAGTGTTAAAGGATCTTACATCAGAATGAACTGGTATGGTGTTCATTTTTATTGTCTCTATATTTTATGGTAAGAATACCAATAATCATATTAAATGAAAGCACTGTTTTCACTCTGAGGAACGTCCTGCTGCTTTCTGTGAAGCAAGAAATGATAATAAAAATGCTGTTAAAGTTATCTTTATCAATCGATCTACTCAAAACTGCATTTCTTTAACTTTCCTTTTTAATTACTCAAACATCACATTGATTGGAAAAGGAGATGCTGAGTGTATGTTCTGCTTGGGATGACTTCTTATCGCATGTTACCATGATTTTCCTGTCAGGGTCTTTTAACACGTGCTGTCAGCAGCAGACTTTTTGTCTGATATATAATCAAAGTGGCATTTAGAGCACTTTGTCTTCTTATCATAACTCAACCCAGTCCCACGACCTTGTTTGCACCCAGTTTCAGTTCTAATCATTTATTTTAACGTCAGTGTTTTGCAGCCAGCTCAGTTACTTTAATGAGTGTAACAGTGAAAAGATGCTGTTTGGAGAATGATTATTACAGTAACTTCAGATAGCTGGATCTTTTGTTCTCACATAAATTTATAAGGACCACAGAGAGACAAATATCACTGCGGGGGCAGCATGGTAAACCCATGTTTAACACTGTCGGTATAGTATGTAAAGAATTTCATTATTTAAAGTCCTGTGACATCCTGTACAAGCAGTTCTGTGTTAAAATCCTGGTCTTCAAATGCCATTAAAATAAAGGTTAAAATGTCTAAAACTGAAACTTCAATGAAATTTAGTCGAGTTTTAAGAGACAGCAAGGCGTCTTTTCTGGGCTGTGCTTTTATCAGCTTCTCAATAAACTGAGACTTTGGGGATAAAAAGGAGCCACAAGCCTCAGCTCCATGAAATCAATTCCAGTTCATAAATCTCCATTAAATCTCCAAATTTCTATCACATTATGAGCAGCTTGCCGACAAAGGGCCGACCGAACAATCCGCCTTCACGCAGCAAATGGTGAGACCCCACCCTGCACATCTCCTGCTAGCTCGTTGCTACATTTCGTGGAAGAAGTTCCACTTTAACTAAATCATGTGTTTTTGATTATTTAAATCATAAGCTTCAACCCCACACAGGACTTTCACATCAGCCTGTGGAGGTCAAACAGGAGCGGTGCATTAATGCATTTCTTTCCCAAAGCCTGTGTCACGATGAAAATCAGTTCATTCACACAGAATAACTTCATCTGTTGATGGTCGACTGCTGACTGTGAAAAACATCTCACTGAAAATGTGTTCAGTTGTCACTGCAGTAATGGCAGCCAACACGTAAATCAACTGCCAAACTCATCTACAAAGGTCACAAAGACACACAATACTGCAATACTCGCAAGTCAAAACTACTGGAGTGTTGTTGCACCCCCTCTGAACATTAACTAAATGAAGCATGCAAGCCACTTCAATCAATCTGAGTCTGCCGCTACACTCACAGCACATCCTTGTCACTGCGACACTAATATGATATACTCCTCTAACTGCAACATGCTGCACACATCCAACATACTCCCCAGGGAGAGTTAATGTCATCACTCCCTGCTGTGCTGAGCCGGGTGTCTCCTGGTGAGGAGTGATGAGAGCAGAATAAAGTTTTCTCTGTTCAAATAATAATCATTGTGCACGAGTTGCCTGACAAAAAAACTAAACTTGATTGATGGTGTACTCGTACTGCAGGATTACATAACTTTTTCTCCAAATATTGCTTGTAAAATTACGACAGAGGAACACAGAGAGTGGCTGACCTTCACCTTTGATTCCAAAGATGTTCTTAGTGTAGAGCAGGGGTCACCAGGGGTCACCAGGTCGCCCGCAGCATCCACATCAGTCGCCCTTAAGCCAGTTCTAAAAATAGCACTAATCACGAATTAGCTCTGTCTAAAATTGTATTTATTTATTTTTTATTTTAATTGTGTTGCTATTCTTTTTGAATTACATTTACAGTGATGTAAGTTTAAAAACTAATACATAAAAATGTAAAAAAAATGTATATCATAAAAAAAGTTTAATATACGAACTCTGACGTAGTCTGGGTCGGAGGTCAGTCTAGTGCGCACGACAAACCAGCTGAGATGAGCTTGTGAGCGCTGCAAAGACGAGGAGACGAACGCGTTTTCTACCCACAAAAACAGCAGAAAAAAGGAAGAAAACGGATCATTTCCACAGTGAATGGGAGGAAGAGTTCTTTTTACTAACGTGAAAGAAAACTGTGTGTCTCATTTGTGGTGCGACTGTGGAGAGACACTTCAGTACATGTCACATGAAGTGATCATTTGAAAATGAAACAATTGGATATTGCATATTTAAATGTTTCCTACCTTGTTTCATCATTCTGAATAACTATTGTGATGGATCATCAGTGTCTTCACAGAGAATATCATTAATAATAATATAAAATTAAAGGTACACTGTGTAACTTTGTTATTTCAGAAGTGTATTATCAAAGTGGTAACACTTTGCATTACTCAGTGCCCTTGAAGTAGCTCTTAGTTTCAAAAAGTTTGGTGACCCCTGCTGTAGAGTGTAACGCTCACATGTTCAGTTGTTCCCTGCACAATAAACAGCATTTCAACTAAACAATGCAAAAATATCGATTGACTGATTGATTTGATTTGACGAGAAAAAGAAATATAAACTAAATTGAGTTACTCCGACTTGTTTGGTCTCGTGGATATTTGGGGGGCATATTATACCAAAGCAGCGGTCATTGGACTATGACTTCAGCAGCAGACAAATGATGGGATCTGATTTTACAGGAAGACGCTGATGCACCATTTTAGACTCCATTAGTCCGAGTCAGACGTCCCATGTGTCTTCTTCACTGCATTCTGTGAGAAACACGTGTTTTCAGGAGTTTTTGCAAGACAACAAAGAAAATAAATGTATTTTTTCTCTGGAACAGACCCCCTCAAACATAAAACTGAATTCTCATACTGATAATAATGTTTGATCAGTTATGACCACAGCTAGTAATCCTCCCTGACAGCTAGATGTTCGTTGTTCTGGTCGCGCTGCAGCACAAAGACTGATTCAATGTATTCACAGGAATGATGGGATTCATCCTGAGCGGGGGCAGCCGGGGCCTAGAGGTTGGAGAAGCGGCTTGTGATCAGAATGTCGCCGATTCGATTCCCCCATCGGACTGGCAGAAAAATTTTGGGTGTGGTGGAGTATCCCCTCCCCCTCCATTAGCCGGCGGATGTGCCCTTGAGCAAGGCACTTAACCCCCCTATACGCTCCCCGGGCGCCTGTGGCGGCAGCCCACTGCTCCTGTGTGTTTCACTGCGTGTTGCATGTGTGTGTTTCTATCAGTGATGGGTTAATTGCAGAGAATAATTTTCCAGTTTAAAGTAAATAAACTTAAAGAACAATATTTTCTGATCGTGAGAATGTTTCCCTGATTACAGCACACTTTGACATTAAGGTAGATATCATGTGGTCCAGTTCCTCTAATGAACAAAAATGAGGGCTCTATTATTATATAAACAATAGTTTTCATTCAAATATGTAATTTAGATTTATTGAAATTCATTTGACACCGTAAGCAGACAAAGTACAGATCAATGACAATGATCCGTCGTCCCTAAAGACTCAGTTAAGGTGCTCTATTTGCCTCAACTTATTGAGTGAAGACTGCACGGGCTCAGCTTCATCATCTCTCCTTCAGCAGGGCAGAAGAGACTCCTAAATCGAGTTCGATACCATAATGAGGTCTGAAGCATCCCATTCATTATCACATTGACCGCTCCAAACTGAAAGTAGTTGTAACCCGGCCATCAATAGAGAACGCCAATATTTCGATTGTGACACCTTTAAGAAAAGTGTCTTGAGCAGCGAGGGGCTTTCTTTTGTAAACAACCATGTTGGAGCTTTCATTAGGTCTTGAACTGGAAGCACTCACGGGCAGGATTGTGGTCTTCACCATTAAATCAATGCTACTTGCTCCAACACAAGTTGTTTGGCTGAAACTAACAAACACTGATAACATCTCAAAAAACAACCAGCAGTTGGTTGTTTTTAGCCGTATTAGCGGCGCAGCTACAGGGATGGAAATGTCTGTATGTGTACAAACATTCATGGTCCCCACAGGATGAAGATGACTGACTGGTGATGACCTGACTTTTCCTCTAGCGTCACAATGAGGTCAACATTGGATTTTTTTTTTTTTAGCGAAACGCCTCATCTATGGGACGGATTGCCTTGAAATTTGGTACGGACATTCATGTTTCCCATAGCATCAATAATATACTTTGGTGGCCCCCTGACATCTTGGCCTTGTCCATTGACTAATGATAATGATAATGATAATAATGCTGTACTTTTTGGTTTGTGTCAATAAGCAAATATTAGCATGCTAACACACAAAGATGGTGACCAGTTAACTTTTTACCCGCTAAAGATCAGCATATCAAAATTGTCCTTGTGTGCATGTTAGCATGCCAATGTTAGCATTTAGCTCAAAGCACTGCTGTGTCTATACCGCCTCACAGATCTGCTAGCCTTGCTGTGGTGTTTGAAACATATGTGTGTATGTTTCAATGTCAACTACTGAAAGTATAAAATGATGAAGGTTGATTTGGACAGAAAGTCTTCAGGGTTCAGTTGTATCTGCATTCGATCACTGGACAGTAAAAAGAGAAAGGAACTGGCTGAGAGGTAAAACGAACATTACAGTAACACATTGAAGCTGGGCAGCGGCTGTGCAGCATTATTCACATCTCTGATCCTGGTTCTGATGTAATATCTGAGTATGTGTGTCGATACACAAATTATACTTAGAAGAACATAAAAAAACATTTCCTTAGTAAAACAGAGACTGACAAAGGAGGAGGAAAGAAATCAGGAAATATTTGGCCAAAGAGGGCTTTTTTTTCTCACCATTTTTAATGTATTGAGATTGCAAAACCCAGGCCAAACTGTGACGGGACACCACTTTCTGGAGCATACCTAATTATATATTGATTGAAAATGTGTTAAACTATGTAAGACCGACAGGACAAGGGTAGAAAATGAAAAGAAACCAGAGGGTAAACTGGATTAAATTTGAGTGGGGAACAGATGCCCTTTGCCTGATTTACTTAAAAATTATTATTTAAGTTAATATAATATTTTGATTAAATACTGATTTGCTCAAGGCCAGTTTAGGATCCTTCTCTATCATGCTGGCTGATGACGCTCAATGTAATTTTTGTCTGCAACAGTTAGCCTCAGGACAAAACACTGAACCTGACTATCAGGACACCTGGAGGAAACCTTATCAGAGCTGCACAGTCAGGTGTCCACAGAAAATGATGAAAAACACTACATCCTTTTACCCAGAAGAGGGGAAAAATAGGCAGACAACCGGCAGAGTTCTGGCCACACTCTGCAACTGAATATTAGACTTCAACACCAGGGCCCCCAGGGCGGTGTCCTCAGCCCCTCCTATTCACGCTGTACACCCATGATGCAACCCCCAACACGGACAGAACACTGCCCTGAGTCTGCGGACAACGACGCCATCGTTGGCCAGAGTTCAAAGATTGATGAGAATTCATATCGGGAGGAAATTAACAATTTTTCACAGAGAACATCTGAACGCTCAACATCAGCAAAACCAAGGAGCTGATTGTTGATTTTAGAAAAAAGGAGGCAAAGATGCACACACCTGCCTCCATCAGTGGATCTGAAATAGAGCAGTTTCAGGGAATCAGCATCTCAGAGAACCTGTCATGGGCATCACACACCTCCACCCTGGTAAAGAAAGCTCAGGAACTACTGTATATTTAAAGGAAACTTGAGAAGGCAAAATTACCTGACCAAATACTCGTCAACTTTTCTAGAGGGGCAAGAGAAAGCATCCTGACTGGAAACATCACAAACTGGCATGTTATGTGCACGGCCCAGGACAAGAAGGGCTCTGCAGTGGGTGATTAAAACCACCCAGAGCATCACTGGTACCCATCCCCGAGCATCAGTGATATTGGTGATGTGAGGTGTCTGCAGAGAGCACGAAGAAGACAAGAGAAAATATCCTCTCCAGCCACAGCCGGTCACCCTGCTGCTGTCTGGCAAGCGGTACAGTAGTAACCACTGCTGAAACCACTGAGCAGCTTCTTTCTTCAGGCTGTGAAGCGTCTCAATTCATCCTCTGCACTCCACCATAAAAAACACTTTATTTTTATGACCTTTCATTAATTTATGCATTTCTACAATTTCTGTTTTGTGAGTAGCATACAGGGACTACAACTAGCATTCGTTACCAACCGTGTGTTGTAGAATGATAAATAAATGAATCTTGCACCCTGTATTCTGTTGAGGTTGGGAGGATTGAGACTATGAGAAGATGAGAAGAGGGAGAGAGAGGCCATCTGAACGAGCCCTCGCAGTGGGGCAGATTACTGACATCTATGGTGTTCACACAGATTTCATGAAGCTAATATCAAAGCAACAGCTTGAGGAAAAGGCAAGGCAGAGACACATGAGGACAGCTGCAGAAAAGGGAATGAGAAATGCAATCTACGTAACAGAAGAGCAGCATGCCAACAACTGTGCGTGCATGTGTGTGTGTGTGTGTGTGTGTGTTTCCATGTATATATTAATACACAGCTCGGCAGCCGACCGCCCTCTGCCACATTAACTTTAAAGGAAATTTTCCTGTGAAACTCAGTTGGCTAACTCTCTGGGCTAATATTTTATACAGCAGCAAACTAAAACCTTGGGATGAATTCAGAAGCCCTCTGATTGAGAACATCTTAAAAAATGCAAACCCCATCAAAGCGCTCCACTTTGAATCCATATGAAGAAGCAGCTGGCTCTCACTGAACCTATTTTTCCACTTTCTTCTCAGGCCTTGATGTAAACCAGGGGTTCTCAAAGTTTTGATGACTGAGTGCCAATTTAGCAAGACAGTATACGACCACACAGGACAATCCATGAACTTGTTGTCGGACTGGCCTCATGATTACAGAGTCCTGGAGAGGCCATAGAGGCCACATTTTAAAGGCTACTTTGTGCGCACGAGATACAGTTCACTGCCAGCAACAACGGACCAGCTGTGTTTATCCGAGTGGTGAAAATAACATATATATACGTATATATACGTGTGTGTGTGTGTGTGTGTGTGTATACTGTATATTATCTGTCTCTCGTGGTCCAAGACAGCAACAATTGATCCATTGTTCCTTTTCTCCTGAACCATACAGCATTTTTCTGTGGCTGCTTTTCCAGCTCACTTCCATATTGAACTGCAGGGTTGTCCACCGAAAATAAAGCAAAGGAACTGATGAGAGAACGTAGTTCCTGTGACACTCCTGAGTTGCATTAGTTTTCATGCAACAAGTAGCTTTCTACAAGCGGTCATTCCTAAAGCCGGGCTCAGACTGAAGCAGCTTTGGGCCTTTTCATCCCTGATTCACTCCTGGTGACAATCAGAGGAGAAATCTGGTCCGGGACCTCGGTCGATATCGATTATTTGACCCAGAATGTCTGGTAGTGTGAGGGGTTTACACACCTCTCAAATTAAAACACACTGTTGTACCTGTTGTACCTAATAACGTGCATATGTAATACATTATGTGTGAGTAATTTAAGATACATTAATCCCCAGCTGGGGACATTCAGGTATTACAGGCAGCAGGTAATAGCAGTTGGAAAAAAATAGCAATTGAAATAGAGAAATTTCAACAAAAAAAAAAAAAAGAAAGCTGACTATATCCTGTATATATGTACATTTTATACAAGGGACTATATAAAAGAAAAAATATGTAGAAAATATATATTGCCACTGAGAGGAATAAGAAAAACTTCTGAAAAAACATATGGCCAAAAACATTGATCTTTTTTTTAATTACAGAGTTTATACACATATTGCACTTGGCTGGAAATTGGACATGGTGGGTACAGCTGATTTATCTACGCTGTGCATCTTAAGACACTTTAATGCTGTAGCTGAAGTAATTTTTTTCACTTTTCTGGTGCCCTATTATAAAGATACAATATGTGTAATAGACTTAATCAGTGATTACATACCATACTTCAGCAGAACTTCAACATTCAACACAGAAATTCAGTGTTCAGAGTATCTGTGAGCACAAACAAGTCATTCGTAAGAGGAAAAGTACAAATACAGTCTGTAATATCAAAGCAGTGCATATTCTGGAGATGCTTCAATGACAGAAAATGGAGAAATGGAGTGGTGTTTGAGTTGAAATCTAAAATTCAAATGAGCGTCATGAAGTCTCATTAGCAATAACCAATATTGTGAATATGTCCGTCAGCTATAATCAATTATGTCGTTAGTGAAAACAGCAGATTGATTGTAAACAAGCTGACCATGACTTGCTGTCGTAGCTGCTGTCTGTCACCACTCATCTGAAATCCAAATTATTCAGTGCTTCTTGCATTCAAAAATGTGTATTTATTTGTTGGTTTATTTAATGTTAATAATATTAAAAGGAAAAATGAAAGTCCTCTAGTTCTCATAGCTGCTGAGGGGGGGTGTCAGTGTCACTGGTTGACAGCAGCGAGGCCTGAGGGTGTGCTGGAAACTGTAGCCTACAAAGAGCTTTCTGAGCAGGGGTTTCTAAGAACATGGAGCAAAGCAGTATGTGGAGTAACCAAGGTGACACCTGCAGGTAAGTTTAAGATGTTTAATTACAAACTGATGCAGTGATGCACTTCTTCCACTGGATGCTTGTCATGTCATTCATTCAGCAAACAAAGGTGCAGCACAAAACACGTGTCTTTATTTTTAAGTTAGATAAGAATGAGACATCAGCAGGAAGGCTAACGTGGTTTGGGGGGGGGGGGGGGGGACTTGACCATTTGGAACATTGAACATATTGAACATTTCAGATAATACAGGTGGACCCGCTGCAGCATAAATGTAATGTTCAGACAGATTCAATGAAGGTCCAACAGGGAATCAGGGGCCAACTGGCTGAATATAAATCTGCACTCCTGAAAACCGTCACGATTACTTTCTGGAACTTCTTCAAGGTTTTTTTTACTTCAGTCAGGAACACTCGCTGTGAAGTCAAGCCCATTATTATTATCTAAACAGCCACAGTTGATTTGGGTGGCACAGGAGCTGCTCAGTGCTCGGTGGTGCTATGCTGTATTAACTTAAACATACAGAATTTCAAGTACGGCGTCTAGAGAAATCATCACAGGTACGGTGTATTAATTACTAGGAAGGATGGCAGCGGGGGAACAAACAGCTGATCAAACCACAGGCGCATATGCTGCCAACACCTTCACTGGAATAATGATGGTACATGACTGATAACGTGTAATGTGTCCAAACTAACATGATTTAATGCAACTTAAAGCAATACTCCGTGTCTGTTATGTGTATGCATTGCAGCTAGTGTGGTGGTGTCAGCTTTGCTTACCCTATTCAACCCTTAGAAATGCTTGTTAGTTTTTTGTAATGATCATACACAACCAACTGGAGGTTGAATATTGATTTTAAAGTTAAAAAAGGAAAAAGAAATGCATATAGCCATCGATATTTCTTTTTAAAAATCAAGATTTAACATGTAACATCATTAACATATCAAAGTCTTGTAACGTACAGTATGAAGTACTGAGAGGGACTCGGTACAGTTAAAGATAAACTCGTCAGTGCATTAAAGATGCTGACTGAAAGGCACTTGTCACAGTCCTTGTTGTGATACAATCTGACCCTCAGATCACCTCATACACCTTCACAGTTACTGTCACAACTATTCTCCATCTCTTTCAATTCACTGGGTCACCATAGCTGAGTGTGAAGGGACAATTTTATCTAGCTTTTTTCTGTCTTCAGACAGGTTTGAATATTCATAAATCCAGAAGAAACTGTCCTATGACAAAGCAGCACACTGAAATTTCATTGTGATCTTATTCAGTATTCCCCGTCACCTGTGTGAAGAATGACGTTTGGGTTTTTCAGCTTCAGTCGACTGGCAGGAGCTACACAAACACTTCTGTTCAACGCATGGACACAGTCAAGGTCAGGCACATGGATATTTTATGAACAGCAGTGACGTGTCTCTTGCTGTACAGGACACGGACATTATTTATTTATGCATTTAGCCTGATGTAAGTGGAGTGTATCCACAGCCTGTATCATGCTATATGTTTTCCTTCCGATGACTGACCACACATTTACACTAAATCAGGCTTTCAGGCTTTAACAAAGGCAGACATTCAGGAAACACGTGCACATATATGCACAGACAGCGCTTGGAGCTTGGTTAAAAGGGGTGTGGCTGCCAGGCTTGTCTCTGGGTTAAAAGCCTTTAATATGAAAGATGGCGACTACAGCGGCACATGAAAAAATAACATACTAATAGGTTTTAGAGGACAGGATGACAAAGGAGATGTTGGAGGAAAGAGAGAAAAAGCTATATGGAGAAAGGCAGGAAGGAAGGAAGAGGAGAGCGAGCGGGATGGGGTGATGGCATGAAAAAAGAAAGTCATCCAGTACTAACTATATATCTAGTAGAGAAAGTAGAGCTGCAACTAGTGGTTATTTTCATGATCAGTGAATCTCCTGTGGCCTGTGGCACCAGCGATACGTAAGCTCTCAGTCAGTCAGAAGCACTATTCCTAATGGAGGGTTTATTATCGCATGGTCTTTCAATGCTTGGCTACATGATAGCGAGCAGACTCCTAAAAATATCGTTAATCACCGAACTCGGACAAAGTGTTGAGATTGAGTGATAGCGATACACCCTTAATCAACAGTAACAACAGTAGCATTGAGTTCTGAAACCATCGACTACAACGATGGAAATAACGGTACTCTATCATTGGGCAGATGAAAAGTGTCAGTTTAACAAACATAATGATAGCCTACACTGGCAAATTGTTCTAAATTGGTAGTTATTAATTAGAAAGTTATGTAACTCTATAGACTGTATTTGTTTGTCAACACAATAGTCTTAGTGTCTAATATCAAATTTGGTGAAGTTACAAGCTTTGCTAGCCTATAATATGGTGTAATGCAATGTAAGACGGGTCCTGTCCCGGAGAATGTGTAGCCAACATAAAAAGGACAGCATAATTCACTCCTCCTCATCCTCCAAGTTATCCCACCTTTCAAAACAATGCTTCATGCAAACCACTATTCTATGGAGGACTTAACACCTGCTGAGGGCTGGCTGTAAGATTTAAGATGTAATTTATGGAACTATTCCAGCTGGTGCTCCCTTAAAATGTTACCAGCCCGTGAACTCCATCCTGTTAGGAATGAATAACATCGCTGGTGCAACCACTGCTGATTATTATCTTTTGATTAAATGGTTTCTCCAGCAATTCAGCACTGCACTTACAGCACTGGTATAGATAAAAAACACTGGATACTACATGTCCCACAATGCAAATAACACAGTCTGACTGACCAGCTCCTGCAGAGCCACACAAGATAAGAACTGGTCTCATCGGCTCCGTGAGTGTTCGCAGTGAGAAATAAACTCATCTTTACGTGTACAATGGGTGGAGTTTCCCTTAAATAAAACTTTACACTTCATAATACAGCCCATGATTTACCGTGCAATTTCATCACATGAATCAGGACCTAATAAAATATTTACCATTTTCTACTGGCACTGAAAAATAGGTACAGTGGAAGATAATAAGACCATCGGGGAGAAGGGAGTAACAACTGAGCATTTTAGAGGAAATAAGAAATTATTTTTAACACACATTTTCTACGTTCCTCAAAAAGGTAAATTTCAAGAGATTTTGCAAAAGCCCCTTTTCCTGACTGTTCTGTGCACCTGCTGTTTTAGTAACAGTTCACAGCTACTTTATACTTCACTTCATAGGTTCTGCAGATCACCACCAACATCATTTTTCACACACTAAGGTTTTGTTTCCTTGTACTGTTCCCTACAGGCCCCCAAACATACATATAACAATACACAATATTATGTTTTTCTCCTTCCTCTCACATTCACAGTTGTTACTCGCTTGTTCCTCAAAGTCCACGATGCCTTCCTTTAAGCACCAATAGGAACCAGTAGTATTTTGCTTGTACCTTGCTCATAAAATGAAATTCACTATAAATCGGTAAGGTGATATGATATACCATGATGTGATTGCTGATGATTTCTGCATACGATGATAATAAAAAGCAGAAAAATGCAGCAACTCGTCACACTTAGAGTAAGAAAGAAAGAAAGAAAGAAAGACCATTTCTGTTTGCTGCTGAAACCGTTTTTGATTAATCTTCTGTCGGTTGATGAGCCAGTCAAACATCGGCTGATCGCTGCTCACTTTGTCCTCCTCTTTCCTCTCTCTCTCTTTCTCTCACATCCACATACAGACAGTTCTTCTCCCTCCTCACCTCTAGACTTGTCTTTCTTCCTCTCGTGCTACTTCTTGGTGCTGAAACTGATATTCTATTCAGCCAGAATTCTTGTATTAAAGCTTAATTAAACTGACAAGAAGGGATTACTTTGCTCCGGGCGTCGGTGCTTTGCGTTTATGTATTGGCCTCAGCTGGAAACAGAGAATAACACTGCATTTCAAAGTCTTCTCTGAAATGGAGCCAGCGAGGAAGACACTCCTCAGAACACAGTGTCTCGACCTATATGGCCAGTGAAACATTACACGGCGGTAAAGATAATAACACTTGGCACGGCGGCACCTTTTTGCCAGCCTTCACTGTAATACATAAACCCATTCACTTCTTATCACTCCAGCATAGATGTGACTATGAATCAAAGAGTGTTTGAGCTAGAAGTACAGACTTTTACAGCGGTGCAGTGTGTGTAGACATTATTCATTAAATATACAGTTTTATATCTTACTGAACCCCCCATGTGAGCTCTGGTACGTGTAATCTGCTATATTAATGTGGGAAAATAACACGTCTTGCGAGTTCTGCCTGCATTCTGCCCACAGGGATCCCGGGGTCATTAAGCTGCAGGACACATGCGCTGTCAAACCACAGTGAAAATCACCTGTCACCTCAGTCACACTGCGTCGCTGTGGATGTTGTATGTGTTCCTCTGGGAAATCGCACATTAAGCAAAGTCTACAGAAATGACTGAAGGCAAAGATTAGTGGGCAGCGAGGCGTTAAAAAGAGGGCACGTGTTGAGACGCTGTACCCTGATGCAGATGACTGAACATCACCCACTGCCTGCCAGCCTCACCATGACCTAAACTACGGCCGCTCTGGGAGCCAAACGCAGGATGAAGATAAATAGATTTTTCAGCATGAGAGAGAACGTGAGAGAACATTTATACCTGACAGGTCTTACCTGACACATGTTTAGGGCTGTGAAATGGTCTTCAACACTTTTAATAACAACTGAAATGTGGCCGTTCCACCGGGAACAAGAAAACGTCAGAACTGAAGCTCAGAGGGCACCGAAAGCTCAGAGAGCACCGAAAGCTCAGAGAGCACCAAAAGCCCAGAGAGCACCGAAGGCTCAGAGGGCACCGAAAGCTCAGAGGGCACCGAAGGCTCAGAGGGCACCGAAAGCTCAGAGAGCACCAAAGGCTCAGAGGGCACCGAAAGCTCAGAGAGCACCGAAAGCTCAGAGGGCACCGAAAGCTCAGAGAGCACCGAAAGCTCAGAGGGCCGGCACTGAATATCTGGTCAAATTCTTAGCTTATTTTTGACTATTCTATTCAGGCAAAGTTATTCAATAGCTGCTTGTGTTTAGACATCATTCAACATTTGAGACCTTTGGCTATTTCTGGGTTTTATACAAAAACATGTTTGCAGTTTTCAAAGTAAAAGCGACAAAACTCAAGTTTCATATCAGCTGTAGCAGTGAATCATTTTGAGCAACACCCAGCTCCTCTCAGGCCTTTCCTCTCTTTTTCATCGATGTGTGGTTTATGAGGACAGCTTTTCAATTTCGTCCCCTCTCATTCTCCTCCAGAGATCTGCTTTTTTAAACAAATGGCTAATCTCTGGGGAAATGTGCAAATGGCACAAAGTGAGACTGAGCAGACTGTGGGACTGCTGCAGTGTGTGGCTGTTCGTGTGGAATTTTAATAAGCGGCACGCATTTCTGCATGCGCACACAAATTTGTTGGAACAAAATATCTCTATGCTTTGCCTGAAATGAATTCACTTTCCCACATCAGCCGAAGGAAAATGTTATCTCCAGCGAACCAAAACCAATCTGGAAGAGAATAAATGATATACCTGCCCAATTGACAGACAATAAGACCTCTGATCCCTCGCACGCTTCATTTCTTTCTTTTGACACCATGATAACCGACTGAACAGCGGGAACACTCTGTTAGTCTCAAAGATAATCATTTCCCTGCAAATAAGCAGAGCAGATGGGTAGACGGCGCAGTTAACGAGCACTGAGATATAACGCCCCACAGCCGATCAATCAATAAACAACTTGTGGAAGTGACTCATCACCGGCGCGCTCGCCCTCCTCACCCCGCAGGCAAAGTGCTGAGGCAACGTCCTCCCCGCGACCGCTCCACAACAGACGAGGAGAGATGTGATGGCCGCACCCGCATACAAGTGGCCCGCTGGCAGCGAGTCCATCTTGTTTCATTGATCTGCTCGGCCCGGATCTAAGAAATATGACTGAGGGCCGATTCTCTAATGGGACCGCAAATGCAAGCAGCAGGGCCGCAGCCCGTCCGCATGATGCATGCCAGGCAGACGGACGGGCCACTCGTCTTCTCATTGTCAGCTAATCGCCTCTCCGCCGTGCCTCGCGTCTAGGTCAGCCCACGGCTAATAGCCGGCGGGCCCCGTCTTCCGCTCTCACAGCCAACCCCCGGCCTGTTTCAGATCAATGACATACAGGGATACATACATCCATCCACCTCCCCCCTCGCCCCCCTCTACTCCGTCCCACTCCATCCACCTTCCCATAGGGGACAGGGCGAGTGCTGTGCGGTCACAGCTAAGTGTTGCAGTCGTGGTGATATGGTGCATACATCTATAATCAAATGTATGGAGCCTGTGAGGCATCAGTGCCACCGTCTGATTCAGACTCTGCTCACAGCTACAGATTATCTGCAGGCTTGTAGAATTTATTGACTTTAATAGTCGAGGCAATATTAGACTCAGTTGAATTATATAAAAAGCAACCAAAGAGAAAAGCCCTGCTCTGTCTACTGATGATATCTTTCTACAATATTGAAAAGGTCCCTGATAAGATCTGCCCAATCAATCATCTCGAAGGGTAATACTTTTTTTTCCTGTACACGAATGCAAGCCAGTTAATCTTGGGATCAAATGAGAGAAACTATATTAAAATCAAGTTATTAAAGTAAACCTACATAATAAAGTACCCTTTAACTCAATGGAAACAGACAAGTATGGATCAGCTCCAGGTTCTTTACCTCGCAGTTCACTGTAATTTATGATCATTGCTAGGCCTGGGTGTCCTCAGTACTTTTTAAACCAACCAAAATATGTCTGCAGCATCACAGCATCGAAAACAGAAGAAGGATAAAAGACATAAAACAATGGCGGATAATCTTATTCAGTTATTCTTTGATTTTAAACAAAACTTATCACACTTTATTCAATTTATAGTTTATATTTTCATATTTTTGTAACAGCAACATCTTTAAAGATTCTTAAATGATACCTGACCCTAATAATCTCTGTGCTTACTGGTTAATACGAGTAGTTCCCGACACAACTGGCTCGTGGCCCCTTTAAAAACACACCAGTGTCTACTAGTGAGTTGCATAAGATCAGAAACTATGACCAGTTCTACCAAATACAGATTTTTTCCTGAGAAATAAACAAAGATTAGATGAATGACTGAACAAATATATAGAATTGTGTGTGCCACATCCTGTTCAACATCTTGTGACGCATTAAGATCGATGCAGGTTTCAGACATGTTTCTTTGATCTGAGACTAAGAGCCCCCAAGTTGACACAGAATCTGCACTCGTGCCCCTCAGGTCAGGTCCTCTAATTGATGCACTTCAGGAACGTGTGTTCACATCACAAAAGAACATCAGGTTCTTGAATTGGAGTTATTGATATTGTGGAAAGCCGGTCAGATTTCATCCTCACTGACTCGGAAAGTGTCACCTACAAACACAAGCAGAAGTTGTCTTTAACTCACTGGAGACGCTCTGTCCATTGAATATTCTGCATCTTAGAAGAGAAGGAAAATGAGGGATCCATGCAGTGAACCATGCTGATCACCCTCCTCATAAACACGATGGTGCTCTTCTTCATTTTAGTAGCCAGCAAGGCTAGCTGACTGGCTAATCCTGCTATTTAAAAGACACAGAGGTGCTGATCAAAATGATCAGAAATGCTAAAAAAAACCCACCATATCCAAAAACAAATGGAAAATACCTCAAACAATATGTTCAAAGCTCGGTGTGAAAAGTGAACTAAACCTAAGGATGAAACAGACATACATCCCAACACATGCAGCTTCTTCCATCCATCTCAGTAATACTGCAGACACTCACAGGCCTACAAAGCTTTTAGTATCTTTTCATGAATGTTAAAGTCATAACTTACAACAGTGATCTGTAACTTCCATCGTTCAGGTTTGGTTCAGTCAAAGCATCTAAAACTACCTGAGTACGTCACAGATAAAGGAAACCACGATGCAAACAGCTTTGAACAACATCCTCCAGAAAAGGCTTTGTGGTGCGAAGAACATCACAGTATTCACACATGGGTCACTTTAGGCTTTTAAACAAGTCAGTGGTGATGTTGTTTTTCTGGAGAGGACAGTAAGAATTAAAATGCAGAAATCAGTATTATTTTCAACACTTTAATACTTTTCTCCTGCCCCCGTTTGATCTAATCTCATTCCACAGTATAACATACAGATTATACTGTTGCCAGTCTGCTCCAGCTCTTTATTGAAGCTTTATGATGTTCACACTGAGTGACATCGGACGTTATGTTATTTACAACTGCATCATTAAAATGGAACATTTTGAATGTCCATCTCTAACCCAAAGAGGGCAGCATTATTACATCACGTCACTCAAATCATTATTTGGACGTAAATCTCTGCTGGGATGTGCAACAATAAATACACGTCGATCCACCTGTTCATGCTCGTTCAATCTGTGCATTAAACAAGTGGAAAGGACAGAAAATAAAAACAAATACTGCAAAATAGTTTTAACGCTTGGCTGAGGTGGAAAAGTTAGCGTATCAATAAATGCAAAAGGCAACAAGTGCAATGAGTGTGTACCCCGACGTACACGAGGCATGTTAACCGTCCAATGAAGAGGCACAAAGTAGTGTCAGACGAATATCATCAGGTCATCAAATATCAAGAGAGTGTTAATGCTCCTCAATAAGAATGAAACAAACATAAAGGCAGTATTTCCATCATATTATGATGCTGATCTTTCGTTGCACCCCCCTTTTCTACAACGATTTAATGGCACCAAACTGGAGAATTAGCGTCAGCAACTGTTTACCTCGATGCACCCAACTGGCTCATTAATTCAGCTTCACTTTCGCAGATCTTTCTGGAAGAATTTCTGCTACATTTGGATGAACCGAGTTATGCCTGTGTCTAACTACCCCTTTACATCCTCATAGAGGAGGGGGGGGGGGGGGCTAAAGCTTCTCAGAAAATGACAGAATACAACTAACAATCACAACAAGCAAACAACTGAAATGGGTTTAACAGCCACACACATTTCGAAGGTTGATGCCTGCGTTGCAGCTCGTTTTCTCCAGGCCATGGAGGCACGCAATTTTCCTACATGGATGTATGTGGGAGGTAATGGGGGAGATGTACTTGCAGCAGCAGCAGCCAATGTGACTGACCTTGGTGCTCCTCACGTATCAGCCAAGCACTCAGCTCAAGCCCAGGCAGGGGAAAAATCACTGTGAATAATTTCTTAATGCTTTCACAGAGGAACAAAGAGGGGAGGGTGACATAAAAGGGTCAGGGAGAGAGGGGGGAGAAAAAGCTAGAGGAGGAGGACAGAGACGTAGTGAAAAGTTGAAATGGATGATAGTGAGACGGAGAACAAATAAGAACTGAAGACAAAGAGAAAGAGGAGAGGAAGAGGAGCGTGATGATACATAAAGTCAGAGTAAAAAGGAGGAATGGATGAAAGATGGGCTGAACATGAAGGAGGGGGGGGGGCAGAGAGAGTGCTGTGTCCGGTGTCCTGGGATCCTGCTGCAGTCTACATTATTCATCGCAGCACCACATTCATCCAGGGTGACTTACATCGCTCATCATTTACATGCTATCACCTATGAATTATTAAAATAATGACTTGTGGGTCTGATGATCCATAAAGCATCGGGGCGAACTCCCCGAGGGGAAACATTGACTTAGAGGTCAGTCACAAGAAGCTCTGAATAAACATACGGCTAGTCACATTTAAAGACTAGAAGTATGTCGTTCATTCTTTCAGTTACTGAAAAAGCAGTGCAGCATCTGACACAACGAGCAGGAAAACACCCCCCCCACAGAGTCTGTGTGCACATCAAGTCTACGGTCAGGGGAAGGAATCAATACCTAAAGCACAGATACAGCTCAGTCTTGTTCGGAGCGTCAATACTAGTGTCGACAGGACTGAAAGAAAATGAATCCATCTCGTTCTTCTATTTCAACAAAGAGTGAGACCTCTCTGCAAACAAAGTTCTGAACGCATTCAGCTAGTTCAGAGAAAAGACAACTGAAGGCTGAGAAGAATAAAGAGTATCTGCATTTGTGATTTGGCCCCAGGTACTACTTGGTATCTAAACTGTAGAGCCGAGCAATATTGCTAAAAATCTTATTTTTGGGATAACATTGGGACGATCAGGGCTTGATGAGAAGGGAGAGAATAGTGAGGTCTGGAGTACAAACTCATATAGCAAAGCTTTTAAAAAGGGGCAGTCATCAGGCTCTTATTATAACAGTGCGCTCCAGATCTCATCATTCCAGATCGGGCCTCAGTTGTGTTGAGGCACCAGTTTGAGCTCTGAGTTGGCTAATGGAGTCATTCATCACTGATCCCTCTAAATAAAAAATAAAAATGTAATTAACCTAATGTAATCTTCAGTTTCTCTTATGAGATGTGCAAAAATCTAAACAGAAAAAATGTGAAAGCAACAGGAGCCCTCAGTAACTTAGGGATCAAGACGTCGACCATGAACCACCGAGTCCCCTTTGTTGCATCTCTCTCTCATTTTCTGTCATCTCTCAACTGGTGCTATCAAGTAAAGCCATCACATGCCCACCCCACAAAATAAAAAAAATAGTCTCATAAAACAAGTCGCACATTTTAGAAAACGTGTTATTATTCACCACAGAAAGTGTATATTTCTGAGCAAATAAAACCTGAAGAGGCAACACGCTCCTCTCCTCTACTGAACATGCGACATGAATACACTCTGGTATGACAGTTCATTTCTTACCGTCATGCTGGTGTCGCTGTCGTATTGGCACGAATGACGTCCACACTGCTTCCATTCATCTGTAAACAGTAAATACATGATTAGATTAGCATGAAAGTCACCACCATGTTAACAGCAATGCCTAAATATGGTATCTCCAACAATGTTATCGAGATTATCTTGCAAAAATGATCGATAATCTTAATATCCACCCGACCCTAGTGTGTGAGATGCTGTTAACTAGTGATATTCTAAACCACAATAACCAAAGAGCACTGGGGTTACTATCCACCCGGACCATCCCATCAACCACAGTTCAATCCAGCCTGCAGTCCTTCAAGAATACACAGTCCACATCAGGTATTCTTAGCATTGTTCTGTATTTACTAATGCTGTGCAATGATCGTCTGTGCTGTAGCCAATATATACTACATTTCATTAAAATATGGTTATACAATAGGTCATTATTATAAAGTGGATCCAGGTGTAGAACAGGTGGCTAAAGCCTGGAGGTTTGGCAGAGCAGGGCTATACTTTAATCTCATTTAATGAACTATAATATTCTGCCCACGTGTCCCTTCTCGCTGTCTGTCGGTTTAATTTTCCGTCTTAAGTACAGTCTTCCTGCTGTGCACACATTACTGCAGATGCTTTCAAACATGTGTAATGTTACGTAAAGTCACGTAAAACGTTCAGTCATTCAAATCAAAGCAAAAAAACACTAACAACTAATGCTGCCTTCCACAAACTACACAACAGATTTCTGCTTTCTTGAAATCTTCTGACATTGACTAACCTGTAAAGCCTTATAGTTCATATCTTATAATACTTATACAGTGCAGAAAAGTAAAAGTGATGATACAAGAGGAAGAAGTCCTTGGACTGTCACATATATTCAGACAGGCTTAGTTCAGCTCAGTGCAGTATTTTCATGTTTCTTGGATGTATGATGAGAGACCTACAGGACAGTGAAAACTACCGTTAGCCTGCTACATTAAACTGTTAAATAACTAAATATCAAAATTAATTGTACTTCTATAACAGGCATCGTTTTAGGTATCCTGAGAATGATTCACTAATTGATTATTCAATAATATTTGTCTAGATAGGTGGCAGTAGTGGACAGTCAACCAAAAAATTCAATACCTTGACTTGAAGGAGACGAGTTAAGACACGAGACGCGACATAAACAGCAGAGGTGGATGCTTCCGGTTGTTTAACAAGCCGAAACACGGAGCACGTGAGTGGGCGGGGCATCGGCAGTTTGAACAGACCGCCTTAATGAGAGGTGCGCTTCATTTGTACTGCAGCTGCTACCGCACGTGACTGCAACTGCACAGTCTGCACAGAGGACATGGAGCAACTCTCACCCGGAACAAATGTAGACGTTTTGGTAGATTTATAAGATAAACTGTCTGTTAAAACTGGAGAATTCATGAAGAAGAAGAAAAACATTTTGTTGTAAATAATCCAAATCTTTTATTTATCCAGATGTTAAAATATCTTCGATGTATGAAAGATATATTTTTAAAATATATATTGAACATTTACTGTTTGATTCAAACTCAGCAGCACACATTGACTTGTCACAGCAGGAAAAGCACACGTGTAACTAATTACATTAACGAGGATTCAGTTTGCCAGTAATCCAGCATGCACAGGGCAGCAGAAGTGGATCAGCTTTATGGGCCGCACTTCTTATCAACGTTACTAATTACACCTGTGCTTCTGCTGCTATTACATGTTAAAACGTCTGAGGAAATAAAGTCTGCGACGGAGTTAATGGTTTGTCTGACTGATTGTGTGCTGCTCAGTGAAGGACACACTTGTTTACTATACGTAATGTTTACCACACTGTAAAGACTCAGACAGCGCTTTAAGCAGAGAACAAACCCACTTCTTCTCCATGAACACTCATGAACCCTATTCTAGACAACATCTCCAGGGTTCCCTGAGAAAAAGTCCTTCTACAAATACAATGAATAAATGTTCAGACAGACCTGGTTGTATGGCTCTCCCCGACGTCTGCCGTAAAAAGCAGCAAAGTACTGTATGCTATCAACTCAGAGCAAGAGAGATCACTTGTTCTCATGGTCTTGCCAATAAAATAAAATAAAATAAATTCAGTTTATTTTAATAACTCAGCAACTCTTCTGGAACCTCTTTAAAAAAAGTTTTCGACTGCAACAACCATCCAAAGTTCAGAGACTCATCCCATGTAATTATTTTTCATAACTAACCTGCCCTCCAGCAGCAGCTGTCAATGAGATTTGGTAATAACACAGGGGAGAGAAGCGCTCAATTTGATGATAAATGAAAAGAAATTCATCTAATCATATAGATCAAATCATTAAAAATCACAGTTAACCACTGGAGAGGCTTCCTTCGCCAGTCAAGCTTTGTCACCCGATACAAAAAGGAGAGAGTCTTTGCACACCAATGGTTTCAGTCCAATTTAGAGCACACCATTAAGAATAATTTAAGTAAAATAATTTCCATTCAAGGCTGCAGTCTCTTCTCTTCTTTAGAGAGTATAACTCGCCTTTCAGATCTCAAACTGAAATCCGGTGCTTGCAGTGATAAGACATGTTGAAACTCTGTGGGCAAAGCTGCAGTAAAGCCTTTCAAGCACAAGAGGATGCAGTGCAGTATGGTGATCACAGGCAGACACACAGTTGTATATCATAAAAATGCTGATTGTTAATTATTGTTGAGCGTCAGAGAGGATGTTAAAACGTCTCTTTATTCGTTGCACTCCCCTTTGAACTGAGCAGAGGCGCATTAATGCAGGTGCAGATGCACGTTGACATGAGTGAAAGACGTTAGCTGGTCTGATAAAGATGTGGACTCGATGTGATCAGTAAGACTTCGGTTTTAAACTCACGATGTGCGTTGGCAGTGGGTTGGATCGAACCTTGCTGGGGGTCATTTGTCAGATATTTTGTTCCCCCAGGAGCTCGACCCAGACACTTAAGGAGATTAAAAGGAAACTAAGGTCAGGAGGATACGAGCCGACATATGTAACACCAGTGTGTCATACATCTTACTAACCTGAGCCCGAGGAGAGGCTTTCAGGTGAGCTTCCATCCTCGAGCAGGCTCAAAGTGGTTGGTGAGTAATGTAATTGTGGTACACTTGATGAAATTACTGCATCCTTCAGAAGGTGCTCGTGATGAGAGCGTACGGTGGAGGCAAGGGGAAAGCTCAGGAGTTTGAACGATGCAGATATTCCACGGCTGCAGTGAGAAGTGCTGATGTCTGAATCCAAATCCAGATCACCCCAGCCCGCAAAGAAATGACTGACAAGACACCAACGAGACAAAATTCATGCAACTGCTCCATAATATAATATAATATAATATTGAGCACAAGTATCTTGTGTTTAAATTAACAATAAGCTTAACTATTGTAACTGTTGTTTCAAAGCCTTTCTGTGGAGAAAAATATTCAGAAATTCATCAGATCTGCGTGGAGTGATGAGGAGACTGTAATATTTCTCAAATTAATAAATAATAAATAAAAACAATCATAAATCTCATATTTCCATCGTGTTTCCTACATTTCACCATTTGAAGTTTGATTAGCATTCATTTAATAATGTCCTCTTCTTCTGCAGTGGTTTAATAGCATCCAACTGAAGAATCGGTGCCCCCTGGTGGTGGCGATGAGCTCCTAATATGTTTCTTAACATAATCTGTAACTCCACAAATTGATGTAGCTAATTTAGGATGTGCTTCTCGGCCTTGTGGTAAGTTAGTTAGCCCGACATGCTAACGATTGCTGCTACAGCAGAAAAACACACTGTTTAATCCGTCCTATACACATTTGTTCTCGTGTTTTTGATTGACTCTTCAGTCACGAAGTATCGGCCTGCACACATTCCTCAACCTGGTGAGAAATCCAAAGCTGTGTGCAGTTCTATAATTGGACAATCACTGTTTGGGGGAGGACTTTAACTAACTTTTTGACCAACATTTTTCTTCAGGCCAAATTTCCAGACATGCTAATGAAGACATCACCTCGTTGGTCTCAGTCGCCGATCTAGCCCATTTTTTTTGCCTTCCAGTCGGCCGTCGGTTCCCCTCGGAGACCCGATATTCTTGAATATTGCATGAACTGCTCTGCACTGCTCGCTCATTTACAAATGCACATCATGCTCATTTTCTATAGCGTGTCTTTGCCATCTAACAACCGAGATTTCTCATTTTAGAGTCACGTAGTTTTAAGCACACACGTGTGTGGAAAGATGTGCATGAATGATTCACATGATAATGCCACATGTAGACTCCATCATGACTTGATCTCAGACTCGGACTTGTCGCAGACTCGAGTTGTGGTGGTGGTTTTCACACACACACACACACAGATATTTAAACACAACAGCAGCTAACACCACCCCCACACACACTCTGTCAGAAAACAATAGGGATGACTGTCCTTGAAGAAGGGAAAATAAAACAAAGAAACAACACAAAGCCGGCATGAAATGCTCAGTAAGCCCTTGGTAATTAATTAAGAATGTTCAGATTTAGTCATGGCTTAATACCCAGCAGTGCACTGCTAAATTGCAGCGAAGTGAAAGCTAATTAGGCCTGTCTCTTAAGTCGTGACGTGTTTTATTTATGACTGCATTTCTGGAACGTTTTCTCAATATATGCGGCACTGCCATGGTGACCGGCAAATTCTACGCTGCTGGTTTTAAACTCCGGATGTCACAGAGCATTCATAAATCTTATTATTGGGTGGAATGAGTCTGTTAATAATGTAAAACAAGAACAGTTTATGAATATTCATAGTTCCTATGATAGATCTGGGTAAGTCGTTATGAGTTGGCTTATAGCTCCGCCCCGGGCAGACAGCTCATTCTTAAAAGCTATTCATCATTTGAAGGCGTCAGCGTGGACGGTCTCATCTGTAACAGCACTGAAGTGGCTTTCAGTCACAGCCCGGGCTCTGTGAGACTCTTCTAAAGCTCCGCATCTGACGCCGTTATCACCGTTAAAGGGGTGCTGCCTTACACACCGCCATCAGTTTACCACAGAGTCGGTCTGGGAGAAGCGATCGGCCAGCTGTCAGATACAGATGTTTCTGGATGTTTTGTCTGGTCTGAAGTGGGCGGGGCTGCTTTGAAAGAAGACGATGTCACATATGTCTGTGAATCAGTCACATCTTTATTGAAATCTGATGGTAGTGTTTGATTATTTTGGCAGGCCATTGTCGGTCCTCATGACTTTTTGACTCTTCAAAAATAATTAGTGAGAATGTTTTTTCTGACTGTTGCTTATAGCAGCAACAATCAAAATGCTGATATCTGGAATTGTGAGATGATGCCGGCACTCACAAGGCACCAGAAATGTCTGCTGGCACATCAGAGACGATGCACATTTTTCATTTTCAAATATATTCCTGAGTTTAGGTGAGTAATACTCTGGGTATAACTTTGTGCACTGACATTGTTCGTTTTTATTTCTCTAAGTTTACACATTTTTGTTCCCAAAAACAAAGACTACGAGGCTCCAATCTAAAACAGATGCTGTTATTAATGCATTAAAACTTAAATTAAAGTTTAGGCTTTTTGGATTATTTAGTTGAATTGCAGTGCAGACAGAGTGCAGAGCTTCTTCAGTAAACAGAGACAATAGCATGAGTGTTAAATACTTAAATGATGCCTACAGGGACACCCCGTCAACGCTGAGACGCCAGGACAAACCACCAGGACTGTGGACCAAAGCTTGCTGGTTTATCCACACCAGCTTCCTGTTTTCACAGTGGATTGCGTTTGATTGGACGACACCACAAATGTTTCCTAACAGGCAATTCGCACATCACAGAAGTCTTCATAGCTAAGAAATGTCTAAAGTTTTGATGTTTAAACACCTGCTGATTGTAAATTTCACTGGATATAATGGTTACTTCATATTTTTTGCACTACTTATTAAAGTTATTATTAGAACTTATTGTTTATTGTCTTTTGGGTTTTTTAGTTGAGTCTTTTTTTTCCTGTGCAAGTTCACTGAGTGCAATATTTACACCTGTTTGTTCACACATTCGTGGGCAGTAAAGCTGGTTCAGACTCTGATTCAACCTAATTTAGTGGATCACTGGTTTGTTATTTCTTATCAACAGTGTTACAGATGGCTGTTTGGCCCAATCCAGATCTCTGTGAAACTCATTTTCAGACACTTTACATAACATTTGGTTTGTAATTGTTTTGTTTGACTATGGGAAGCGCAGTTTGTTACCTGTGTATGTGTGTTGAACCTCCACTGTCGCGCCCCTCCACCTCTGAAATCGGATAATAAATGGATCAGTTCATTTGAAGGATGAGTTTCTGCAGAATAAAAGCATGGTTTTGTACATTTGCCTGCATGCTGCCATGGTAAACTTCGAGTGAACACACCGTGGCAGTGCTTGGGGGGGGGGGGGGGGGGGGGCGCTGTCTCCTGTCTTCAGTCCTGATTGTGGCTCTCTCGCTCGGTTCAGGGACGCTGTGGGGAATCAGAGCTCATGATTAATTGATCCAGTTCTTGTTTGGGTCTATTTATAGTCAGCTGCTTCGTACAGTAACGCGTCCCTCTTCCCTCGTGCCCGGACCACACACCACCCGCGACAGGCGCGTTGTCACCAGGTCACAGCAGCCGGTTTGTGGGGTTTGAGCTCGTCCCTGTTGCTCTCGCGCGCAGCGGGAGCCTCGCAGCTTGGCGCGTGCACATTTCAGCCGCTCCGTGTGACTGACGCACCGCCACGTGCTCGCTCGGCTGCTCGGGGCTCGAAGCGGCCGCTGCCCCCCCTCTGCGCGGGTTTCATCCATATTCAATGATGTTTTTGGTTGTGTGGTGGTCATGTGACGCAGCTTCAGCAGAGCGACACAAACCTTCATCGACTGACAGTTTGAATCCGGGTTCCTTCATTTTTAGGGTTTTCTCGTGATTTCTCTTTGGTTTGCTGAAGATCTGACAGGACAAGAGGTGGTTATTAGCCTCTCTGTGACCCCCTCACATGCACTGTAACACGCACAGATGTTACCACAGCTGTATGACGTGTAGTAGAAGAAGTAATGACGTCATGCACTTCATTGCAACCATGTAAAAGTACTCCAGAACGAAAGTGAATCAGAACCCTTCCACAGTAAAAGAACTGAAGTATTACCAGCAAAATACATTTCAAGTATAAAAGTAAAAGTACTTCTGATGAATACACGGCCCGTTTTAGTCAGCGGTGAAGTAAAAATACTCCATTGCAAGTAAAAGTCCTTCATTGAAATAGTTACATAACTAAAAGCAAATAAATATTATTAACAACATGTAAGGAAAGTATCAAAAGTACCGGATGCAGAAAAATGACCCCTGTGATAGTGATACTATCATATGTTCTATTTTTACTGTTCATGCATCAGTGTGTTAGAAGCTTTTTAATGTTGTTGGAGGTGGAGCTAATTAATATAAAGTAGCTAATAAGATGTCAGGTGAATGTTGTGACTCCACTGCATTCACCTGACATCTTCTTAGACGTATACCGTAGCATTAAATGGAAATACGTCAAATGTGTACTTAAGTACTTGACTACATTTTCCACCACTGCTGTTGTGTAATCTATATACTGATATACTGTAGTTTTAGATATTTAGTTGTGAGATTGTTAATACTGATGCATCAGCATGTTAACTTCAGCAGACAGTTAGGTAGTTTCATCCAGTGGTTCCCAATCTAGGCTCCAGGCCCCTCCAAAGGGTCACCAGATAAATCTGAGGGGGCGTCACATGATTCATGAGGCGGAAAAGAAGAAAGAAACAACCTTCTGCTACACACATGTCCACTCTCTGTACTCTTATGAGATTATTAAAGGGTCAGGGTCACTGGATTATTATTGGCTGAATTAACATATAAACCTCTTTGTTTATGTTTAATCCTGATTGAATTATGGTCTGGAGCTACAGCACATTATCCTGCATCACCGACACCAAAAAGAGGCTACGAATGAGTGTGAACGGCGAGGCTGCAGCACACAGTGCACGCGACAGACTGTGAGAGACTGATGTGGAAATCATCACGTCTTCTGCTGCTCGTTACACTGATGCAGCTCATGTGCATGCATGTGCAGTCATTTCTCTGCACACATGCTGTCAGCACTTACCCCGCATGCTGCACAAACACCTACAGGAGATGTAGCTGCACAATCATCAACAATAAGTCTGCTTCTTTTATTTTGCAACATGCTTTTTATCCTCTGAGTGAGCAGCACACCGCTCCCTGTGCAAAAAACATGTCTTCATTTTTACACACGGCCGCATGCTTTCATGTGAATCTCATCTTTTATGGGTCATCGAGCATCTACTGTCAGAGATATTTCAGTGAGAGCAGGGTAAAAAGAAAACGAAGAGGAAATCATCACATTTTCACGAGACTGTAAATATGGATTTGCATAAACGAGTGAATGAGCAGAAAAGAGAAAGCCTCTGGACAAAAAGTCAAGAGAGAATGACCAACAATCTGTCCCTGGCGGCGGTCCTATTTATAGTGGTAGAATGTCACTTCAGATTAAGGTCGATGGCAGCTGTTTGCTGCCCTCTGCTGGCCACACAGACTGAAGCTGCACTGGTGTGCACTCTATATGCCTCAAATCTTTACCACATGGCACAGGATATAATTCAATTAATTGGACCATGAATTCACAAATCCCATCCCACATTCGCCCCAGGCTTTAGTCTCTTAAAGCTCATGTGACATAAAAAGAATATAAACTGCAAGCCTCTGAATGGAGGGTGTCGTATGCTGTGCAGATTGTAAAGCCCCTTGAGGCAGCTTTGTGATATTAGGCTGTAAAAATAAAATTGGCTTGACTTGACTTGTGCACAAGCATCTTGAAGGGAAGGTTAATCAGACTTAAAATCTATTACATTTAATTAAAGTTACAATTAATCCGAGTTGCCTCAGCAAGAAGCAAGATTTCATATTATCAGATGTTCATGTGGTTTCTTTGAATTCTGTAAAAGAGATTTTCCAAGTAAAAACACATTTAGCATCCACTGTGTGTGTGTGTGTGTGTGTGTGTTTTAATGGACATCCAGTCTTACTGTATATGTGCATCCTTCATGCTTTTAGGTCGGCTTCAGCTCTCGCTTCATTCTTGAGAAGCTGACCGTGTGAAGTCATTGCTGCTTGTCGAGCAGCACAAATATCTAGCTGTCACCTCACTGTGGAGACTGAAAGTGTTATTTAGACTGATCCACGTCCGGGGGGGATACTGGCACCACTGAGATGGAAGGCCTCAGCACACACATGTAGGTGTAATACTGATGAATTAATCAGTGTTATTCCTGGATAATTAAGGCTGATAATACAGAGAAGTGCAGTGCTGAACACAGAATAAGACACTTATAATCCCAGTTCGGATTTCACTATGTGATGAGGCATTGGACATCAGCATCACACAGAAAGACATTTTAGCTCTTTGTATTAAATAATAAGTTTAATTGTTTTATTTTCTACTGACTTCCATCAATTTCCTCCCCTTGGCTGCATATTGCTGAACTCTATGTACCTGCCTGCTTTCATACAATCCTGATTTCATCCCTCTGAGATCGTGTCCGTCTGTCACCAGGAAGATGAAAATTTACATCAACCTTCAAAAAGCTACTGAGGACTGTGTCGGAAACTGAAGCTGCAGTCACGCCCGGGCGGGAAAATAAAAAGACTCTCACCGTCCACAGTCGTTGGGGTTTTGCCAAATGTTTGTGTTTCACACCATCGCTCGAACAGGATTCCCTCTAATTCCTCATTACTTTCACTTAATCAATGTTTAACAAGCCTCTGGTGTCGTGTGACAGAGCGAGCTCTGTACCGTCCCCCTATCAGCTTGCAATGTCGAAATAAAGACCGTGGATTCGGTTTGGATTGGAAGCACCAGTCTCCTGCCGGGTGGAAACGAGGCAGCGAGGTTCAAGCTGTGGGGTCTTGGACAATCATGCAGTTTTTATTAGTCTGGTGCTCTGCAGTGAAACAACTGTTGCTCTGAGACCAATCTGCATTCTTTGTGCACGCTTGTATGAAATGAACCCATTTTTCAGATGTAAAAACAAGTTGAGAAAAGACTTTCAATGGTCAACACTGACAGAGGTGATCTGCCACACATCATTACTTTTTAAAGAGGATCCTGCTGTAAACTGGACTCTGTAAGTACAAAACCTTACTTTAATCCAAGCTGGACTACACCGACACACTGACAGGAACCTTTGAACACTTCAAGTCAAGAGATGTGACAGTCTGGAATTTAAGTTTACTTAATAATACTTCAAGCCACACAAAGGTTTGGAAGCTCGCAGGCTCACGTCATGTCGAACCAGCTATGAAACAACACGGTCCAGCATCTTCTGCCCATTTGAATTAAATACCACAACTCAGCTACAGCACAAAGCAACCAAGAGTTTGGAGATGATGCTTGAAAAACACTATCGTGGGTCAAGCTCTCTTCCAGAAGATCACGATGACGTTTCCTTCAAAAAGCAGACAGCCTGATGGACAAACAGAAGCCGCGAGCACAGCTTCACATTGACATCAACGTTCAGTTAACCCGTCTGTCACAACCTGTCCAGTAAAAAACTAAAGCGTTTATCGCTCTGTGCTATGAAGAGAAGCCCTTTACGGTGACGACGTCTCACGAACATCTCGACGAGGAAATCATGATCAAACTCCTGCTTCGGCCCGTGTTCGATCAATGCATCAGCTCTAAATTCAACACATCGATCTGCTGAAAGGAATAAATGAACTGACAGTTGTTTTGGGTTCAGCTATAATGCAAATGAAGGAAACACTTTATATTAAGGTACACTTATCCACGAGTAAAGGAACAGCCTACCATATCAGCAGGAGACTGGCTCTGATTCGTCATTATAAAGCACTAACGTTAAGTCATGTTCTACAGCTCACTATCAATAAGCAGTAATTAGCAGGCTGCTGAGGGAAAACTATGTTCATGGTCATGTGGAATAAATGCTTTATAATGACTAGTAAAGAGCCAATATGCTACTAATATGAATGCTAATACGCAGCTAGTTCATGGCTAACAGGCGGAACAGCACTGTGACTGAAACTGGTCCCTAACAGATGAAACTGGTCCCATCACTGCTGCTGCCATGGTCAGTAAGATTCATGCTTATGATGCTACAGCTACTGCTACCACTACTGCAGAGAGAGTACTTCCTGACCTTTATTGCAGCAGAATGTTTATGCTAAGATAATTCTGCTGTTCTGCAATTACCTGCTTTTCACCTTGTCTGAGAATTACAGACCGTACATACAGGTTTGACTCATCACAACTGAATCAAGTTATGGTTTCTGTAGTTGAGGAATGAGACTGAATCGCTGTTAAAACAGCAACTCACACCTGACGATTTGATGTTCACATTAACTGCCGTGGTGAGCAGGTTCACTTCAGCCAGCCTCCTCTGGCAGGTGCAGTGACAAAAGGTTCAGAACTGTTCCCTAAAACTTTAAATCAGCAGTGACACATTAACTTTTAGACTTTCTGACTCTGACAGGAAGCAGCTTTGACACATCTACAGAATAAATGCATCACCTGTGGTGCTCAGCAAACCAACATCTCTTTCCAGCTGTTCTGTTTGGGGAAAAAGAGCCTTAAGGCTGCTCTGGAGTCAGTGTTTGGCTAAGTAATGGCTCGTGTGCAATGTGAGAGAAGTAACCCACAGAAAGTTAACTCTCATCTGATCAACCTCGTCTCCAGCAGGCAGCAAAAAGTCCCACAAACCCACTGTTCACCTGCTCAGGTAGAGCAGGTGAACAGTGGAGATCTACCTGCTCCAGAGCCAGGTGTTGTTCTCAGGAGTGGGAGGAGACCAAAGCAGCACCAAAATCATCAGGTGGCCCAAGTGAAAGCTGATGTCGCTCAGCATCTTCTAGGATTGCAAACAAGCTATTTTGGCAAACACCATAAAACTTTATTCGGTGACAACATGTCAGTGCTGCATCTGAGGATTGTTTGGCGCCCCCAAGTGGCTAAAACAAAGAACAAAACAAAAAAATCATTTAACGCACCTTTAAATAGTTTTCCACCTCATGAACGTTTCTGATGTGATTTTGTCGTTGATGTGTTTCTAATATTTTATTTTCATATATTTAAATGTAGGTGAACAAAACATCAGACGCACCTCCGAATACTTCAGGCACTGCTGCGAGGCTGCTGCATCGGAGCGCACAGACGTACCGAATAAACGGAGACCGTTCACAGAAGAGGAACAAGCTCATGTAGCGTAACTATGAAGTAAGTCAGGACAGAAATGCTGCTGTCTTAGCTCGTCTGCAGAGCTGCTGGATCACAGACCAGACGGGTCGACAGACAGGAGGCCTGCTCAGACACAAACCAGGACAAGAGGAGTCAAAATATGGAAATGGTCAGATAAAAATAAGAATTGCTTAACTTCCCAGCGTTGGCCCTGAGTGGAGGAGCGAGGGCTAAATATAAAAGCTGTGGTTTGTGTGTCTGGGCTCTGCTGCAGTTCACAGGTCCCTCATCAGTTCATGGAAGTGCTGTCAGTCTCCGCTCAGCCCAGAAACCTCAAGAAAGAGGAAGCTCCGTGTGGGAGCGAGCTGAGTAAATACAGCAGCGTATCATTACATACAAAATAACTTTGATTACTGCCTGGCGTGCCAGGGGGTGTAAAATGGCACATTATCCTCCCCCCCGACACCTCTCACATCAGAAAGTTGTCATTTCTACAGAAACGGACACAATACTCCGATTTCTTAAACGCTTTTTAAGAGTCTCTGGAACACAGACCAGTCACTGCAGCACACTTTCCCTTTGTCCTCTCTCTGAAGTGTATTTGGTCTCTCTCCTGGGGTTTGGTACCATGGCAGCACCCCCAGCAGGCCTCATTTGGAGTGCTGCTCAGCAGAGCCGAGAGCCCGGGGGCCGCCGATCCTCGCGGATCCTCGCGGACCTGCAGCCAAATCAGAGGCCCGATACTCTTCACGCTCTCAGCAGTCTTTGGGGAAGGAGGTGTCCTCTTCTGCCTCGTCAGTACTTATTAATCCCAAAGATCCTGACGCCGTGCAGCTGGGGCAGCTTGGGGATGAGCACCGTGAGCAGGGAAACGGTGTTGACCACAAAATGGACCCGATCGTATTTGGTGTAGAAGCTGGTTAGTATGTACCTGAATCAGAGAAAATGAGAGGAGAAGAGAAGCTGTCATGGACAACACAACACAACAAGGTCTGCAGGAACGAAAAGATTCAGACTCAAAACCTTTCACTTCTCTTCCTCCTGATAATCACCGCCACATGTTTGCTAACTCGTACGCACAGCGGCAGCACTCCATTCTGTTGCGACACGCTGAACACCAGCGTTGCAACATCAGTGATTATTAACTGGACCGAAGCCTGCGAGAACGACGCTGAGACACATCTACGTGTCTGCAAAGAAGAACATGCTCAGCGTGCACACAGAGAGCCGGACCAAGCAGCAGAAAGTGCAGCAGGTCTGCATGAACCCTGACGGTGTGCTGGCTACATGCTAACAGATGATGCACAGATGTTCTTCCTGGTGGGACACAGTAAGAAACATTTTCAATATTTACATTTTGAGACACACCAGTAATCACACATCCTGTCCTCCGCTGAACCAGTGAGGACCTGTAATAAAAGGCTCTCAGGAGACTCCTGCAGATGTGCAGCTTTTCCATCCAGAGCCCAGAGACTGACCATCGGTCTCCTGCTGCCGGCAAACAAAATGACTGAGAGGCCTTCAGTGTGTTTCAGGGGACACCTTCGAGAACTGCTGCCACTGCAACGTTCAGGCTGAGCCGGCGAGTCAAGCCCAGGGGGGCAGAGTGCTTCCTGCAAACTGAACAGAGAGGGGGGGTGAACGCAGCAAGAGGCGACGCTGCAGATACTCAGCGGCTTCACAAAGTGAGAGCAGCGGCGACGCTAACCAATCAGCACTGTGCACGAGTACAGTTTGTGATGAGCACATCTTCCACAGATAACCACCCACTTCCACAGAGACCCACAAACACCACGTGGTGGTGCTGGGTGGGAAGCCGGTGAGGGATCATGTCCTCGTCTGAGCACTGGGGAGTCATTCTGGTTCTGTGTGGCGCTGCATCAGGATCTAGCTCCATTCTGAATGATCAGCTGCTCCCTCCACCTGTGACACACCTGAAGGCCGAGCATCAGCTCTGAAGGGCCACTTACAGGACGATGGGCGTGATGGTGAGGAACTTGCGCGACGCCGTGAACTGCACACCGTAGTCCATCTGCTCCCAGTGCGTGAGGAGGCGAGCTTTGCCCTGATCGGGGGTCTCGAACGGCGTCCCTTTGACCGTGTGCAGCAGGAGGTACATGCACTGCAACAGACGAGAAGGAGAGCACCACTGTGACGTAGAAATAACAGTGAGTGAGGCGATCGATCGTCTATAATTACTGCCACCAATTAACACAGAAGCTCACGAGGCCGCACTGGATGTGTGCTGGTGCCCCCGCCCCACTGACCAGGTTGTGGATGAGGTTGGTGAGGGTCCAGACGACGGGCACGCTGGCGAAGGGAATGCTGAGCAGGATGACGTGCAGGAGGCCGATGCCCAGGATGTAAGACAGCCACATCCCTCTGCTGTTCATGACCCGGGTGTTGGGGTTCACCTCGCTGTGCGCCGTGCCCACGTTCATGATGGCGGCGCTGTCGCTTCAGAGGCGCTCCACCTACCGCGGGACGCACAGACAGGAGACGGTTTTAGCTCGAGCCCAGCTGGTGTGATTATCTGTCGGCTGTAAGATAAACAGAAAGAAATCTACGCCTGATTATTCACAGTCTGCACCTGAAAGAGGTCCGACCAATCAGAATCTGCAGGGTTTAAGACTCATGCCAGTGACCCCCGCTGAGCCTGAACAGCAGCTGTGAGCACACCTCTCTGTCGGGCTGGGCAGCAACTTCATATTAGCATTTAGTCACTTTCAGTGGCACCACTTTGTCCATCATTAAACCTCTGTGAGCTCCTCCTGAGATCCTCATCAGTGTATTTACAATATTTAAGTAAAATGGTGTAAAGTGATGATGGTGGTTGTTTATTGTCTGTTTCACAAATGTGGATGTCTAAAAATCAGTGTCTGTGTGTCTGGAACTGGTAACTGTGGATACCAGCTATGCTACATTATGGATATCCTGCTGTATCAGAGTAATAACTCTTTATCAATATAACTGATTATCAATACAACAGTGATGTGAATCCACAGAGCCGGATGTTACTCAGCTTCAGGCTCAATGATGATGACTTGACGGACATCTGCCAGCCAATCAGAAACCAGCTTTTTCTGCGGCCATGGCATCAATGGGACTGACGTGTAGCTGAGGCTTCATCAATAACTGGGCTCGTTTCACACAGACAGAGGAGGTGCGGGGCAGGTGAGTACCTGCTGGATCAACAGTGATTGGCTGACAGAGTAAACAAAGTGTCGGTGATCGCAGCACGCTGTTCTGCCTCCTCACAGACTAAAAATGTCACCGGCTGCATGATGATCCGCAGCGCAGCGACCAGGATCTACAAGTGGACTGCGTGGCCCCGCATCCGGAGCAGGACCACCGTCACATCTGTCGATGCTAGAGGAGCAAACAAATCATTTCCACTCACTGCGGAGAAACACGGCTTCAACTCCGACCCGTGTTAGCTCAGCTCTGTCTGATCGATGCCTTCAGTTATGTAAGTGACAGTATCACCGGCGGACCGGCGGGGCTCCGGTGGCTCGATCGGTCCCCCGGCAGCGTCTCTCGGCTCGGCGCGTGCTGCTGCGCGCTGCGGCGGGCTCGTGGGCGCACGATCAGTCGACTCTCGTCCACTTTTCCTTCGTCTTCCAGACAACAGCTGGTGACAACACAGCACAGTTCATCACGTAACGTTTTCACGGCCCCACGCTTCGGCTCGGTCCGGACTCTTCGCATTCTGCTGCGATTGGCTGCCACGTGTCACATGGTCAAGACCGGCCTATCACGGCGCAGTGCGTTGAGAGCGCGTGGACTACGCCCCCTTTTGACGTCACAGCAGAGGAGGGATCAGAGAAAACGGGCATGATTGACTTTTTAGGAAAAATTAAAACGTTTTTGAAGGAGGAAATAATGATTAATTTGGGCCTTTTACAAATAATGAAAAATATTTAACATTTTCTTTTGTGTATTTTCTATATGTGATGCTTTTATTCTCAGCATTTTATTTCCTTTTCAACGTAAGAAACTGGAAATTTGACACTTTGAAATACAATTTAAAAAAGAAAAAGTAGCTCATACACATATATCTTTTAAAAACTTCTTTCTTTTCTTTTACAGCAAACTTTTATAATATCATATGAAAACAAAACTTCTGCAGCATGAGCAATCCAACTCTTGCATTCCTGCAGGACATACAGAACGAGCCGGGCTACAGTGTGCAGCTGCACAGAAGTGATTTGAGCTAAATGCTAACATCAACATGTTAACATGATTACAATGACAATGCTAACATGCTAATGTTAGCAGGTATGATGTTTACCAGGTACACATTCATCTCAGTGTAGGCTGTTAGCATGCTAACATTAGCAACTAAACAAAAATACATCTGAGGATGATGGGAATGTCATTCATTTTGCAGGTTTGGTCATAAACTCGTATCCATACATTGTGTGCAATATTACATATCATTAACTGTTTTTATATATTTTATTCTCCTGTGCAATCGTAGTAACACTATTTATTATTATTTTTAATCTGAAGGCAGCTTACATTTTTCTTTTTCCACAGCTATTGGGGCAATACACACTTTTAACATATTTTTAATATATTTTTTCTATTATTTTATTTTTCTTTTATACAGACAAATTTCATTTTGCTTGTATAATATGTACATATATATATAGTCTACTTGTTATTTTATATTTTGTTTTTTAGTATGTTCTCTACCTCTGCTGCTATTTTTCTTCCCACTGCTTTCACATGCTGCAGATAAATAAAGTTTTATCTTATCTTATCTTAAACCAAAGTCCTGGATTAAGAAATATTGTGAACCAATTGTGGCGCCAGAGAAAAAATGAAGGGATCACCCAGTTTTTACAATTCATCCTGAGGGGACGTGAATGTCGTCCTCATGGCAATCCATCCAATAATTGTTGAAATATTTCAGTCTGAGTCAAAGTTGTGGCTTGACCGACTCCAGAGACAGAACGACAGGCCTGCACAGCCATCTCTAGAGCCATGCACATGGCTAGAAATAAACCAGCTCTTACAGCTATCAAACTGACAGAAAACAGGGGAGAAAGAGCCTTGATAGAAGGTTATGTGTGTGTGTGTGTCATGGTTCTTAAGCTATAATTTTAATTCATGTCATTCAACAGTAATTTCTATTTAATTAGAAGAGCCACAGCCTCGACGCCTCTCTGGTTAGCACCTGATACCTCAGTACAAAAGGAGGCCCACGACTACTTATGTGTCCAAGCTGAGCGGAGACTTGCTTGAGGCAACAAAAAATGACTGACAGGCTGATACTCTGGTCCCAAAATCAAAGATCAACAGTGTCATGTTCTGGGTCCCAAGATAAGCCTGAATACTAATTTAGGCCCACAGCAGCCCCAGGCCAAATGGGTCAACTGTGTTCTGCAGGCATGCAATGTTACGTGACACCCGCCGTTTGTAAGGGTACCCCCGCGATGAGTGGCAAGAAACAGGTTTGGCCGACTGACGGTGGGCCGTCTCATACGCTCGTGGCCTTGGGTGCTATGTAAACCTAGAGCTCTGTTCAAATGCGAACTATGGATGGCAGTACTGTGAGATCATCGCTGGCACTGGAACAATGGCCAAATACACGACACTGATAAAACAGACCTCAGGAGGGGGGCAAATGACGAGGCCTACGGATGCAGTGTCACATCAACAAGTTGTCATCTGCATGGTTTGACCCTGAGACACATTGTAGACTTCAAGGGGAGACAGTGCACGTTTTTTTCCATTTTATTCAGTAACATAAATAACTTCAGTGCAAATGATGGCGTTCAGAGCTGCACCTCCACTCTAAACAATGGAATAAAAACTAACAAGTCATTATTTTAAGGGGTTTCACTGAGGTTCTCTTAAGATATAAATATTACATATACACAACAAGTAGGCTTTCCTTTTAATTCTTCTTCTTTATCAGTTCCTTTTATGTTTACATCTGACATGGACTCTCAGCCAGGCAGGACTGGGTATCTGATCTCTGCTGTCAGAAGACTTTGGTTGTCGTTGACGATGATAAAATCAAAGCTTCAAGGTCCTGCAGTTGTATCCATTTGTTCACAAGCACATATTTAAGATGTGTTCCTCTGTGGACTACGCTTCTCTACATGTTGGCTGTCGCCCACAGGTCACCTGCCTGAGGCCCCCAAACGTAATATGATGCCGTTAAAGGGTTCATAATAAAAGCTTTCAGTGATGAGATGCACTTCATGTTGTATTTTGGTTGTTTTTTCTGTGAACTAAATTCTTTCTATGTTAATAAATTTATTCATAAACCTTTATCTAATCATTAACTACAATTATACAACCATAATACTGTGTGTTTGGGGGGGCATGTGCAGTCCAGGACCATTTATACCTTCATGCACTAATTCTCATGGACCTATTGACTGATAACACTGATCTGAACACTGATCATGTGCTGTTACCACTTAGTTGAACACTCCTTAACAGAGCCAGCCCCACAGCCTGCAGCTAATGGTTTACTAGTGACTGAAGCTTGAATAATCTTTATTTTTTAGACTGTTGGAGAGAAATCATTCACTTCACTCTTGGGCGACTGCAGCTTGCATTAGTCATAAAACAGGATGATGTTTCTTTCATACAATGCGTTCTTGGCTGAGGACTTTGGTGCTACGAGGTTCTGTCAGTGCAGTAATCTAATACTAACCATGAGACAACTCCATGAAGGGAGGAGGGGTAAAACTTTGCCTTAATTAAACAAATCACACCTGTAACGTTAGATTTTCTTGCTTTTTCCTGTTTTGTATCATTTTAGCCTGAACAAAAAGGAGAAAATCTTGTGATATCATGTTGAATTCTGGTCAACTATGATGTGTGTTTGTCACAATTCTTTACTTTTTACATGACATTAAACTGTTAGTCATGTCATGTCACATTACATGTTTCTGGCTTCATGCTTTCACGACATCGTTTCACAATAAAGCGCTCTGACTGTGTGCAGCCAGCAGATGTCACCATCAACACACTTTCAACTGGTCGCTGCCATCCTGGAGTCTGTGCTGTGATTCACCTTCAGTTCAGTAACTTACACACAAACACTGTCTATACACACACACACACACACACACATACACACACGATGTATGTCTCATGTATGTCCCGTACACAGTTGTCATCAGATACACCTGGTTTAAGTCAATGCGGCCTAAAGCAACACTTATTCAATAAGTCGTCCCTTCATGAAAGCTAAAATGTGCAGTTTTTGTTTTGAAGGCTGGAGTTTGTGCTGGTGTTGCTTCATCCTGAGAGGTATTTCTAATATTTTGTCCACCCTCTTCATGACATCGAGGGTTACAGTCTCTGTGTTAAAAATATCTGACTACAGTTAACTTACACTTCAAATATATTCTATATTCAGCATTCATTTTGCTTTTTGTTATTTCATTCGTGAAATTTGCCAACAGTGTATTTTAAGCAGTATTTTGTATTTCCAGAACTTTCCACACTTCACGCCAACACGAACACTCGACAGATGAACAACATGCAGTGAAGCCGGCGGGGGAATCAAGGCTGATAAAAATCACTAAAAAGGAGAATAAAATCAGCGTCCGGCTCGTTCTGCAGACCTGGAGGCTAACGTGTCGGGGCTCCGTCACCTGCTGCTGCTGAGCAGTGTTGAAACTGCAGAAGCTCTCCAGATCGTTGGCACCGCGGCTCGTCGGGCCCGTCGACGAGCTGGATGTGACAGGAATGACACCGGTGGGGAGGCGCTCTCCAATAGGAGAGGTGGACTTGTGACCCAGGCAGCCTTGGATGATAGCCTCGCTGGAAAAGGCTGACGCAGGGAGTCCATTATTACCCCCGGAGGAAGCTGAGGATTAGAACACCAAAGAATTTCAATAAAAGAAGTGTCTGTTTGGGGGTCGGGGAGGGGCAGAAGGATGGTGGTGGTGCCGGGGTGGGGGGTTCCCCTCATTGTCCCAACAGTGATTGAGAGCAAGAGGAGGGGAGTGGGACGGCATTGTGTTTGCAGCTCCTCTGAAGAAGGTGGTTATTAGGGGGGATGGCTAAGGAGGGGTGAGGGATGGGGAGGCTGTTGACTCTTCATCTTGTGTGAACAAAGTCTCTGGCACATAGCCCTCTTCTGTCCCTCCGTCCTGGACTCCCTTGTTTACGAGTGCCATGAATTCTGTCCCTCTCGGCGGGGACCCCCACCAACCCCAACCTGCACCGCGGCACATTGTGGGGCTTAAGTGCCCTTTAATTAGGCCTCCTCAGTGTCCGGCTGAAGGCCGCTGAGGGTTTAGCCTCTTCTCTGTGAGACCTGGCTGAGCGCTCGCACACACACACACACACACACACACACACACACACACACACACACACACACACACAGAGCTTCCTCACACGGCCGGTGGATGAAGTGTTTGCTGCTCTAATGAAAAAGGTTTATTTGGGGGGAAGAGCTCTTGTCGTCTTTGTCCCCCGTCTTAAAAAGTCCTGACAAAGGCGCTGATATTATCTTTAACACTCTCCCATTTCCAGGACACATTAGCGAGGACTCTGAGGTGAGGCAGCAGTCTCCGAGCACATGACGTCCATATTTCCCGGACGAATCACGGCAGTGAACACAACACGCTTCCTGCACAGACTGAACACACTGCACACCACCCCCCCATTACTACGATCTGGTGTTAATTAATCAGGCGATTACTTCACATTAGGAGGCAAATGAAAATCTGGTTTGTGGTCATGAAAACCAAACGGGAGATTTCCATCGAGTAGAGGAGCAGAAACATGTGAAGGAGCGTGAATCCACATAAATCCACCATCGTCCCCGCACAGAGCCGGACTCACGCACAGCTTCGTCACTGTGATGGAGCACATTTCATTATCATAACAGCAAAAAGCACAGGATCCCGAGCATAAAGGGGGAGGTGGGCAGGAGCCACTGGGAGTTTGCTCCAGCAAAATGAGCAATTTCTGGACGCCCCCATTGTGTGAAGAGCTTCCAGGGTGGGGGCTCTGAATGGAAGAGGCGAAGGAAGGAAATAAACACGGGAGCAAGTGAAATAAAGTGAAGGATGGAGGGAAGGAGAGACGGAGGAGATCGGTGAAAAGGAGTCTGTGAAGGGGGCGGGCGGGAGCGGGCGTGTTCAGAAACTTTTCGCTACAGCCCAGTGTGTGTAGATACCCCCCTAATCCTGGTTTTATTGGCTGCCTGTGTCCAGCCATGCTGGTCGGATTGAGTAGGGAGGGCAGAGAGGTGGGGGGGCTGAACACATGTCCTTCTTTGTGGTAATACGCTGATTAGGCCTGAGAAAGAGCCGGACCTGGTTACGGCCTTTCTCAGGTCACCGTAGAAACCGGCCCGGTAGGGGACCTCTGTGTGTGCCCCCCCCTCCCGCGCACCTACCGATGCGGCAGACATGTGAACGGAGGCCTCCCTCCACCTCCAGAGCTGCTGGGTCGCAGTTCTTTCTGGATGGGGCTCCGGCTTCTTCTCCACCTTCCAGACGGTTCTCGACCTGGGAAACGTGGTTTCAATGTTGTTCAGATGCAGACGGCAGACTGATTCCTCCGCCTGCGCTCATAAATTAGGCCGCTGTCACATTCCCCCCAACCGTCCCTGGCCCTACGCGCCGTCTACAGCTCCTACGGAGCGACCGTCGTCCAACTCCCAGAGCTGAGCTCGGCACATTTCTGACGATGCCGTAACGCGCGACAATGTTGGTGATGGAAACCAGACCTGCCTCATTGTCAGCGCCGCCGTGACATACCGCATCTCGACTGGAGCGTCGAGAAGTCATCTTTATCGGTAGAAAGACGAAGACTCCCCACCACGACTGGCTGGAGCGCAGGCTTCGTACAAGTTCCACAAAGATATCTATCAATTATTGTCACATTTAGAGACTCAGAGGAGGCCCCCCCCCGCCCGCCCTGCCTCTCGAACAGGGCGGTAGGTCGAGTGCCGCTCACTCACCGCCTGTTTCCCGACCTTCTTTGTTATGGAGGAATAAAACAGAAGGGGTGGGTGAAGGGGGGGCACTCCTCTACTGACCTCCAGCCTGTGGTCACTGCGGTGGGCACTCAGCCTCCTCTCTGCAGAGTCCACGCTCCCAGCCCCTGCTGAGCCACCTTCCAGCCCCCGGAGGCCCCCGGGCGACATCAGAGGGAACGACTGCTGAGACACTCTGCTCAACATAAATACTGCTGGTGCATTTAAACCAGAGAGGGGGGGTGATCAGCGAAAGAGTGGAGTCACCTGTCGTTTCAGCAGCACCTCACCTCGACTCCACCAAGAAAAAACTCAGGGGGGGCCACAAAACGATTTTCATTCACTTCTTTTGTTGAAATCAGGATGGAATCAATAAAACATCTCTTGCTGTGTCAGTGAACCTATCGCGACCTTTCTTACTTGGAAGCAGATCTCCTAAAGGCTGCTTTCCATGTGGCTGCACACACTCAATCTGTTGAGAAATCCATCATGTAATCCATCTGCTCTAACGACGCCTGAATGTATTTTTAATACGTTTTAACTCGCGTTTTTAAATCGTGTGTTCAGCGAGGCCTTCCACTGCAGCTCGCCGCTCAGCTTCAATGAAGTGTCGTTCGTGGTCAGGGCGGGCGTCGTAAGCTTTGGCTCGTTTAGGAGCTTTGAGTGCAGTTCATCAGCTGAGCATTATGGGTAAGGATATTCCATGTTTGCAGTAGATGTACCTCAGTATCAGTATGCATGTACAAGTACTTTAGTCTTATATTCTTACAGACCAAAATCAATCAATCAGTCAGAAAAACTCACTATTACTCAGTATACTCAGTATTATAACGTGTTACCACTGACAGCATGAGCCTCTGAAGGGGGGGGGGTCACATTAAAATACTCCTGATGTTTAACAAACTTCAGTCTCATGGATGAACGTCATCGGTGGTCATTCTTTACTGATAATCCTTAACTAGACCTGACTCGTCGTCACGGCGACCGCGGCTGTTTGATCTCTGTTTGCCTTCGTCCTGATCGGTTTCCTTGCATGTGAATCAAATGCGTGGTTACTTCAGGCTACGTCCGTCACAAGTGTCCCACCCTCCTCCTTCACTCTCTATCTCTCTCTCTCTCGCTCCTCTGCCCCCCCCCCCCCCCCCCCGTCCCACGGCTGCTCGCCCCACAGCCCATCAGAATGACAATAGTATTGATGTAAAATGTGTCGCCTTTGGGCCGCTGAAGCATATAACCCCTGCGTGCCTGGCCCAGCCACCGCCGCACTTTATGGCTTTATTGTGTCCCCTTTTATGTCCTCCCCTGTTGGGGTGGGCGGACAACAATTTAGAAAATTCACTGTATACGTCCCTGCGAGTGGGACAGAGATCATGTGTGTGTCGACGTGTGTGCACTGTATGTGTATCCGGATCAATTAGTCAGGGCGCAACCCCTAAAAATCAACGTGTCAACACGTACGGCGCCCCCCCACCCAGCTCCAGCCACGCAGGGGAATCATTTTCTTCAATGATCCCGGACAAAACAAGTTGAGTAAGAACTACCTTTTCATGTGTCCCTCCCCATACCTCCCTCTCTCATTTCCCTCCCTCCCTCTTTTCACTCCTTCCTTTCTTTTCCACATTACCAGGGGGTGGCGTGTGATTGACAGATGGGAACGAATAATAATTTTTTTTTCGTAACCTAAGGCCATCTTCTGTGATTGGCTTGCCAGCTGACATCTCCAAACCTCATCCCCCCCCCCCCCCCCCCCCCCCCCCCCCCCCACCCCCACCCCCCCTTTAATATTGGGCCTGTGGATGAGGCATCCTGAGGGAGAAAAAGTAGAGAGAGAGAGAAAAAGATATCTACCTTAGGGAAGAACCTCAGAGAGAGGGAGGGAAGGAGAGGACGGGTAGGAGCGTGTGTGAGAGACACTTCTTCTCTTAACTACTAGGAGACAGACACACTTTCCTGGCCCGACTCAAAGAGGGGGGAAAACAGGAGGAAGACCTTTTTTTCAATATCATTTTAATCTTCCCCCTCATTCAACAATCAAGCTGCCCCAAAGCTCCTCTTCCTGGAAACTCTTCTTCGCTGCCTGCTGGGAGTTCTATGTATTGATCCATCTCCCCTCTCACACGCTGCAAGGCTTACCTCATGGATTTGTATCTGATTGGATATTTGATGTGTGTGTGGTTGTCCAGCTCACGGGTGCTTGGAGGCTATCCCATCTGGTGGTGAGTACAAATCCAGTGTTTCAGCATCAGAGCCTATAGCCGCACGAAGAGAGGGAGCGCTTTTTGGTCAAATGATCATTTCTGAGAGGGCAGAATGTGCACTTTCAGTTGACTGCGTGGAAAAATGTTCTCCGGCCCAGTCCAAAGAATCTTAACCTCAAATACTAGTGTAACGGAAAAGGCTCGCCGTTCTTTTCCCCTCTGCACTCACGTCCATTTATCATATTGGAGCATGTTGTGATGCAAAGAGGGCGAATTTTGAGTTTGGGAAGCACTAAACGATCCAGAATGTGGACTTCTTTTCAGAATTTAAGGAGAAATAGATCAGCGGGGGGGGGGGGGGGGGGGGGTGCCATGTGGATATGAATTGTTAACAGCACTGTGAGGACGTGTGAGGCATTTCCACTCATCAGCGTTAGCGAGTGAGATCAGTCATTATTACATAAATTGTGGATGTCGCTCAGGGACAATGACAACACTGACGTCGCTGGTGAAAACTCGACAAAGCCTCCGACGGGCTCCTGCTCCTGCGGCTCCATCCGTCTCTCTTCCAGAACATTTCAGGAGTGCAACAATCGTGACTTATAAGATCAGCGTCGTTTTGTTTTCTTTGCTATTGTGTGTCACTGTTCTACATTCAGGCCGCCGGCCCCCAAACATGCCGTGAACCGAATGTGAATTGTTTTGGGCTTTTTTGGTCGATGTTTAACGTTCAGAAAATCTCTGCCGCCGCCGAAGTTTCACACAGTTTTAAAAATATTACAAATTTTGCGGTCTGCCTCGGGCCATCGGCACTCATTAGATGAACCTTTTGTTTTTGGAAAAAAACAGTTAAGCATGTCATTTTGCTTTTCAACTGCAGCACAATTCACCCCCTCCACTACGGATTTGTCAGGAGACAATATGTTTAGGTGCCGCAGGGTTTTATTCTTTGTTAAATTATCCCAGATCGCTTTTGGCACCGGCAACTGAAATTTAGAGGTTTATCTCATTAGAAATGCAGCTACATGCAGCTGACCTCATGGCTCCTGCTCTTCTTTTGTAACATAAAGCTTCTATTTCGGAGATATTTGTGTAGGCGTATGACAAAGCTCTTTTGGCTCACAACACAATACTTGTCAGAGCTACTGCACTTTTAGTAGCCCAACTAGCATGTGGTCCCAGCGTAGTGCCGTCCAAACCGCGAGCATCTTCTGGTTTCATTTACAGAGCAGGCAGCTGCCAAGCACACAGGCCACAGGGCTGAAGTGTTAATGGCAGAGAGGACTTTACACCCACTCCTGGCTTCAGCAGGACCCTCAGACAGCAGCGACAAAGAGCCGGGATCCTCTGCGCGAATTACCTGCAGCTGTTCTGTTCAAGCAGCTTACATGACACCGGTGTAATGTTCGAGCCTCAACAATGCGCGCCACCTTTGATTTGGGTAACAAATTTTGAAGTGTAGGCTGGGTGGGAGGGGGGGTTACTGGGGGGGGCGGAAAGATGAAAAGCAGAGCCGTAGCTCCAGGTGACCGGGCAGGTGCTGAGGAATGGGTGTCAAACAGCGCCGTCAGTGGCATCGCCCCGCGGTGTCGAGCGCGTCCAAAACGAGACAAAATGAGGTGGCGCGTCAAACGGGAGGGTGCCGAGTTTCAGCGAGGGCCGGGGCCGGCTCCTCTCAGCTTCTGTCTCAGGGGCGAGGACTTGGCCATAAATTCTCCAGCCAAGGTGGGACGGGCTCGGGGGGAGAGGAGTTTTGACTGCTTTATGCCTGGCAGCCTTGCTCTTACAAGATGGGGTGTTGAAAACAAAACAGAGCATAAATAACTCAGTGATATGCACATATGCATGGCTGAGGATGAGGTGTAGTAGAAAGGAAAGGCGTAGCAAACTAATGCGGTGGGTTTGGGAGGCGAGACAGAGTAAACTGCCTTCTTGAAATGCAAGAATGTGGGGGAAACCGTCGTTTGGTGCAAAATGGCCAAAATCAAGGTTTGAGAGGATTCCTGACGGCTTAAAGCGACGTGGAGACCACAGATGATCCACAGGTCCGACAGCGCCATCCCTTCTCAAAAAATATCTGTCCTCTGGCTTAATGCTGCCTTCTGGTTTCACCTTTTAACCCCCGTTTAATAATGGAGGAACACAACAGAAGAACTGGAAGGCCTCTGAAACAATATCCCTCTGATTAAAGCCGAGGTTTGTAATAAGCGCCACAGCCTCCGTCGTGTTAAACCCGTATGGCTTAACTCATCAACCACTTTCAGAGCAGCTTAAGCTCTGTCAGCCAGAAAGTGTTTGTGCTCCTCGCATAAACAATGTCAGCTGTAAGCGAACGATGACAGTCACTTTCAGCGAGGAATTACCTCCGCTGAATTTACGCCGACGCCAGCCACCGAGCATCAGCGGCGATTATCGGTTTAACTCTGTCGTATCGCACCGCGCAGCCACCACATGTTTAAATCCAATAACTGTTATTCTCTTAATCCTCTGTTATCGTCACCTCTGTGGAATCTGCATGAGGCATTGAACCATTTATGTAAATGTCTTTGGTGCTCATTATTATTTCAAGCAGCTCCACCTCAGATGGACATTTTTCAATGCTTACGATTACTTGAGATGTGAACAGTCAATCAAACAGAGAACATGAGACAGAAACAGATAAAGACATGTTTTGAAATTGTGCTAAATAGTTTTATAGTGATGGTCAGCATGCACTAAAATAACTAACTGTGTTAATGAGCAACCAGAGCCGTGCTGATTAACCAGTTTCTGTGACTTAGAACACCTCACAGGGCTTAGTTTAACTTCATTACTAGCAGTTTGCAGAAATCTGACTGGAAAAATAAGCAATTTAACGCAGGTTAATATTCAGTCACTGCTACTCAGAAGGACTCGAGCAAAGGTGAAAGGTAACTGTTTGTCATCAGGGGAAACGTACAGAGAAATACCATCAGTTAAAAGGTAATTCACATATAAAGACTATTCTATAATTAGGCTTTGTGCATTATTAAAGCTGGGATACATTTTTAACGTCCTTTAATTAAATTTTGGAACATGTATAAGCCTAAAATGTGACCTCCAGTCAGATTTGTGCTGAACCTGTTTTTTGTTTTCGGAGCTGCTGGATCTCAGCCTTGTGTCAAACCTCTGGAAGGGTCTCAGCAGGTTGACCAAACTGCCCCGTCCATACACAGACCTTTCCAGTTCAACCTGAGCGGCTTAAATGGGGCTCTGGAGTCCATCTCTGGGTCTCAGGAATGTCATTATCTGACTGTGACACCCCCCACCCCTCCACCTCCAATCTTCAATCCAATCTTCAACCCCAAAACCCCGACCACTGGCAAAAGGATCACTTAAATGATTCTTACGGAGGGAAAATCCTCTGTCTGCTGCCTTGTGTGAAAAGATCAAGGATGTTTGGCTTTTATTCTCACCAGAGCAGGGGAAGCTGGAGAAAAGAGCAGGAAAGTCCAGAAGAATGTCATTCAGAGGAAACTTTGGGGTCCCGTTATGAATGGCTGCCATAGGGCCAGGGTCAAAGGCAATTTTGGCCTAAAGCCCAAGAGAAACATCTCCACAGGGGGTGACATCCACAGGGATACGGGGAATATGGAAGGAGTAAATTCCTCAGAAACATGGATGACTATGTAGTATGTCTGAAAACTACCAAGAATTTAGCCCGAAGCAGGGGTGTCGCTAAGCTACGAAGGCCACAGTGAGGCTCAAGGATCGGATCAAAACACTTTGATTTAGTGAAATGCTGTGCTGCATCTGTCCCATCCTGAAGAATGACGCTGACACACGAGTCTGGACTTACTGACACAGTGAGAGTAACCTCCACAAAACATTCACAGGCTGCGTGCAGTGAGCAGGCCCGTGGGATGACATTATCCACCCAAGCTAGGTGAGAGGTTCAAAGGAGAGTGGTATTTCAAAGAGCGAAGGCGAGTCTAATCTTCACCCACCATCAAAGCACATGCAACGTGCTCCTGTAGGAAATGACAAAGTCCCCCAGTGCTCAGCTATTAGCCGCACTAAAACACAGGCTGGGACGGTTCCTCAAAGGGAAAACGGCAGCGGCCAGGGGCAAAGAGATCATTAGGGGACACGTGTGGAGGCACAAACACACAATATTTAAGGTCTTCATTACCTGGCTGATCTCACCTGTATGGCTTGTTACAGATGTTAATTACTGGCAGCAAGAGACTCAGGGTCAGTGACAGAGATGAGCTGATCACACCTGTGCAGCCCTCAGGTGACTGACCAGGTCAACCAAACAGCTAACAGATGCAGTCTGGACAGGAAGAGATGAATCTCATTCAGGAGCTCCACAGAGAGCCAGTTCACATGCTGTTCAAACAGAGCTTCGACTCATTTGGATTAATGGAAAGTGACAAAACATCAGCTGCAAAGATAATGAGATGAAGTTCACCCTCCTCTGGTTAGGGCTGGTTCTATTAACTTTTAAATACTAGTTAGCTGAGGTGGTACTCATACCAAAATACCTTTCTTGTTGCGGAAATGTTTTTGTACAAAACTCTTTTTTTTCACAAAAGAAGCCAAACATCTCAAAAACGTCCATGTTGTCGAAACACAAGCAGATTAACACGAACTGTCTAAATACAACAATCTAAAAAAGCAAAAATGTTCACAAGATGATCTGTTTAAATGCTCTGTACATAAAAAAAGCATTGAGGTACGACCCCCAGCCCTAAAGACGGGGACCGGCGGATCAAAAAAGGGAGCTGGGGCTGCAGGCGGTCATGCCTGAGTGAAAAACCTGCAGACCGACGAGCTTCGGGAACCGGGTCGATCTCCCACAATGTCGTTCACATTCCAGTTTTTTTTTTAGGTATGAGAAAGTCAACAGCAATTAGTTTTTTAATTACTTTTGAAGACACGATGTGGTGTTCGAAATCTCCACGCAGAAATTCCAGACATACAGAGGAAGATTCCAGACGATCCATCACGAGTTATGATTTGCATCGGATGCATCACTGCTGGCAATTCAAGCTGCAGCGCCAACGAGCTGCCCCTGATGAGCAGAGGCAGGGAACAATGCACCGTTCATTCACGCAGTCCCTCAACACCCCCATTCAAACAGGCTCTGTTGTCCACCTACAGGCAGACCGAGGCACCGAGCCTCCAGTCAGACAGCCGTTCGTCGGTGCCTTCTGTGCAGAGCTGCTGCTGCTCTCATTCACTTCCTGACAGGCAGGTTCACAAGTTTACACCCTGTTCAGTTTCCCTCTTCACGTCTCCATACATGTGACTGCAGGGGCTCCCTGTCCCAGCAGTCTGCAGAGAGGGGAGAGGAGGGGAGGCGCAGCAGGTAGAAAGACAGAACAGGTTGGAACATTTTTCAGGGGTCCTGTCATCCTTTATCTGATCAGCCAGGAGCTGTTGGACTACAAATCAAAAGTGTGCCAAAGAAAAAGAGGAGACAACAAAACACAGACAGGAGCTTTGCATTCCAGCCCCCACCAGGAAAAGTCCCATCCTCGGGCAAAGCCGGCAACTTTCCTTGGCCCACTTACTCTCTTTCGCGTGTCTTTTCGTCTCTGTGGACTCTGGTGAGGGATTTCTACCCGAGATCCTGACGGCAGAGTTTTCAGCGCGCGTCTCTCTGCTCTGCTCGGGCCTCATTTAGCAGCGCGATGTCCTCCAGGCAAATCTGACGAGCCGAGCCGCGGCGTCAACATACAGAGGTAAATTAGAGGTAGATTAGAGTTTAATACAAACAATATTCTTGCCGTCTGCTAACTGCAGAGGCCTTTTCGGGAGCCTGGCTCTCACAGAACGCGCTTGGGATTCAGCGCTTCAGGCGCAAACTCAGCATAAGCTAACAGTAATTTCTCTCTAATGAAATAAGTTAACTTGTTCAGGCACGGCTAAGAACGACTGGCACCCGTCGTCAGTAACCACTTTGGTGAATACGTTGGATACAATAGCATTTTATCAAAAATGAGCCTCTGTTTGTGAATCCTTTTGGATGACTTATTGACTCTATTTAGCTGCACCTTTAAGCTTTACAAGGAACAGAAAATATGCTAAAGGTCACATTTACGAAGGAGCCCAAGTGTTTTGTACGCTGCTCTTTGCTCATAAAAGAGAGGAGATAAAGGATTTGATGAGAGGTTGAATGGAGCATCAGAGCTGAACAAATCCTGGTATTTTACTAACTTAGAAGCTGCGACCCTGATTGTGACACCACACACAGCTGAGCACATCATCAGTCTCCTCCTGACCTGAAGCCAATAGTCTGCAGCGTGATGACACCAAATGGAAAATCATATCATCGTGTGTCAGCGGTTTTCAGCGTGTCCTGCGACGAGGGCGCGACCCAATTAACGCAGCCGCAGTGTTTGCACAGAGCGGCGATACGAGTCAGGAATCCCGGCTCTTGTCAGTATCTCAGTGATAACCCTGATGGAAGTGGGATCTTACAAGTAGCAACACAGCCGCGTAGTTCAGTCTGCCTTCACACATGCACGCAGGTTTCCATGAGCCTGAACAGCGCCTCAGGAATCGTGCATGCAGGGATGGATTGTGACAGGCTCTCTAATCCCTCTCTGTTCATATCGGCCTCGCTCTCCTACTTAAACGTTCCACTTTGTTCTCAACTAAAAAGTTTCAATAACTTTGAATTAACAAACAAACCTGAACAGACGCTGCTCGGGTTGATGATTTCAGCTGAAAACCAGCAGTGGAAACTGACAAAATACACACTGTGTACTCAAGTACTGTGTTTAACTCCTGCTGTGAAGTACTGGTACTTCACCTGACTATTTCCAATTCATGCTTCTATTGACTTCTACTCATTTTTGGATGAAATATTGTACTTTTCACTCCACTCCACTTATTAAACACCTATAGTTACTAGTTACTTTCCAGATTCAGATACACAGAAGACATGCGATAAACTTTTAAAATATGCTTTTCATACCACCTCAATCAGCTACAACATTACATGTCCATCTTTTGATCATAACCGTCCATTAATAGCGTCTAATAAAACATAACAGTGGCAGGGGCCATGATGAGTGCTTTTACTCGTGAACTACATTAAGTACATTTTGCTACTAAACACTTCAAACTACTTCAATACAACTTCAATGCAGGACTTACACAGAATATTTCTGCTCTGGAACGAAGATAAATACTTAGAAACAAAATATGATTTCATTACTTACGTTTAGAAGCTATCTCTCTACAAAATGTAGCTTTAACTCATGTTAGCTAACGTTAGCAGTGATGGCGTAAGGGCCCGATGCACGTACGGCGTGACGTCAGTGCGCCACCAAAGACGTTGCTGTAGTTAATTACGTGGTTGCGTTTATGAATTTACCATTTAATACTTTTGAAATGTGTTTATTTCGCTTATATTTGATTTAAATGTGCTGGCTTTTTTTAACATGTTGTACATTATCCTCTTTGTCAATAAAACTTTGAGGAGTAAGACAATAGAAAACAGTGCAATATTTGATTAGGCACAAAGAACAAAGTATAAAACCGACCATGTTTGACTAAAGCATCTCTTCTCCAACTACATGGAAAGTAATTAAAGGTTTGGCAGACATTGTTTACCCAGCTGTCATATAGCTGACCATCTATCATATTGAATACTGCATTGGAAGCATAGAGCTAAGTTTAGCTAGCTCTGTTAGTGCTAATCAAGTCAAATTTTGTAAACAGGTGGTTTGAGAAAACTTGCTGTTTTCCAGATTCCTCAAACGTTCTTCTGGCGGGATCAGAACAAAACGTGCTTAGTTTGCTGCAGAACACGCCTACAGGACATGTATAATCATAGGAAATAACTTTCAGATAATTCAGCCTAATCGTTTATATCTCTGTGATGTGTCACACAAGGTGAGCAAGAAGCAGAGCAAATGTTTAACTTTCGTTTTAATGTAAAAGTCTCAAGTGTGAAATGATGAGAGGCAATCTAAAGTTTTAAAGTCATGAAAATAAACTACATGAATTTATTCCTCACATGAAAGTAGTTTGAAAGCTTTTTTGACCATCACAGGTGCGCTGTCACAGGACTGTATCTGTGTGTGCTGGAGGCCTTAGACCTCCACACAGAGACATATTGAGGCCGTGCTTTAATGCATGTACACGTCACTGCAGAGTGTGAGCAGGTACCTGATCTTAGAAACCTGCTTATGGACCCTGGTCATGAACTTCAAACAGCTTCTGCAGGCCATCAGGCTAAAGGCAGTGAGGTCAGATGTCATGTTCTCAGCAGGTTCAGAGGGTCACCTGGTACTTTTTGTGCCTCTGGACGTTGGAGGCTGTCCCACAAAGAAAGCTGATCTGTGCACAGACATGTGCTGCACACTGACCCCTGTAACGCAGACCGCCCAGCACAGCAGCTGCAGTATTTCCCTGACAGGACCTGAGTCCATGACTCACCTCTTGACTCAAGACAGCAACATAAAAAGTGAGATGCAGTGGAGCAGCCTGCCACTTCACTCCTCCACCCAGGCGGCAGAGACGTCGTGCTGCTTTTATTACACTGGGAGTGACTGAGTCAAAGTGTTTGTTGACAGTGTTACAGTCTTGATCGCATGACTTTCCACATTTCAGCAAGGTGTGTGGTGGAATCCCTTTGTTTCCTCTGCTTCATTTCTGTGGTTTCCAGCAGCCCGTCATACTTTCACATCAGCCCAGTTTGGATACTGAGAAAACCCCCAACCAAGCCGTAAACGCCCCGGGCCAGTAGAGGCCCCACGGGGACCTGCCTGGGCACGCACCTGCCGAGCCCTGCCGTCCGCCGCTGCTCTGCCGCTCGCCTCGCCCCCTGCAGTAGATTCCCCCGGCGCTCGGCTCTGTGGAGGTCTCTGCGTCTGCTGCTCCCTCGCTCGGTCGAGACACGTCGCTCGTGGCTTCCCAGAAGTGAGGCGAAGCAGGCAGGATCAGCGTGGCGCACATGTGGTCTGCATGCATGAGTCTGCGTGTGTGTCTGTTTGCACGATACGCCTCATAACCCCTCAGGGTTAAGACTCTCATTAGCACCTAGCCAAGAAGATATCCCTTTCATCTCATCTGTCCATTCGCATCAAGTGAGGCACATCCTTTGCAAACAAAGACAAATAGGCTGGCAGATCCACAGCCTGAAGTCTAAACATGCTATGTCCACCACAAAGTCCTGTGTGGTTAGCTAATTGATTCCATCAGAAATACTGTAATCGCTGGTTAAGCCGGTATGTCAGCGTCGTGGGCAGGCAGTCTAGCTGTCCTGAACAGAGCCTGAAATGTAGAAGAGGTTGGCACCGAGGTCTAAATACAGAGATATCTTTTTCCTTTGAGTTAACTGACTGATGTCTTTGGGGAGCATGTGACAGTGCTGAGTTCAAATCTCTCTGGTCCGTCCCATGACTGAGAGATTAATGGGCAGCAGCCGAGCTCACAGACAGTGTAATTAAGGTCCTGAGTCACTCAGTCACCAGACGGAGTGAAGTCAGCAACACTTGAACTCGGTGATGTTGGTGGGATCGGGACTGGCAGATGAGCTAATGTGGCCGCCTTCGCTTGGGTACACCCAAGACAAGAGCACGAATGGAGATTGATGAGCACTATCGAATTACCGACTGCATCGGAACATCAGATCGGGCGAAACGGCGTTTATGTTGGGTATGAAAAAGAAGGGACTTATTTTCCTTGTGTATGGTAGTGTTTGGACGTTTTGAGCAGTTTATGTAACTGCAGTGTCCTGGAGGAGCTGAGATCAGACGGGGTTCGCACTGAAACTTAAGAATTGTTTGTTGTGTGTCAGGCAGGAAGCTCGCGCCAACAACACGAGCGGTCGATTACCGACCGTCGTACGGTCCATCAGACCAGCTGTGAGGCCAAACCCTGATGTAACAGTGCTCACCTGAGATCAAAAACAGGGTGTGGGAGGGGCAGGGGGCAGAGTTTAGCCATATGCAGAAAGCCAAAGAGCTGTAGGCCTATGTGAGGGGGGATTTTTTCCCTGTGACTTCAGTGGCTTGACTTTGGTGTTGGGGTGGGCCACTGCACTGCACATCTGTCAGAGTCAGCGGCTGCTGTGATTGGGTTGTGCCCTGTAGGGGTCCTGAGGTCATCCTGAGTGGCGCTCTGATCTGATCAGCATCAACTGTCCCCCCATTGATCCTCTCATGGTGTTCAGACTCAGCCGAGCGCCGGAGTCCGCTCGACGCTGGTGAAGCTCTTCCCTCCGAACATCTTCACGCCGTTCACACCCAAATCACACTCATCTGTTGTAAAGCCTGCGTCTCTTCAGAACGCAGACCTGCACAGAAACATGTTTCTGATCAACTTCGAGTGAACAAACCAGAAGTCTGACATCCTGCAGTGACTGCGTGACCTTCTGGGTGAAGCTGCAGTTTTGTTTGAGCTTGTCATACATAAGCATGTTAAAACAGAGCATGGAAAACACGTTCCCGCTCTCTCTGCCTCTCTCTTTTATTTCAAGAGAAATAGAAAGCAATTAAAATTAATTACCTGAATGAAACTATAATGGTTTCTGGCATGGCAGGCTGATCTGAGCTGTCTCGCTGTGGTGATCAGTCCCTGTTTAGGCACATCTGTGGGGGCCTTCTGGTGAGGCACACAGCTTCAGATGTGCTGTTTTCATCCATCACCAACAAACTCAGCTGTACATGCTGCTGTTCTTCACAAATCAGCTGCAGAGGAAAACCGCAAATGAGTGATGGAACTGCAGAGGCAGGTGCCTTCATATATTTGACACTGTGAGGGGGCTTTTCCCAATCCAAGCAGACAGGTTCTTGTATGTTATCTGTTCCATCAGCTGATCTGTGTGTACTAACAAGTGGGAACACTTTGAAAAGTCAGTACTAATAGCTGGTATCCCTGCCCTGAAGTGGGCCTATTAGCCCCCCCCCCTCCTCCTGCTGGAAAAACAAGACAAAGTAAACAGGAGCTCTTAGTATAAACTATATTAAGCAGATGAGTCTATAAAACACTCAGTATGAATCACTGTCCTGCCGCTGCTCTCCTCGTCGAGCAGGTTGCCTTTCACAGAGGCCCCCCTGGCAGGTCACCACCGTTTCTATTATGGGGTTGAGTTCAGGGAGGGCACACACTTGTACTGTGAGGCAAGTCGCTTCACTTCCCACATCGTGTAAACCTGCAGAGTATCCTGTGAGCATCCTGAGAAGACACGATGCCGACACGCTTTGAGAAACAAACACGTCTTTCCACAAAAACATTTGCAGATTCAACAAAAGAAGCAAAAGTCTTTGTGCGACAGACACTTTTATCACTTCAAAACAAGTACTGAGGTTCAAACTCATAAAAGTTAAATCAGTATAAACTAAATTTAGCCTGTTTGAACTCCTTATCGTTAGTGCAGTGATGTCCTCCTCTGATCGTGTTGCAGTTCTTTTTATTCCAGATCCTCTCGAGTGTTTGACACAGTCACAGAGATCTTTCACGTCCGGCAGATCTCACTTAGTGACGCTGTCCCCCTCCGTGTGTCCCAGGTCCCTGGCCCTCGGGCAGCAGTACTCGTCTCTGGGTTCCCAGCCCATCCTGTGCGGCTCTATCCCCGGCCTGGTGCCCAAGCAGCTGCGTTTCTGTCGCAACTACATCGAGATCATGCCCAGCGTCGCCGAAGGCGTCAAGCTGGGGATCCAGGAATGCCAGCACCAGTTCAGGGGCCGCCGATGGAACTGCACCACCATCAAGGACAACCTGGCCATCTTCGGCCCCGTGCTGGATAAAGGTAAAGTATTTGGGAGTGCTTGTGAAGGAAAAGCCTGCGGTCTGAGACTACAGAGTACAGAATCCACGATGATCTAAATGATCTCTGCCGAAAACACTCGACTGTAAAAGTAGGTTATATAGCTGAGGCTACTGCAAGCTGTTACAAAACATAGCGTTTAGCAGTTCCAGCCCTGAGGCTGAGCACTGCCTGTTCTCTGGGCCTCTGCTGACAAACGACTAACTAGGGCAATTACAATAATATACACCTTTCCTGGCTGCCGTGAGAAACGAGCGCAGGTACAGACACCGACACGTTATTCAGCTTCCATCCATCTTTACCTGCGATGTCACATTTGTCTTCAGCTTCAGCGACTTTGTTTCGGGTTTCCCGACCGTGTTTACACTCCCCGACATGAAAGAGGGTCAGCGTGGTAAATCTATCAACGAAAGCTGACAAGCACAGCAGAAATACTGGGGACATCCATCACGCGCTTCACACGCAGAATGCTAATTCTAAGATATCTCTGCTAACTTTGTCCTTTGGACGATCCCCGACAGCGGAAAGGACGAGCGCAGCTGTCCTGCTTAGATTATAAAGGTAGACGTTTGTGTGCTGCGAGCGAGGCTGCTGATTGGAAACCAGTTACCCTGCATGTCAGAGGGGAAGGAATCTGGGCAGGAATGGGCAGTGTGAGCAGTCCAAGCTCCTCAGTCAAATAAAAGGGAGAGGGGAGGCCAAATGAGATTACAGGCAATAGAAAAGGGCCGGGGGGCTCTGCTCAACCCCTACTGTGCATGAAGACCAGTGCGCGCCTCACACAGTCCAGCTCCCACGGACGCCCCATTCACACGCCCTTTTGACTCTGTCATGAAAACAGGCTGAAAGGGGATCTCTCCCAACCTAGCCCGGGGTGTGCACTTTGGGATAGCAAAGGAAGGAAGGAAGGAAGGAAGGAAGGAAGGAGGGAAGGAAGGAAGGAGAGCAGCTCACTCTGGGAGTGATGAATGGAAAAGCTGGAGGCAGGGAAGGCAGAGCTACCAGCCACCAGCCCCAGCCACCTTGAGCTGCGTGTTGGCCATGGCGGTGCTGTTGGTGGATGCCTGGAGGAAGTGGGGGGTTGAGGTCCTGTGGTGGGTGGTGGTGTATGGGATTTCAGCTCAGGGTGTTGGCAGAGGGGTGGCTGGAGAGAGCGGGGGGGTTAGGGAGTTTAGGGAATGCCAGCTCCGGGCAGAGCGGGGCTGCGGGGGCGCGAGTCGCTGGGCCCTTTGTGTGGATAATACAGTGTGACACAAGGGAAACAAAGGCGGATTGATGGGCCCAGCAGGTAGCAGGGGCAGCGCTAGCCTTGGCTAACAGCCAGAGCTCCAGGGGCCCAGGGCTCACAGGCCCCTGTTGTGGAGGGCCCGGCTAGGCTTGCCAGGGTGAGCGGGGATGCCGGACCTGAGGACTGCGTGTCATCCAATCATGCAAGGATTCACTGGGGATTAAACCAAAAACTGTATCGCTTTTACCGGCAATGAGCTCTGAAAATACAGAATGTCTGGACACACCGGAGTCCAGTTAGCATCTCATTGTTTAGATTTAATACGATAAATATATCTTAAAATAACAGCTTGAATTCTTATTTTCCAGATATCACTGAACATAGTTGTTATTTACTGTCTTTTAGTATCTGCATTACATTTTCACAACAAAGCACCTGTAAGTTATTAGCAGGGATGCTCTCAGAAATACAGATACATCAAAAAAATCCTCCCTGTGAAACGGCACAAATCCTGACCCTCGTGGCATCAACGGCTGAAATAAAACTGTGTTTGTTGTCTGCAGACACACTCAGGGTGGGAACATTTGACGAGCCTCCAGGCAAACATCAGCTTGTGGCTTGTGAAGTATTCTGATTGGGTCCTCAAAGCTTCATTGGCTTGAATCGCTGAGGAATTTCTGGCTCTAGCACCCGCTGCGGTCTGCAAACATGGATTTTATTCTCCGGTCGTTCATTCGTACAAATTTCAAAAGTTAGATCACAGGACAGCGCATATCAGCAGCTGTCAGTGCTCGTAAAGCCACTGCGGGATGACCCCTTACCTCTGGGAGTGTTTTTCTGTGTCTGTTTCAGAGCTAGCGGAGTGTCATGGGCGAGCCGTGCTAAGTGTGCTGTGATCGTGAAACAATGGTGTCTGGTTACATAATAAGCTGTTGCCTTCAAAGGAGGCGTAACTCCATCCTTCAGTGTGAAAAAGAAACGGGCCGACACACTGCTCGGTTTCACCAGAAGGCCTCGGGCTCTGAACGGGGACGGGTGGGATGGGAGGGTGGGGGGTGACAACATTCCTGAAACACTATCCAGATGCAAAGCAGCACACCTCAGGGATGACAGGAGGTCAGGGAGATCCCGCTGAGCGTCAGCCCTCCTGACGCAGCCACAATGGGCTGATGTCACTGCAGGGACTCTGCTCTTCGCCTCCTTCATGCGTCCGGTTGTTTCTGCCTCCTCATCGCCGATGTGGTCGTATTTTTATTCTGTGAGCCACGTTAATGTACCGACGTTCGACTCCGCTTCTATAGGCTTCTTGTTTTCAGTGGCACTTCTCAAAGATGAAATGTTGTGTTAAAAGGTTACTGCCTGGAGGCATCCCTTTCAGTACCTCTGTCTGGATGTTGGCAGGAGTGAAGATCGCCTTGTCAATGTTTAACACAAGACTGACACCCTCTGTCTCTCTGCCCTTCTGTCTGTCTTCTTCTGTGTCTCTCAGCAACCAGAGAGTCAGCGTTCGTCCACGCCATAGCTTCTGCAGGCGTGGCGTTCGCGGTGACGCGCTCCTGCGCCGAGGGCACGTCCACCATGTGCGGCTGCGATTCCCACCACAAGGGACCTCCTGGGGAGGGCTGGAAGTGGGGCGGCTGCAGTGAGGACGCAGAGTTTGGGGTGCTGGTATCCAGGGAGTTCGCCGACGCCAGAGAGAACCGCCCAGACGCTCGTTCGGCGATGAACCGACACAACAACGAGGCCGGACGCACGGTAAGCACATGTAGACACGTATGAGGAACCTCTGCAGGGATGTGCTGTTAGCTTTGTTTTTCAAATGGAAATATGCTTCCTGGCCAAAAGTATGTGGACGTGAGTGTTGAAATTCTCATTCCAAATCCAAAGTGACAGCCTCCACTCGTCTGGACTTTGGAACATGGCTGCAGGGATTCGGATGGAGTGGAGGTCAGGGTTCTCTGTGGACCTGGCTGTGTGCACAGGGCCACTGCCATGTTGGAACAGGAAAACGTCATAATCGAATCATGATCATAATAATAAACTTTATTTGAATAGCGCTCTTTTTAACAAGGTTACACAGTGCTCTACAGAAAAAACAGATAAAAACCAAAACAACAATGCAAACAACATAAAAACATGTTCCAATGCTAAAGATGTAGCCTGTCTGCTTTCAGTAGAGGTTCCACAGTTTGGGGGCTCAAACAGCTAAGGTCCGGTCCCCTTCAGTCGTAAGCCGACATCTAGGAACAAGTAGGAGAACTGCATCCACTGAGCTTTACTGTCCAAAACATCACCGTGGGTTGCAGCATTCAGATCTCCATCACTGGAGCTAAACCATGAAAAACAGAGGTTGACGGGTGAGTCCAGTCCACATACTTTTGGCCAGATAGTGTAGAAACTGATCAGACTGCAGCTGTGTGACGGTGATCAGGAGACAAGCAGCTTCCATTGTCGAGCACAGTTTGTACTGTTGGATGAAAGAGTTTCTCTGCGATACGTCACAGTAATTAGACAACCTGAGCACACACTGTACAACCAGCTGGAGCAAAGCGGGACGCAGCAAGCGGCGAACAATGATCTGACTGTCTCTCTCTCCAGGTGACGCCGCTGTTTGTTAATTGTTCTCGTGGCGGCTGGGGAGTTGGTATTTGACTTGTCCGCACATTTCTGAGTTTCCACTTGAAAACGAGCACTTGACTTTGAATGACTGGTTAATTACTGATCTGAGCAACACCTTCCCTCCCGCCTCGCCCCCCCGCCTCGCCTTTCATGCCTCGCGTCCCAGCGAAAAATTCCCTGCCAGTCAAATAACCCGAGTGAGTTGAAGGGGAAAAGAAGGAAATCAGCTCCGACTTAAAACATCACTGGCTGCTGTCACCGCTCGGAGAAAACAGGCTGAGGGGCAAACGGAGGGACCACACGGCAACAAGACGTCCCTTTGATGTGAGGGGGCAGCAGCTAACTGCACAGCAGCACCGTCAGCCCCCTCTCTGCTCCACCTGGCCCCCTCACGCTCCAGCATTTAGCCCCGAGGGCCTCTGGGACTTGATGTTTGCATGACAAGCTCCACAGTGTGATGTCACCAGTCCTTCCACCCCTAAATCTGCCCCCCCCCCCACTCTCCCCCCTTCCTCACCCAGAGGTGCCCCAGCCACCTGCCTTCCGCCCCAGCTGGGGGAATTCTGCAGCTAAATATAGCTGTTGAATTAAAGCACAACAAAATGACAACACAAAGGTGAAATATGCCCCGCGGGCGCTCGCTCACGAGGCGAGCCGATGACTTCAGAGAGAATCACGGCAGCGCCGAGCGCCGGCGCTCCACAGCTGCACGGCACTTAAAGCCGCCGCCATGTTGTTTTTTTTGGCCCGCTCTGCGAGTCTTTAGTGGTTTTGTTAGTCGACATCACTGAATTTCCTGTAAATTTCTGACCGTAGGATCCAGCAGACTTTGCTTGGCGGTGACTGACTAGACTTCTCCGTAAGCACCGAGTCATCAAATTAAGACCTTTTAGTTAATGACACGTTAAAGGGATACTCCACCCAAAATCAGCACCAGATTCTCTTCACCTGTTGGCCTTGAAACAGGCTCTGAAAGGTTTGTAGCTTGACTTTTCCCAGAGGATGACGGTTGTAGTCAGATTGAATTCACGGCAGTTAACGTGGACTCTAGTCACAGCTGCAACGACGCTGCAAGAAAAGTCACAGAAACACATACACACACTCCCCCAAAGCCACCAGAAGTGGATTTAGGGATTTGTTGGCTCAGGGAACACATACAGGACATATGATGCATATCTATCATAACTGCCGCGAATCCGAGCTGGATCAAAGCCGACAAACTGACCGTCAAAAGACACGTCTTTGGTGGAGGTCATGTTTATTCCTCCGCAGCGTGGACGAGTGTGGAATCTGATTTTAATCATTTCCAGGGGAAAAAAAACCCTAAAATGTAAAACCCAACATTGCTAAAACTAAGCTGATCATACACTCAGAAAGTTTTTTCATGGCAGTCAACATGTTTACCACCGTGTGAGAGAGAGCAGGCCGGTCGACATCTGCAAAAACAGCATCTTTTCTGAGTGAGGACGTCACGCCTGCGTTCATCGTCGTTTCCATGGACACGGTGAACAAACAAGCCTGCAGAGAAGCCTTGAAATTTAATTCTTTAACCTTTTCAACTCATTTTTAGTTCTTATTTATAAAAGAGGCTAAACATATGGGGGGGGGGGGGGGGGGGGGGCAGCGATATGATATCATTTATTCAGTATGGTAAGAGGGAATAATCCGGATGTGCTGTAGGGAGCAGCGGTTAGCTTACTTCCTGTTCAGACCGTGGAGCGCAGCAGCGTTGACTGAGCGGCCACAGACGCTGCATGACGTGCATGATGTGTCCCAAATAAAAAGTCTGGCTGGTTCAGGAACTGGATTTATTCACATGGTAAACATCTAGTTGTTTGTGCTCAGATGTTGTGAAAAATCTTCAGAGAAGTCTGGAAACAAAATTTGCAGGAACTGATTTGCAGAAAATAAGAAGTTTTACACGTTTTCTTTCTCAGCCAGGGTTGCTTGTAGATCCGGTTTAGAAGCGATGTTGACTTTAAAGCTTTAAACCTGCAGAGTGAACATAAACTGTGTTCTGTGTTTCTCAGACCATCCTCGACCACATGCACCTGCGCTGTAAATGCCACGGCCTGTCAGGAAGCTGCGAGGTGAAGACGTGCTGGTGGGCGCAGCCGGACTTCCGCATGCTGGGCGACTACTTGAAGGACAAGTACGACAGCGCCTCGGAGATGGTGGTGGAGAAGCACCGCGAGTCGCGGGGCTGGGTGGAGACGCTGCGGGTCAAGTACAACTTCTTTAAACACCCCACCGAGCGCGACCTGGTCTACTACGAGGGCTCGCCCAACTTCTGCGAGCCCAACCCGGAGACCGGCTCCTTCGGGACGCGCGACCGAGCCTGCAACGTGTCGTCACACGGCATCGAGGGCTGCGACCTGCTGTGCTGCGGCCGCGGCCACAACACCCGGACTGAGAAACGCAAAGAGAAGTGCCACTGCATCTTCCACTGGTGCTGCTACGTCAGCTGCCAGGAGTGCGTGCGTGTCTACGACGTGCACACGTGCAAGTGAGCGAGGCTTCCGGACAAACTGCTGGACTACAAGTGCTGCCCACCCGCCCTGCATCTCCCCCCTGCTTCCCCACAGCGCACACACTCACCCTGAAGGCACATCGGTACACCCCCTCCTGTAAAACCCTGCTCCAGAATCTGTCTTCCAAACCACTGCATCATTTCCACAACCTGACCCATCTCGTCCGCTCTCGTGGGAAGAAGCTCGAGTTGTCGCTTTCCGCCGGTTCCCCTCCCTGCAGCATTGGGCCCCTCCCCTCCCCCTTGTCTTTATTTATTTCCCCCTCCATGCCGACACAGTTTGTGGCATGTACAGTAACACTTTTTACCAGTGAGATTAATGCAGTAAAGAAAAAAAAAAACTCTCTTCTAACTAACACCTCACTCCTCTGGCCGGTCCGGCCGGTTTACCTTTTGTTTGTCTGTTTGTTGAAACTAAACCGACCTCCACGTGGTCACTTAGTCGTAAGTGATGCTGAACACGTCGGCGGCCCCAGGAAACCATCACTTTGTAACTACTGAATGAACTGAGAACAGCGGGCAGGTGTCGGAGGTGCCACGGTCCTGTCTTTTGACTACTGAGCTGATGAAATCCTCAGTGTTGCTACTCCCTGCTGACTGACTGCTGCACCAGTCGGCCGCGGAGCCCGGAAGATCTATGCTGCAGATTTTATAGCCCCGCATTTCTGAAATATTACCATTGGGCTGGGACTGGAGGTATGCAGCATGTGTGTGAACAAGCATGCTCATTCCACTAACTAACAACCCTACACATGTATATGTATGCACTATTCAGCTACGCATAACTCCAGGTGGTAAACGTTTGAGCATTGTTTATACGAGCAAATTCTTCTTCGCTGTGAGCTAGCAGTTCTTAACGAACGACGACTTTGTTCCTGCATCAATCGACCTGTAAAGTGCTCATGATTTCTGCAGTCGTGCATTATTCAGTGCTCACATCGTGCGAGCGGCAGATCATTTATGGCTGCTTCATTTATACATTTCTGCATCAAACTGGATGAAGCTTTAGCATGCTTAATATTAATTCTGGTCTTTTGAGCAAAGTGCTTATTGGGAGATCTTTGTATCTAACTCTTCATACAGTCATCAGGTCCACTTTAGAGACTTTAGTCTGGAGCGAGTCGTTCTTTTATCGCTGTCAGGAAAAAGGGGGACATGTGACGACATGTGGAGACCGGAGTGCACAGCCTCTTCCTGCCCTCCATGTTTTCCCTCAGTTGGCCTGCTGAGGTTTTTAAGAAGCCTGGATCGTGAATTTACATGTCAGTGCACCCCAAAACTGCTTCGTTGTTTTGGTTTTGGAGATATTGGAAGAACAGTGACTGTAATTTAATCAAAATATGTCATTCGGATGTTTGGCCCGCTCGACGCTGACTGTAATTTTTAACAAAAGGAAATGATTTTAAGGTTGTGGAGGAGAAGTAGCTGTGATCTCTGGGAGCGCAGAAAAGACTTCTGAATCTGAGAACATGAAGCAGGAGGAGGTTGGGAAGCGTCTTCGGGGCGCCGTGATTTATGTGTGCAACATGTGGATGAGTGTGCGCATGACGGCTGCCAGTGACAAACAGAAGTGAATGGAAAACCGATGGATGAATGGATGGATGGACGGATGGATGGGTGGATGGATGGATGGATGGATGGATGGACGGATGGATGGACGGATGGGTGGACGGATGGATGGGTGGATGGATGGATGGATGGATGGATGGACGGATTGATGGATGGATGGATGGGAGGATGGACGGATGGGTGGACGGATGGATGGATGGGTGGATGGATGGATGGATGGATGGACGGATTGATGGATGTATGGATGGGAGGATGGACGGATGGGTGGGTGGGTGGATGGACGGATGGATGGACGGATTGATGGATGGATGGATGGATGAGTGGATGGACGGATGGACAGATGGATGGGTGGGTGGATGGATGAATAGATGGATGAATGGATGGATGGATGGATGGATAGATGGATGAATGGATGGATGGATGGATGGACGAGTGGATGGACGGATGAATAGATGGATGAATGGATGGATGGATGGATGGATGGACGAGTGGCTGGACGGATGAATAGATGGATGGATGGATGGGTGGATGGATGGATGGGTGGATGGACGGACAGATGGATGGATGGATGGATGGGTGGATGGACGGTGGATGGACGGATGAATAGATGGATGAATGGATGGATGGATGGATGGATGGACGGATGAATAGATGGATGAATGGATGGATGGATGGATGGATGGACGAGTGGATGGACGGATGAATAGATGGATGGATGGACAGATGGATGAATGGATGGATGGATGGACAGATGGATGAATGGATGGATGGATGGATGGACGGATGGATGGGTGGACAGATGGATGGATGGATGGACGGATGGATGGGTGGACAGATGGATGGATGGATGGATGGATGGACAGATGGATGAATGGATGGATGGGTGGACAGATGGATGAATGGATGGATGGATGGACAGATGGATGAATGGATGGATGGGTGGACAGATGGATGGATGGACAGATGGATGGATGGATGGATGGATGGAACAAGCTGGGGGAGGTTTCCACATAACATGTTCTGACAGTCCCGCCTGCTTCCTATTAATTAACAGCAACAGAAATACCCAGTAGTGTGTAGGCTGTCCTCTCTTTGTGACATAGCTTAGCATTTGTGTCATCTTCTACACAGCCCCCCCCCTACCTGGGCCTACCTTTCTGTGTTCAGTTCCCTCCAGCCCCCAACCCCCCACCCCGACTTCCCCGCTATATCCAAAGTTTTGTACAAATGTTTCAAAGTGAATAATTCCCTTTTTATTTTATAATCGTAAATGTTATGTTTTTATAAATATTATTTATTATACGATGTATATATCTGTATGACTGAACTAAGATTATATATTTGAAGAACAAACCGTCTCATGCTTTTTGCTTCATCAACACATTAATGACGCCTCCACGAAGCTTCCAGACCCAAACCAGCTATGATATATCTCATTCCTTCACCACCAACACACGCTGCGATTTAACTCCACTCGGTGCCACATGCACCATCCTGCTGCGAGAAACGCTCACTGTGGCAGTAAATGTGTATTAATCCGCTGCTGAAAATAGTCCCTGACAAATGCTTCGTTTCCTCCTGCCTGAGTAATGTTTGCTTCACGCGGCAGTGAGCAGCATCGTTCTACAGAATGAAACTTTACATCTGTGTTCACAAACACAGTGTTGGTGTTTTTATGGGATGTATCAGCAATAAGAAGAATAAAGAATAGTACCAGCACTTGCCTTAAAAATGGCTGCCGTAAAATGAAGTGTGAATATATAATAAAGCACAACGATTAATTATCAAAAACATACAAGACATGTTGAATTATGGCAGATGAGATCCATTTTTTTTTACTTGACCACTTTTATTGCAATAACTTGCAATGTAGTAACAAAGAGATGAACATCCATAATTCTTCATTATTACAAACAGAAAGGAAAGCAATCACAGCCAATCAGCTCTGGTTCATTCTTATCGCTAATTCAATTCCACTTGTATATAAAACACATGTTGTAGCAACACAATCCCATGTGCAGCATGGTCATGAGGGAGGACTCGTTTTTTTATGCTCAAATTATATTCTGGTTTACCTCCACAGTCGCCCACACACACGCTGCAGTAGCTGCTCCGTAAACGGCTGACTGCGTCTTCTGCTCAGCTGCACTGGGATTGCACAACATCGATGCTGTGGAGGTTAACCGCAAACGTCTAAGTAGGTTCATCTCATTATGAGATGCCACATTTTTCATAATTATGAGATAATTATGCCAGATCATAATTATAAGAAAGTTCCTTCTGATTTCAACATGCCATGATTATGAGACGAACGCCTCATAATGAAAAGAGGTGCGAGGAGATTGTTGGGACTGAGATGAACTGGGAGCTTTTTGGACAAACTGGACCAACAACTAACCCCCCATATTCTACTGGATGTTTTACTGTGCAGCCAAACTTCTGCACTGAATGTTTAAAGCACCACGAGCCCCCAGGCCTGAGGTCGGCATTAATTCCAGAGCTTCTCGTTAGTAATAGAATTAATTTATTGAGACAATAAAAAGGTCAGAAACAGGCAAGTATACAACATGATGAGAGCAGAGAGAGCTGTGAGTCGTGGAGGCACCGTGTCCTGGAATGATCAGATCACAGATGTGTGCAAACATATCAGCCTGTATAAACCAGCGTTACGATTAGTGTTGGTGCATGCACATCTACCTGCCATGGAAACGCATCGTCTGCCTCTTTTCTGTGTAAAATCCCAGAGGAGTGCTGCGGGGGGGCGTCACACGGAGATTACAGTCTTCAGGAAATGCAGCACACACGGATACAGTCTGTTTTTTTACATGTTCACATAGTGCTGAAGAGGAGGAGGCCGCCGGGCCGGTCGCTGCTGCAGAAAGCTGCAGTGCAGAGAGAAGCGCACCGAGCTTCAGGGGTGGGGAGGGAAGGATGCAGAGGGAGAGATGGAAACTATCTCTCGCTCGCTTCCTCCTGCCAGCCTCTTTCAGGCTTCCGTTCCTCAGCAACTGAGTGAAGAGAGACAAATAAAAGTGAGAAGAGACAGGCGGGCGCAGCGGGCGTGCTGCCACAGGAGAGCACCTGTCTGGTCGACCTATTTTTAGGCTCGCCGCGCGCTAACTATACCATAAGTCTCCGAGGCGGCGGCGCGAAGCAAAGCTCCGGCTGCAAGTTGAAAAGTTGTTCGAGCTTTTGTTGTTCGTCAGCCCGGGCGGCTTCTCCTCGCGGGTTTCCCACAGCAGGGTTAGCAAGTTAGCCAGATAACTTTAAAAAGAGGACTATTCTCTGAAACTTTATCAACATGTCAGAATGAAGCATATTAATAATTAATTAATATTAATTAATTTCACAGCTATCTGAAGCACTTGCTGACCTTAGCTTGTGTTTCCCGCCTTGCTGCTGCCTGAGTGTTTGTACTGTTTTATGGCAGTCTGGGGTAAATAAACACACACTGTGGACATTTAACCTGAGAATCCACATCTCATTTGCTTTCCTTTGCTCTCAGTTTGTAAGTCGACAGTTTAACGAATCATATTCTGCATTTTAAAATGTGCTCAGCCTGAAAATATCTTTACTGCAGAGGAGCCGGGGATGTCAGGAATAAAAACCCGTTTAAAGTAATAGTTCAACATTTTGGGAAATATTTACTTTCTTGCCAGGAGTTAGTTTAGCTTAGCTGGTTAGCATAGCTTAGCATAAATATGGAAACAGGGTGGAACTGCTAGCCTGACTCAGTCTGAAGGTAAACAGAATCAGCACCTCTAAAGCTCACTGATGTTACATCATGTTGGTTTAATCCATACAGTAGTAAAAATGAGGGGGGGGGTATGTAAAATAAGAGTCCAGCTCTCCAAATACACACCTTATCATTGTTATTAATCACTTACATAAATGTGTCTTTGGTGCGACTTTTGGGACAAAAATACAACTTTTTTTATGCAGAAAATGCAAAAAACAAAAAAAAGACCATGAAATAACTAATGATGGATGGGAAAGAAAACAGAAAATGTGGATTTTGATTATGAAGGTGAGTTACTGGGTACAGTACTGATGGCCGATTGTTTCTGAACCTCTGCAGTACAGTACAGTATAATGGCTCTGGTCATTTCAGTCGGGGCTTCTATGTTTTCCAAGCTAAACACATTTTAATCAGGCTGTTGCTCTGTGGCTGGACATCTCGTCTTTATCATCAACAAACTGCATTAATTACAAACTGAACTCGCAGTTCACAGACTTCGACATCAGCTTGCCGCGTCCCACACCGGAAATGACGAAGATGAAGAAGATGTGACCATGTGGCCTGATGCAGGCGCTGCGGTCTTACCGTTGAAGAGGCCTCCTCTCACTATGTGGCTGCATCTAGATGGCCACAAACTTATCAGAGCCCAGCCTGCAGGGGAAAAGACAACATGTGCATTATTAGTCTCACTTGATGCAATGATCAGAATTTAAACACGCTTATTCTTTGCTTTTTCTGCTGTATTTGTAAAGACCGGCTGAGTGTTCAGTGTTAACAGGAAAAGAAGATGACTTACGCTCCTTCGTCCTTCAGTAGACTCAGGAACTTGCTAACTCTGTAGCCAGGATCCATCTAAAAGACAGACACATCACTCTCAGTGCATATATGCATCTACAGTAATGATAATAATAATAACTGGTCACACCACAGACTGTAAAACAAATAAAACAGAAAGTGAAACCTTGCTGATCCTTCCTGACAGAAACTGACCTGAAATCAGCACAAAGTCAATATATTTACTGTCTGAGCTCATCAGATTCATTGATTTCTGTAAATATCTGCTGATGTGGAAAGATGTGGAACGCTCCAAAAACACCTGTCTGGATCATTCCACAGGTAAACAGGCTGATTGGTAACAGGTGATAGCATCATGATTGAAAGGCTCAGTGGGTCACAGCGAGGATGGAGCGAGGGTCAACACTTTGTGGACACGTGATTGGATAAAGGAGATTGATACCTGGACTCAGGATCACTTCAGGAAACTGTCGTCAGGAATCAGTTTGATTGGTTTTATACGTCAGAACTTCTTTGGACTTGAGTTGGATTTTCTTTTTGAACAAGTGTTGGTTTCATTTAAAATTCAGAAGCAAAGTGATGAAGAGTACGATGAAACAGTGGCACATCCCGGAGTTCACACTTCAGCTCCACCGAGCAGGATTGTGGAGAAGGGGAGGGGGGAGAGGAAGTGAAATTAATGGCTGCCTATGCAGTAACTTACAGTATGTCTGGAATCGCCCGCAGCTACTGGAGTCAAGACCTGAGAGCAGCCAGAAGCTTTGGAATGATGTGTGTGTGTGTGTGTGTGTGTGTGTGTGTGTGTGTGTGTGTGTGTGTGTGTGTGTGTGTGTGTGTGTAGCTCCGTGGCTGTTTGCAGCATGTCTCGGCAAACACGCGTTCATACTTCCTCAGGCTCGGGATGGGGTGTGGGGGGGTGCAGGGTGCAGATCATGGCTGCATTTGTGCATACCACAGCAATTACACAGCATCCAGCCTCAACAAACAGGCAGCGCACATCACCAACATACCACAGACACACAGTCCACAGCCAGCATTTAGATTTAGGTCAGTTTCTGCCGCTGCTACCTGTCCTACAGACAGACGATGTGAAACAAAGATCTCTGGATCACACACTTCCATCACTACAGACTGTAACTGGCTCAGGTTTAAATGTTCCGATCTAACTGAAAATGTCTTTTAGAGCTTAATTCATACCTGACAAGTTAAGTTTTGGTAGTGTCCTACCAAACGTGCACCATGTCTGACTCCTTTGACATGTTTTCTCCTTTTATAAAAGACAAAAACTGATTCCAGACAAGCAAATGTGAGTTTTTCCAGTTATGCAGGTTGACTATCATTAACTCAGATGACGCCTTGTGTGTCATTAGCTTCACAGGCTCTCTGTGTTCGACCGAAGAGGATAACCCTCACAGCTGAAATAAAGCCACATGCCTTCATGCTTTTTACACTTCCAGCACAGATTATGCTCTGGTAAACCCATTTTATGAAGACGGACAGGTGTAAAATAATATTGATGAAGTACATTATAGTGTGTAAATATTCACTGAGCTTCTCTTGGATATGATCTGATAAGTCTGAGGTCCTCACAGCTGCTCACATCGTGTTAGAAGTCATCTTATAAAGGTGGGAGCTGAATACCATTAAGCTAATATCCTTAGCAATCCAGCTAACAAGCGTGCTACGCAGAGGTTATTTCAGTTCCTGGATGAAAAGATGAACGATAGTGACAACAAAAAGCCAGGAAGAGAAAATAACACTGTAAAAAGTCAAAGAAAAAACCTCGGAGAGCTAGCTGTGATTGATGCTACAGCTAACATGCTAGTCATTCATTTTTTGCTCCTTGGACCAGAAAGCTAAACTGACAGAGTGCCACTTTAACGTCAAACCTGGTTCAGGCCAAAAACTGTAATTATAATCTGCTAATGATCAATACCAACTGTGTCTCTGCACGCAAACCAAACCGAACCCTCAGTCTGTCGGACGAGAGCTGGTCTCTGCAGACCACAAAGATTCAGGTCTTCATTTATGGAGCACGCAAAGAGATAGCTAAGAGATAGCGCTGCAGTTTAGTTGCCACCTCTGGAGCAATGTGTTGCTACAGCGACACAGAGGCATGTCGAGTGTGTGTGGAGGTAAAAGACGAAAGCATGTAAAAATGGATCAAATGAAAGCCCCCACCGGCCCTTATGACCCCCATTCAAATCATGAAGGACAGTGTATCTGAGGAAGAGATGAAGAGATGTGTGACTGGTGCTGACTTCTTGCAGTCAGACTGATTATTGTGGTGTTTGACAGAGTAAATCATGTGGGTACAGGACACAGCACCATTTCCACAGGAACTTTTAGAAACGTGTGAAAAAACCAAACCACAAAAGCCCCTAAAGGCTTTTTAAAAAGGTGGGTTTATACCCACTGTGCTCATCTGCAGACACACAACTGGTGTGTTTACAGGAAGCCCAGACTCTGCTGTGAGCTGCTGGTCTGTGTTTTCAGGAATTTGCTCTAAAGTGTCGGCACATCACAACCACAAAGAGTGTGTGATTGTTCTGACGAGTGGCTTCAATGGTGAATGTTACTCGGCCAGCGTCTCAGAACGTGGTTTCGTAACGATGAATGTACTGCGTCTCCACCGTTCGGAGGAAGGTTTGTGAACTAGAAATGTACTGGATCCTTCTGCTCAGCAAATCATCAGCGAAGCCACGCAGTTCTTCATTCCAGCTAACAGATGACAGCTCTTTGTGACGGAGACGGATTCTGTCGACTGCTGAGAATGCCGGCCAGATGTCGAGGAAGAGGAGGGACGGGCTGCTCGAGCCCAGACCGCACTATTAGAAAAACAATAACACGCGGGCCGAGCCAGTCTGAGGTTTGTGTTCCACGATAAAGAATGTGAAGTGTTGAGTGAGTTACTGAAAGACAAGATCGGTCTTCAAATCTTAGCCTCACCCACGTCTACTCGACCTTTCTATCATCTAATACCACCAGCACACATGGAGTTACATCAGCGTTGTGTTAACCATAAGAGCATCTAACAGCCAGAAAATGTGAATATTTCTGATGTCAGAGGGAAACGAGGCTAACAGACCACAGCTAGCAGCTCTTAGCATCTGACACAACGACCAGCTGAGGATGAAGGGAGTGTTGTTAGCTGTGCAGACATTTGCTCATTAACGCTGCAAATTCCCCCAATGTGGGATTAATAAAGGTCTCATTAATCCTCCATCTTTATCTTAAAAACCAAAGCACTGGATCACCAAAGTTACTGCAGTTCACTCTGAGGGGGACATCGTAGCGATCCATTCCATAGTTGCTGAGACGTTTCAGTCTGGACCAAAGCGGCCGACCGACTGACATACCTGCAGCACGGTCCTGCTAGCATTCTGCTAGCATTCTGCTAGCATGGCTGAAACACGGCAATGCAAAGAGAGAGCGTCCTCACCTGCACGGACATTTCAATCAGCATGAGCAGCTTTTTTATGCCGATCCACAGACTCTGGCCCTTCACAGCTTTAGCTATGCTGGCTCGTTCTACGTCCTGGAAACTGCCCAGCAGCTGTGGGGGGGAGACACAGGATGGAGAGCACTCAGCATGGGGTAAAAACAGGTAGGGTCAGGGTTCAGGCTCTGAATGAAAACACCTTCACTGACAGACGAGACGTCATTCCTGAAAACAGTGATTGAAAATCTGTGTTTTAAAGTTGTATTGGGGTACTGATCAGGTGAGATGGGTGTAGATTATTGTTTGAAAGGTGTGTGTGTGTGTGTGTGTGTGTGTGAGAGAGACAGACAGGGAGGATAAGATAAGATAAGTTAAGACAAACTTTATTAATCCCCAGCTGGGGAAATTTGGGATAAGTGTACGTCAAGTGCATGAAATAGTTTTGGGTTTAAAAGTGCTGCTGCATGTATCAGCACGTGCGTGTGTGTGTGTGTGTGTGTGTGTGTGTGTGTGTGTGTGTCACCTCCAGGGCCTCCACCAGCTGCTCCCCCCTCGAGATGTTGGGAATGTGGATGGTTGTGCTGAAAGCATCCAACATCTCCATTTCCTGGAGGACGTCTTTACGACTGGTGGTGCCGATGATCAGCAGCTTACGACCCTGAAAGAGGAGCGGACGACACTTCAGACTTTAATCTGCTCACTCGACCAATCAGAGTCTTTAGCTGCTTTCTTCTCAATGGTCACAGGATGATTACGAACAGTAAAGAGAAAAGAAGAAAGGGAGGACAGAGGAGAGAGTAAGACCTCAAATTAAAAGTCTGTGTTTCAGACGGGGGGGCTAGAACATGAAAGACAAATATGATTTGGGTATCTGCAGGTGAGGGACTGCTATAAGAGGAAAATCAAACATTTCAGATGATTATTGGAAAACATCAAACAGTTCTTGGATGTGGGGGGAATCACTCACACATTTATTTTGTAAAGGCTACAAAAGATGGAAAACAAACTTTTACAAAAGATAAAAGGATATGATGATGAGCTACGTGGTTCTCTTACCTGTGCAAGTGAAAATGTACTGATTAGGGATGACACCTGGTCAAAACACTGTTAACAGCTTTAAAAAGCTATGAGAAGGAGATCCTCTACTCTGGAACGATGCACAGAGATAACAGAGGAAATCCACTGATGGAGAAACAGACACATCGATTGCAGGAAGCACAGACGGAAGAAAAGTGGGACAAACGGACATCATTCAGAACCCGAAACAGTGAAGACGACTACAGGAAGACAAATGACTCAGCTGAAAATGACACTGTGAGGATGGATGGACTAGTAAGGATGTATTTTGGGTTTTTTGTTGGTTTTATGTCTATAAATGCTGAAATCATGGATAAAAAGTGAAGTGAAAGAAGTATGTGCAATGGATAGAAATGGAGATTCGGGCATATGTATTGTGGATTTCTGTTTATCTGAGCAGGAAGTCAGCGTCAGACTGTACGATATTAGTTTGGAGACATTCCTAACGTGGTGTCAGAACGTGCTGAGAATTCGGTCCTGAATTTACGACAGTCTCAGAAGTTTGATGCAAACTGTCTACGATCATCAAAGCTCTCATCGGCCGTGGTGGACGTGTCCCCCCGGTGACATCCCCCACATTTCCCCACATCTCTCTCATGCGATTCTAGGCTGTCTCACATGAAGGCTGATGGCGTATAAAGGCCTGAAGTCACGACAAGAGCGCAGAGAATAAAAAATAACTGGAGCCCCGAGAAGAGGGACAACAGGACAGACAACAACAGGACAGACAACAACAGGACAGACAACAACAGAAGACAACAGCAGGACAGACAACAGCAAGACAGACAACAACAGAAGACAACAACAGAAGACAACAACAGGACAGACAACAGCAGGACAGACAACAACAGGACAGACAACAGCAGAAGACAACAACAGGACATACAACAGCAGGACAAACAACAACAGGACAGACAACAGTAGGACAGACAACAACAGGACAGACAACAGCAGAAGACAACAACAGGACAGACAACAGCAGGACAGACAACAACAGGACAGACAACAACAGAAGACAACAGCAGGACAGACAACAACAGGACAGACAACAACAGGACAGACAACAACAGAAGACAACAGCAGGACAGACAACAACAGGACAGACAACAACAGAAGACAACAGCAGGACAGACAACAGCAGGACAGACAACAACAGAAGACAACAACAGGACAGACAACAGCAGAAGACAACAACAGGACAGACAACAGCAGGACAGACAACAACAGGACAGACAACAACAGAAGACAACAGCAGGACAGACAACAACAGGACAGACAACAACAGGACAGACAACAGCAGGACAAACAACAACAGGACAGACAACAGCAGGACAGACAACAACAGGACAGACAACAACAGGACAGACAACAGCAGGACAAACAACAACAGGACAGACAACAGCAGGACAGACAACAACAGGACAGACAACAGCAGGACAAACTACAACAGGACAGACAACAGCAGGACAGACAACAACAGGACAGACAACAACAGAAGACAACAAAAGGACAGACAACAACAGGACAGACAACAACAGAAGACAACAGCAGGACAGACAACAGCAGGACAGACAACAACAGAAGACAACAGCAGGACAGACAACAGCAGGACAGACAACAGTAGGACAGACAACAGCAGGACAGACAACAACAGAAGACAACAACAGGACAGACAACAGCAGGACAGACAACAGCAGGACAGACAACAACAGAAGACAACAGAGAGGACAAACATGAGCAGAAAGAAAGAAGAGAAGCAAAAGAAATTTAGCTCCACTAAGTCGACAAGTTGGAGAAGGACCAGCAGAAGAAGACGCAGGAGGAGAGGCAGAGGAGTGGCGAGTAGACAGGGGGATTATGGCTGCCGGCTGCCCCCCCATGGCGTGGGGGGTTGCGATGCTGCATGCAGATGAGGTGCCACACAGGCGGCGGCGCTGCCAGGTCCTGGCTCTCTCACAGAGCCCATTCTCCTCCCCGTCCCCCTGGCCTCCCCCGGCCCCAGGCACCCCGCTGGGCTCAGCGCTTTACAACCCCGGAGGAGCGCTGCAGCCAGGCATTCAACAGCAGGCCCCGCGCCACTTCTCATGCACATGCAGACATATAGTGGGGCGATACTCTCATTCACAAACCCATCAACAACAGACACACACACCAACTACGACCAAAGGAGCTATGAGAAATGGGTCTCTACCTCCACCATTCACCGAGAGCACAACAGGCCCGGACCACAACGCTGCTGACACCCACACACTCACACACACTCACACACACACTCACACACACACTCACACACTCACACACACACTCACACACACTCACACCAGCGGCGGCCAAAGACCTCCAACAATTCCTCACAAGAGTCCGCGCCGGCATCCCTAAGATCTGCTGCCCTCTTTCTGCCGGCGGCGGACTAGCAGCCCGACAGAGAGAGCGCTGCGAACAAAAGAGCCCGACAAAGTGTGCGTTACCTTCGGAGGAGGTTTCTTCAGCAGCACCAGCAACGCTTGCAACACCAGGTTGGAGAAACGGGGGCCGATCGGGACGTAGTCTGATGAGATAAAGGTCCGATTTAACGTCCATCCAAATAAAAAAGTAGCTTTGGATTCAATCAAAAGGCCAAAAACAACTGACCTAGCAGACGCTCAATGTCATCCACGACCACGCAGCTCAGCTGGGACTTGTAGGCATCTTCAAATATCTACAGCAGGGAGCAAAAGAGCAGACGGGTCCAGATCAGAGCAGGACAGAGGCTCACACGCAGCTGTATGCAGGAAACACAGTCACTGCTTTGTTAAACTGTTAGTTAACACAAACAGTTTGAGTCTGGAAAAGCTTTCACTTTATAAATGTCTTCCAGTCAGTTTGAGTATTCAGGTCTAAATTCAGTTTCCTTCACGTGTGTCGGGCAGTAAAGATGTACAGATCTCACATGCATCAGAACTGCAGATACATTCTCACTACTTAAAACACTTCATGTATGAACCTACAAACACCTCGTAGACCAAGAGACGATTCACTCTGTTCTCTGTGTTTCTACTCAGCCTTTAAAAAGTGCCGACTGTCACCTTTTTGATGGCCTGGCATTTGGCGATCTCGGAGTGTCCGATCATCTTGTCGGGGGAGCAGATCTTGATAAAGGGGAACTGGGAGTCTTCAGAGATCTTAGCAGCCAGCGCTGTTTTCCCACTGTTAGGTGGGCCTGAGGGAGGGGACCAATCACAGATCAGCTTTTTGTAATAACACAAACGGTCTGTTGTCAGTCAGTCACAGCAGATATTTTGGTCTGGGGTCCTGTAGAGGGTTTACAGTGTGCTGACTCGCTGTGTGCTGCCTCAGGGGTTCGACCTGTGTGCTCCGGGTGCAGGAGTTTAGTGTGTGAGAGTCCTACCCTCCAGCAGCACGGACACCAGCGGCGTGCGGTCGCTGTTCTTCGTCTGCTGCACCAGCAGCTCGCCGTCCTCTAGGACCGCCGACACCGGGTCGCCCCATCGGATTATCCCGTTCATGATGTAGCTGGCGTAGTCCTCCTGATTGGTGCCGAACGCCTGGACGGGAGGAGAGGGAGAAACTGAGGCATGTGACGGCGAGTGAGACGGAAAATATTCACTGTAAACTTGATGTTTGATTGTCCATCAACAATATAGATGATTTAAAAAAAACATGTCAGTATTTGGGATATACGACCTGTTTATATCAGGGGCTGCATATATAACCCCCCCTGAACAGATTCAGCCTGCTGTGGGACATTTCTTTCATCCTCCTCCTGTTAAAATCCAACTGGCTGTTCTAGACTCTACAACACTTCAACTACATCCTAATGGGACCCTTTCACACCCAATCATAACACTATCACCTGTTACCAATCCACCTGTTTACCTGTGGAATGATCCAAACAGGTGGTTTTGGAGCGTTCCACATCTTTCCCAGTCTTTAGTTGCTCCTGTCACAACTTCAGATCCAGAATCAGCAGATATTTACAGAAACCACTGAAGCTGATGAGCTCAGACAGTAAATATATTGACTTTGTGCTGTTTCCAGGTCAGTTTCTGTCAGAGAGGATCAGCAGGTGATCACTTCCTGTTTTATTAATGCTTCACACAGCATCTCAACTGTTTAAGAATCAGGGCTGTAAAACTCTAATAAATCGGCTACCAGAAAACTGAAGTGAAGTTTTCATGATCAAATGAATTTACCAACAACTTGAGCAGGGGGGTTCTTTGTTCAGGACGGACTTGTTGAGACTCCCACGAGTTACCTGGATGGTTTTTGAAGTAATGTTGTCTTTTCATTCGTGGTTGTTCTTATTTATCTTGATATTTTAAAGCAAGCTTCAGACAGAACGGGGGTGGGAGAAGGTGAGGACAGTGAACTCTTTGACCTTTGGGTCATTTGTAGTGTGAAGGCTCAGCACATTCATGTCATGTATTCAGAAACAGAGCGTGACGCAGACTCACAGGTTTGATGTCGTTGTTCAGCGAGGCCATGAAGTCCAGTCTGCTGACGCGCAGCTTCTCTGCCGTCTCGATGTTCACCTCCACTGTGTTACTGGCCTGCAAACACACGTCACACATGTTAAGAGACAGCAAGTCAGGAGTGACTTTCCTTCCTGGATGAACTCCACGCCCCCCACGAATGAAACCCATCACATGAAGTACTGCACAGTGTGTCAGCAGACAGCATGCTCCCTCAGAGGAGAAAGGTCCGAGAGGAAGAGGAGGAGGAGGAGGAGTGAAGAGAAGCAGTGTAAAGCCCCTTGTCTGTCATTTATCATCACCCTCCAATATCTGCTGCTCTGTGTGAGTCTGTGGGGGCAGAACACTTAACAGATGAGGACTTCACCTTATCTGTGGTCCCACTGAGTCAGTGCACCTGATAAAACACTTAAGAGAGGCCACACGCACGCACGCACGCACGCACGCACGCACGCACACACGCACACACACACACGCACACACACACACACACACACACACACACACACACACACACACACACACACACACACAGACACACACACAGACACACACACACACACACACACACCAACCAGGTGTTTGGCCTGAAGCTTCAACTTAGCAACACAAGACATGAGAAGTTTTTTTATAGTATCAAAGATTGATAAAAAGATTTTAAATGACTGATTTTTATTCTGGATGTTAAAGCTGTAGGTTTAGTTTCATTTCAATTAATCAAACAAATAAGAAATGATGCTAAAATGGATTACAATAGTAAGGGTGGAGTCCCTTTTGAACTGCATACTGCCTCAACGACCTCCATCAATAAGATACCTGAGAGGCAAGAACCAGGGCAAAAAGCCCAAATATCCTCACACTGACTGTGGAAGGTGAAGGTCTGCAGGTTTTTACGTTTGGTCTGATCTGAAGACCACATCTCTGAGAGATGGTGACGGCATTTACTTTACTATTTTCTGATATTTTAGACAATAAGAGTAATGGACAGTGAAAGCCTTCCCTCATAGACCTCCTCCACTCAGTAAATGGACGTACAGTGGGGGGCGTAGACACACATGGAGTCTAACTGATGTCCCACGAGGACTCTGACCTTGATATGTCTGTTCATGGCAGTGGACTGCGCAGCCCTGACCAGGCCCTCCAGCTCGGCGCCGCTGTAGTTCTTCGTCTCCACGGCCAGCTCCTTGATGTCCACGTCGGCGGACAGCAGGTCGTGCAGACGCATCTTTGCCGTGTGGATGTGGAGGATCTGAATCCGTCCCTTTTCATCTGGTAACCCTGGAAGAAGAGAGGGGAGACCGTTCACATGGATGAAGGGATTATCCTGGTATTCATCTTCTCCGATCTACTTAGAGGAACTACTTTAACTTTAAATGTTCACTGGTTGGAAGAAAAATGTCGTCTCTGTTGTCATCAATAAAGTTTTAGTTGTGTTTGAAGTCGACTGAGATAAACTGTGTGGAGCGAACACCAGCGTGAAACCTCTTCTTACCGATCTCCATCTTCACCTCCAGTCTGCCCGGCCTCAACAAGGCCTCGTCGATCAGGTCGGGCCTGTTGGTCATACCTGGGGGAGGGACAGACGGGGTTAGAGCGGGGTGTTCGGAGAGTCTGTGAGCTGTGTTACTCTGAGAAGGCGTGTGTCTGAGCACCGATGACCAGGATGTTGTTGAGCTGCTCCACGCCGTCGATCTTGGACAGCAGCTGGTTGACCACGGTGTCGTGGACCCCCGTGCTGCCCGCCATGCTGCCGCGCTGTTTACAGATCGCATCGATCTCATCAAATATGATGATGTGAAGGCCACTGTTGGCGCCGAGCTGTTCAGAGGAGAGGCGAGGAGGGAAGTGAGTGGCAGGAAAACAGACGACCTCTGCTCGTGTCTCATTTTTAATGACATCAGATTTCTTTAGACGCACAGCGCCGGGCTTGAAAAAGTGATTCTGCAGCCGCTGCTGGTGTAAAAATAATTTACTTAAAAACACACATTGACATGCATTACCTATCTTGGCTTAAAGATTGAGGATATATCTTCCTCAGGTGTGAGAGCATCAAATTAGGAGGATTTTCATGGTCTTACTGCATCATTATTGGCCTGTTTTGGGGTAAGAAAGACCACAAAGCCTGAAATTCTGATGATTCCCTGAAGAAATTTCATTTTACATGTTGCATCTTTTTAATAAAGTTTGAGAAGATTTGAGGCGCAGCATCCTGACCTGTTGAATATAATAAACGTGCTTCCTGAACTCCACACCTGAAAATAATCAGGGCCCCAGACGAGACTCACGGCCTTGTGAAGTCATTAAATAACAAACCATTCATTACTTTGAAAGTGGAGGTCAGTCCTGTATCAGCGTACAGTGCAGCGACTTTAAAAACATAAAGGCTAAAACAGGATGAGAGTATTTCACAGGTTTGGCTTCACAGCCCAGAACTGGACCAGTCTGAAACCAGGACCACAGGCTGCTCCGGACTGGTTGACATTTAAATCCTTTTACAAAGACTTGATCTGGACTCATGAGTTCAACTAGCAGCTCAGATACCACCACCACTACTCTGACTACTTTAACTATTACACCAAACCTCAGAGTACTGCAGAGTACTTCAGAGTACTGCAGAGTACTTCAGAGTACTGCAGAGTAATTCAGAGGACTTCAGAGTACTGCAGAGTACTTCAGAGTACTGCAGAGTACTTCAGAGTACCTCAGAGTACTGCAGAGTACTTCAGAGTACTGCAGAGTAATTCAGAGGGCTTCAGAGTACTTCAGAGTACTGCAGAGTACTTCAGAGTACTGCAGAGTAATTCAGAGGGCTTCAGAGTACTTCAGAGTACTGCAGAGTACTTCAGAGTACCTCAGAGTACTTCAGAGTACTTCAGAGTAACTCAGAGTACTTCAGAGTACTTCAGAGTACTGCAGAGTACTTCAGAGTACCTCAGAGTAATTCAGAGTACTTCAGAGTACCTCAGAGTAATTCAGAGTACTTCAGAGTACTTCAGAGTACCTCAGAGTAATTCAGAGTACTTCAGAGTACCTCAGAGTAATTCAGAGTACTGCAGAGTACTTCAGAGTACTTCAGAGTACTTCAGAGTAATTCAGAGTACTGCAGAGTACTTCAGAGTACTTCAGAGTACTGCAGAGTACTTCAGAGTACCTCAGAGTAATTCAGAGTACTTCAGAGTAACACATGAAATCATGTTAAGATGACAAAGACGCTGCAGACCTTTCAGTCCGACCCTCAACAGAGAGACAGGGAGCAGCAGGGTGGGGGGTTATCCCTCCATCTACAGACCTGCCAGTCTCAGACGTAGCATTTAAAGCAGGTGTGGAGCTGTTCTTATTACACGCTGGATGGTGTGTGTGTGTGTGTGAGGGGGGGGTGTGTGTGTGTGTGGGGGGGGTCTAACAGGAGGTCAAAGAGAACCCAGCCCCTCATTAGGTGGTGAAGAGTGAGGCTTGATGCTAGTGTCTCACCATCCAAAACAACCATCACTGTACACACACACACACACACACACACACACACACACACACACACACACACAGCTATGTGTGTGTAAAGGGCAGATCTCTCCTCTCCTGGAGAAATTAGTTTCTTCAGTTCTGATAAAATGAAATGTGTGTTTCATAACGGGAGAGGCTGATCGCTGGGGGGGGGGACTCATTGTGTCGATGATGAGCTCAGCAAAGCTGCAGCGCTGCAGATAACGTGTGTGGAAGTTGTAATGAAGCAGCGCCGGAGCGTGGGGTCATTTTTCACTACGTGTCTGTGATTTTATAAATGATCTTGTGAGAGCTCACGTGTTCCGTAACGTGCCCCCCCCCCCTCACCCTCTTCTGCTCGTCCTCCGCGTCCGCGAACAGCTTCCTGATGTTGGCCTCGGACTCGCCGACGTACTTGTTGAGAATCTCTGGGCCGTTGACGATCTTTGGCTCGCGGGCCTTGAGCATCTTGCCGATCTGCCGCGCCATCAGGGTTTTACCGCACCCGGGGGGTCCGTACAGCAGGATCCCCTTCACATGCTTACAGCCTGGAGACAGACGCACAACCAGGGAGAGGAAGAGCGAGTTAAACCGAGCACAGGCTGTTCTTGCTTTATGAAAGGAGTTTTCAGGGGGTGTGACTGGTTTACATCTCTACTAACAAATATCTGCACATGGCTGCAGAATCGCTAGACCAGGGACAAGATTTTGGTATCGGAGGAGTTCTGGTTTCCGTCTGTAGTCCGAGTCGTATTGACCAATCACGGCGTTGGTTGAATGCAGGTAAACAATCTGTGAGGAGAGCGAAGGAGGCAGAGACGCAGCCGCCTGCATGCAGCTGGACGTGTCACTCAGTCGTCTGTGGGGGCAGAAAGCAGTTTTGCTCCAGTGTAACTGTTCCCATCACAGCACTGCTGATTTCCTTTGTGTTATTGCTCATCCATAAAGATGGAGGGTGGAGGCTGCGAGCCCCCCGCCCCGCCGAGGTTACAGTGCGGGTCTTTCAATGGCCTTTTGCACCTGCTTAATGACATTTAGCCCAGACTAATTGAGAGGCCCCTGATAAGCATCTGAGCTGCCATTTGGGCCTGCTGAAGGAAAAGCAGCCGGGATGACAGGTAGGGGGGGGGCTGGGAAGAAAGCAGGGAAAAGTTCTGTGGTTGTGTTGTGTTTGGGAGAGAGAGCACTGAAGCTCCCGTCTGTCTGCTTCGCCTCTCGGGGAGCAAAGGGGAGAAAAGGTGAAACTTTCAGACAAAGTGTGCACGCCGCCTCCCTGTCAGCACCTGCGCTCCCTGCCCCCCCGCCCCCCTGCCAATTACAGCTTCACCTTTAACTGGATGCTCTATCTGGGCACGCCATCTCATTACAGCAGCCAGCTGGCCACAGCCAAAGGCCGACTCCTGCACACAGCCACCCGGCTAAAGGTCGGCTCGCACCGCCGGCCGCCGCCACGGCCTGAGCGTCTATTTAAGTGATGAGCGCATCTGCAAAGCTCCGTCCTGAAAACAGGTTTTCACAAGACTTCTAGGTCTGGGAGGAAGGATTAGGACTGATTGCATGCACATGTGTGTGGGAGGGGAGGGTTTGTGTATGAGTCACAGAGAAGTCCGATGGCTTCCATCACAATGAGCCGCTGTCCCGTGCAACGTGAATCATCGTCGTAATCTGACAGCTGTCAAAGATCTATTAATGAGTGTGCGCTGGGATCACCGGCAGGGTTTGTAGTCACGGTCGAGGCTCCGCGGGACGACGCTGCCTTGCCTGCTAATCGTTCACTGTGGCCGCGATGCATTCCTCAAAGTTTAGTTTGCAATAACGTTGATTCAAGGATTAAACACGAGCTCAACGTAATAACTGAAGGTAGCGGCAGGTATTATGATCAGTATTGTTTGACCTGATGAATGCTGGAAGTTACTTCTGCAGCTCTGAGAGGCAGCATAACATTTAACACTGAGCCTGTGGAGAAAGAACAAATGTCCTCATATCATTTAAACTTTGTGACTTCTGGGTTTCAGTAAGGCGACTCTAAAGACACCCGTCCAACCAGAGGAAGCCACCAGCTGCACCTGAACATGTGTGAATGACTCAACCCTGAAGCTGAATAACTATTGGACACTGAAGAAGGCACAGAAAGAACATCTGTGCACTGAACCCCCCTGTGCTGAACTCCAACATGAAAATCTTTTCAGCACATCACAGAAATCATCTTCTGACTTGCAGCCAGATCTTATAAACGGCACAAACAAATGAATAAGTGATGGGGGGGATAAAGAGAAAGGAGGAAACTCACCCATCTGTTCTACTATGTCTGGAGGGAAGACTCTGGAGGCGAAGGCTCTGCGGAAAATGTCGGAAAACTCCTTGTCAAGGCCGCCAATACCCATCTTCTCAAAGTTCCAGTCTGGGCTGATGATGGACTGGCGAGACTCTCGGGTCTTGGATTTCCCTGGGGGGGTCAGACAACAAAACACAAAATGTTTTGCTAAAAAGGAGAGCCTCATGTTCTGGATTATTGACTGAAAAAGGGCTTTTATCTACTGTTACGTACACAGCAGTGCTCTTTAAGTGCCAAAACGTTAGTTTGCAGTGAAATTAATGATCAGGCTTTGTTTTGTTTTTGAATGATTAGTTCAATAAATCATCAACAATCATACAGCAGAGCTCATTTAAGCCTCGTGATGAAGGTGAACTGGCCGTCAGGTGGCCATCAGCACAGACAGAATTAAATATGAGAGAGAGACAGGAGCAAAATGTGTCAAGTGTGCCCCCTTGTGGTTGTACAGAGAATCGCCCTACAGACGGCGAATATAAAAACAGAGTGTGAGGTTTGTCGAGGTTTTAGCAGCTCACGATCTGTCATCATCAGCTTTAGTGGCTGGATTTCAACATTGGCACTGGTCAGTGAGCAGACATTAAACCACAAACGGCACAAACAGAATCATTTCATGAAATCACAACAAAACAACTAAAAACTGAATTTCCGTATTTACTTGAGAGGAAGGGCTCTTGTTTTTCTTGCCAACAGTTATAAGAGGTGTGTGTTGTCGACACTCACCAACCAGAGTCATGGATGAGCTCTCTGACTTCTCAAAGATCACCTGACTGTTGCCCAGCAACAGACCGATTTCAATCTGGGAAAGAAACAAAAAAGAGGATAATCGTTCAGGACAATCAGCAGCTACATTTACTCTGACACACAAACAATCAGATATGTGTGTGTGTGTGTGTGTGTGTGTGTGTGTGTGTGTGTGTGTAGTACAGAAGAACATTATGGAGCAGTGAGGGGGGGTCCTCCAGATACCTTCTGCTTCTTGCCAGAGGCATGTTCTCCCTTTAGGATGCTGGGGTCCATGGCCTCAATATCCTTTATCAGCAAGCCAAACAGCTTATCACAGAAACTGAACACAAGCTGGGAGGACAAACAGGCAGGAAGCAAAGTGAAACGTGTGAGATAAGAAAAACCTTCACCTTACTCCCAACCAGTGGAACACTGTTGTATTAGCATGGGGGGGCATTACAATAAATTATTTCATTTGGCTGGTTTTGTAACTTTATTGTGAACACACATTTATTCTTCTATGAACCTACTGTTTGATTAAAGTTTGAATCAGTCTCCGACCTGAAGTCAGTCATTCCAGGGAGCTCTACAACAAACTCAGAGCTGCTGCTTCTGAATGTTCAGACATTATTAACCCGTTAAAAGCCTGAAGCACCTGCTGGCCGACGCTGAAGGCCTGGTTGTTGAAGTGCTGGATGAACTCGCTGGCCATGCTGTCTGAGTCGTAGGGGTTACTGTCCACATTCTTCTTCTGCAGGAAGTCAATCTCCACCGTCATGGTGCTCACACACTGTTTGGACTTGTCGAACTTGTAGTTTGTGACTATAAGGGAAGGAAAATGACGGCGGTGAGGTTTATAGTTCAGACAGCAGCATCTGTCATTGGCCTGGATTGTTTCAGGTCGGACGGTTTGTTCTCCTCAGGGCCGAGCGACCTATAAACTGGCCACGTCTCACTGTGTTTCCTGCAGCTCCTCATGAGAATGTGTTTTCTTCTTCCCTCTTTAGTGCTGTCTAATTGAAATTAAAGCTGCATTAATTGATGTTTATGGTGCGCTGGGGGAAAGTATCTGTCTCTTTAAGATAAGATAAGATAAGACTTTATTAATCCCCAGCAGGAGAAATTTGAGTGTTAGAGGCAGCAGCAATAGCAATAGGAACATAACAACAGAATAGAGAAATACAAAACACACAATAAAAGCTGCTTTTATATATGTAGATTTTATACAAAAAATATGTAAAAAATATATAATGCTGCAAAGAACTATAAAAAATATTGGCATAAAAATATACTTAGAAAAATTGTAAAGCAAGCTTTATTGAACAAAACATCAGGAATGAAAGCAGTAGAAACCACTTGCACCCCCTTTCATCACAGTTATCCAACCATAAAAATGCAATACCGAGATTTGGCCAGCAGATGTCGCCATTTCTGACTATAACAAATGCTTGGAAACAGTGAACCACGTTCAGCACAGCAGCTTCACAGTGATTCAGTGCTTCAGCAAGCTTTGTCATCACAGCTGAACATCACACACAGCTCTATGGTGCATCTTCTAATATCTCTGATAGTTCTGGGCTGATTATGTTCCACTAGACACCAGCTAACACACCTGACACAGCTGACACAGCCTAAGCTCATTAGTACACTTGGAGTGGTCAACGAGTCAATTAATGCCTCGTTAGCAGGCATTAGCAGTTATAATCGAACAGTTCCTGAATTTGATATTACTTGAGGTACTCTGTTACTAAATACTATTCAAAATGTCTGCATGCTTTCACAGTACTGCTGAAGCCTCATGATGGAAATGCACTGCACTGTAAGTCGCTCTCTTGTAGCCTGGGCTGATATTTTCACTCGTGCAGGTAAATTACACCCACAACACTGCTATATTATTCATACCACAATTACCAGGACACTCTGCTCACACATTGTATACATTATGGAAATGGAATGTAATCGTTCAAATATTGTTTTATGGTTGATTTGAATAGAAAGAGAGCGAGAGAATATTCCATTGATCAAATAATAAGAAGAGCCACGGTTTCACTGTTTCCCTCAAGAAAGACTGAAGTCTTATTTATTCTTTCACTCAGTGGATTATATTTTCATTCCTCCTTTGAGGGAGGGAGCTGCAGCGACACCACCCAAGCATCTCTCCCTTACTGTGCAACTTCCCTCCACCCATCTAAATCATACCCAACCCCCCCCTAACCCCTGGTATAACTTGCAATCTGCAGGACATGCCCATCAGACATCAGGGGTGGAGGGGTCTGTGACTCAAACTGCATTCACAGAGAAGAAAGACTGTCAAGCATTGCTGATCAATAGATGGCAAATTAATGGCAGTCATCACAAAAAAACAATGAGACGTCAGTGCAGTGAGGAGCTGCTAGACTGAAGAAGCTGTTCTTTCTGTAGTTGTGATGTCTTCAGGTGTCATGGATACACAATTAATATTGATTAATAGATTCATATTGAGAAACATTTGAAGGATTTGGATGGTATTATTTAAAACGTATTGTTGTTATTGTTAATGATGTCTTTTCTTGTCGTAGAACAAGAAAAATGCAGAAAATCACTAAACTTAAGGGACAAACATGAAGCTTACCTTCAACCTCTTGTCCAATCGAGAGGCCGGCCCACTTTCTCTGTAAAGAAGAAAAGTGAGTGATTTAGTTCCATGTGTCATCATCTCCTTTTGTATTAGGATGATTTGTTGCAATGGAAAAAGGCAGCTGATACCATTTAGCCAACAATAACACAGACAAAGACAGCTAACAACACTTTGCATCTCACAGAGACATCAGTGCAACGTTCCTCTGCAGCGTGGTCTTATTTCACCACACTTCTACACACTGAAAGCATCAGTCAGATACTGAATGCAGTTTATAATTATTATATAAGCAGCAGCCAATGATGGCCACCATGTCAAACATGAGCTCATCAGTTCAGATTTAATTTAATGAATTGTTGTGGTAAAATAAGAGCGTCTCGAGGAGGTTACAGTAGTACCTGCGTGCCGCTGTGGCTGCCAAGTTTATAGACGAAGAAGAGCAGGCAGAGACGGGCAAGGCAAAAAGGAAGAAGCAGGAACAGACAGATTGAGACAAACAGAGAGGTGCATGCAAAGAGCCCACAGACAACCACACACGTTCATTTCTTAAAAGGGGAACTTGACTTCAGGTGTTACTGCAATCAGGGTTTAAAAAAACTCATGTTCACCAGTGCTTTGTGAAGGGAAACTGTGAATATCACCTGTTAAATACAAGTACTACACAGAAAATACAGGAAGAAACATCAAGAAAACAGCTGAGCAGCGATGCACAGCGACCGTCAGCGACGCAGCACTGAGAACACCTGGCTGTTGAACATGGAAACCTACCTGTGGCAGGCTGAAGGCAATGGTCCCAGAGTTAACACTGGGATGCGTCTTCAAGGTGAACACGTACTTGTGGGTTAAATTGCGGACGGTCACGTGTCTGCATTGAGATGGACAGGCGGGAGAGGAAGGAAAGGGTTAGGTGTGTGTGCAGTGTCTCATCGATCCACAGCCCACACACACAATGACACAGGTAAACTACTGTCCACCTGTGTGATGCAGCAGCATGACTCACTGTTCGAACTGCGGCTCCTTCTCGTTGATGACGGCACAGTTGGTCAGCGACAGCTCGTCTGTCGGGCATCGAGCCGCTTGCATAATCTGAAAAGAGAGGAAGACGTAACCGGTGACTCCACGGAGGGTTTAATATCTCTGGACTCCTGAGTGACGTAGATTTTACTTCAAGGTCACATGAAAGGTTGTTTTTTTAACTTACTTTCAATTCACAGGCGATGATTCACAGTTTATGACAAAGAGGGGATAAAAAATTAAGTGAAAAAAACATGCATGTTGCTATGGTGATCTTTGACCTTCTGTACAGGTATGTTCCGGCTGGCTCTGAAAACTAAATGTGTCAATGTGTCAGGTGTCTGCAGCTTTATTTGAACTCATTTACAACCTAGTCGAGTAAAAACAGACAGACAGACAAAAGATCCCGGACACCGAGGAACACAAATAATAAAAATGGTGATAAAAAGTAGAAATAATCAGAAGCCAAACCAGCAACATAACAGAACCTGACAAATAATGACATGAAATGAGATTAAAACTGCCCTGAAGATAAAAACAAGGTCAGATTTAGATTATTGTGCATGTTAGTCCATGTGTGCATGTTAAACAGCAGCCGAGGGCTTCAGAGTCACAGATGAAGCATGTTTGTATAAAATGTCACTATAATCCAGGAACGATAGGAAAGTAGCCTCAATAATCACTACTCTGCAACGCAGAAGATACGTGTTTTATTCCTACAGAAGAGACCGGTTTGTCCCTTAACATGCTCACCGGTTTAGTCACATGACATTAGTTCTCATTGATGCAAATCCCAAAACACCCTGAGACAACCTGTAAGTCAGCAGAACAGTATATATATATACATATATATTTATATATATATATACATAAAATATCATGCCTGTGGGACACCTTTTGTAATTTGCACAAATTTAGAGTTAACATTTCCAGTAGTGACACACTGATTTGTGACCATGAGGTAAATCATTGCATCAAGTATGATATCGTGAAGCCTTTTGCAAAGCACAGCCTGGTTGACTGTACTGAACGTCTTTGAAAGATCAATACAAAGTTTTTCTCGTGTCAGTTACACCCAGAGTGGCGGAGTGACAGCGCTGCGTGTTCTCTGACACCTGAATGGTGTATTCTTAGAGCAGAAGGTGCTGGGAGGACTGATTGAAGTTGATTATTTACTAAAGATTATTGTGTTTTTGCTTGGTATGATCATTTAGGACTACAGCTGTTAAACTCAGCTGTTCCTCCACCTTCATGTAAAAGGAGTTACATCAGCACCAGTTGAACCAGTTACAGCTGGTACAGATGTTATCTTACATTCATGTGTTATGCAGCTGACTGCCAGCGGAGCAGCAAACTCTAAAAAGTATGGATCACGTTTACCCTCTGCAAGATGATTCTTTAAAGCCCCCACAGGAGAACGGCTGGAATGTGAAACCAGGCCTTGGTTTAATATAAGTTTCATCAAACACATGATGTGAAATGTGAATAAATTATTGTCAAACACAAGATGAAGCAGCGCTGCAGAGACTCCTGACGTCTCTGGCCTTATTGACCCTTTCAAAGAGAGCTCTGCTTTGCCTGCTTTTCAGTTTATGAAAATGATTCCTTCATGTTTAAGGCCAGTAATGTCCCACATTTTAGGCTCACGATAAGGTTCAGCAAGATGTTGTGACCTCCTCACTGTAAGACAGTCAATACAAACTCTGCTATGCAGCCAAACATTGCTCAAACCCAAAGAACTTTATTTTAAAGTCTGCTACAGCTCCTAAACTAAATACTTCAGGCTGAATTTTGTGAAAAAGTCTATAAATTAATGCACACAACATCTTGGACACTTCAGTTTGATGGGATGGTGAAGCCATAAAAAGAAGAGTCACGCACAGAACATATGATGTGTGGAACAAGTGTGGGAAAAGATGCTTTGAACAACCTCAAAGCTACTAAAGAGGAGATGGGGGTGGCAAACTGGATGTGAAGGCTTGAACAGCCGCTGCTCTTCTATCACTGCTCTTCACTGGAACTCCACGAGCGAAGAACAACACAGCCTCACGCTGAGCCACCACTGTCCTACAGTATTAGATCCTGGCTGACTGATTCAGCAACCTCATGAAGCAACTGGATGATCCACTGTGATGAAATATCCACTTCAGTTCCAGCAAGCACCGCCTCGTTAGATTTTGTCTCTTTAGTTACAATGCAGGTCAAATTAAAGTACCATCTCTTCGTACACACAGTATTTGTGGTCGATTACAAATAACATTTTAGCAACAGACAGAAATTCATGGGTAATCTTGTAATCTTAACGTGGAATTAAGAGCGAACATCAGCTGCAAACAAAGCAGAGCTCCAGCTGTGATGCAGGGCAGCCCCTGCTATGTTTTAAATCCAGTGTCACTGTCATTCATAATGAGTCAGGCGGGAAACTGAAACCTAAATCTGATGTTCTGCAGATTACAAATGTATTTTGGCAGATGTCCTCATCAGGGTTACGTGCCACAGAACTCACACTCTGTAGGCCCATTTTTAATCCAAAGACCAAACATTCAATGGCAGGGTTTGCTAAAACACTGTCAGCCCAAAGCCCATCTAATTAAGACTGTCTAAGAAAAAGACTGCTCCCATTCCTAAAACCTAATTAAGTAGCAGCAAACTGAGAATCACTTGCTGACCTACATCTCAAAAACATAAAAAGCTCAACCTATTTCAAGCATTTCAGCATCTGGGCTAACCACCGCCTCTCAGATATCTGATAATCACAGTGAACCGATTCCCAGGGCGCCACGGTCACCTCATCATTTTCAGGCTGACACAGATCATACTGTCTGCTGTCAGACAACCTGTAGGACAACCTGTAGGACATCCTGTAGGACAACCTGTAGGACAACCTGTAGGACATCCTGTAGGACATCCTGTAAGACAACCTGTAGGACAACCTGAAGGACAACCTGTAGGACAACCTGTAGGACAACCTGTAGGACATCCTGTAGGACAACCTGTAGGACAACCTGTAGGACAACCTGTAGGACAACCTGAAGGACAACCTGTAGGACAACCTGTAGGACAACCTGTAGGACAATACAACCTGAGAGCAAATTATAGAAATCTAAAAAATGCTTCAAAATGTGTAATGTATTTGAAATTGACCTTAGAATTTATTTATTTTTTTGCATTATGCATGTTTTTATTTTTCCTTTTATGCTTTCTGATATTTTAGGATATTCTGTCCTCGTCCTAAAAGATATTTTATTGCATTTCATCTATATTTCTTTGGAATTTACACCAAAATAAACATTAACTTGACACTTGTGTGACCCATGAATTGGCCTTTCAGCCAAAGTCTAACAGCGTAGAAAATCTGAGGTGTCTCCTATGGACCAGAGGTGTGAAGACATTCTTCACATTGTTTCCATGTAATCAGCTCAGATGCAAAGTGTAAATGTACAGAAAGGCCCCAGTAAGACCATATAATGAGGGCAACTCTCCAGCTATAGTATGCTGAGAAGAAAACTGCTGTTTTAACCCACATTAGATGACCAGACGGACGAAACCGAACATGTAAACCTGTGCACTCAGTTCTGGTTTATTAGTTCACCTCAAACGAAAATACAACAGCTGTGCAAGAAATCCCTCCTACTCTACTTTCACTACGCTGACTGTGTACAGCTGCTGCTGTTTCAGAGAGACGAGGATGTAGTCTGTTGATCTGTTGAGTTATTGAGGTTAATTCATAGTATTGAGTTGAACTCATTACTGAAAAGGGGGTGGACAAAATACTAGAAACAGCTAATCTGGTGCGACACAGCTGAACAGCAAAGCAAACTAGAGCCTCCAACACCTTTTATAAAAACTGACATCCATTAAACTTTCCAATAGTTCTGAACCTTACATCATCTCAGTGTGATTCTTCCTCACCTCCATCAGCTGAGGATGACAAGTGAGATGTGGCTGACAGCTCAGAATAAGATGAGCGAGCGAAGATTTTTAGTTTCACTTTTTGTCAACTCTCTAAACTGGTCTAAGCAAAAACTGAACTGATGAGGCGATTCATCGTTTAACCAGTTGACAGATTATTGATTGCAACACAATCAATGATCGATTCATTTTTGTCTTTTCTTTTTAAAGCAGAATGGGAAGAATTATCAGCTCCAGATTGTCATAGATGAACATTTATGGAGAAAAACACCTTCTGTGACATCAAAGTGACAATCTTTGGATTTCACACTGCTGATCGCACAAAACAAGCAATCTGAATGAATTAGTCTTGGGCTTATTATGATGGACACTTTTCATTATGTTCACTAATAATCAAGGAAATAACGAACCTCCATGAAGGCCGGGTGTGTTTCAGGGTTGATGAATTACACTGCAGTGCCTTTACTTTTAGCAAAGTGTGACCTAGCTGTTAAACTAACAGCTGCATATGGCGACAGACATAAATACACTTTGTTTACACTGCCAGGACTGGAAAACTAATGTGGGCCACGAATTACTGACGAGGAGTTAACTGAGCATTCAACATCAGCCCAGTTTGTTCCTTAAACCCATTTCATGCTGCACTTCCTTCATTCCACTCCAGAGCCATTATTGATTTAGCCGTTTAGAGCTGGAGCTATGTTAACAGACATTAGCAGCATTTTTACATCAACGTCAATAACACCACACACTATAAAATAAAATATCCAAGCTGTTACACATATGAATTTCCATGCAGTAGAACAGTGGTAACAGCAGTACATGCTAACATTTGGAGTGGTCATAAGATACTCCATTCCTCTTCCGGGCTGCCGACGAACTTTTGAATGACATCTGATTCTGCCACACAGGCTAGCGCTGTGTTGGCGTGTAAAAAAAAGCCTCGAGCCCTTTACGTACACGTTAGGTTTAGTATTCACGGTTTTTCGTTCGAGTTGTACTTGTGTTTAAATTCTAATACTCGCTTCAAATGAACTCACCCGAGCAGTCATCTTTGTTTTTTCTGCCGCTGTTCAAGTGCAATTCAGCATAAACGCTCCGCTGTCAGAACAACTGCACAAACGAGAAAGTGACGTACCGAGACGCGGGCTGTCCGACGTACGGTGATGTCATCACGTACACGACGCCTAGGATGAAGTAACAGGAAGTGATGTTAACTCTGAAAACACAACTAAACGTTTATTTTATGATTTTTATTTTCACATAATAGCATTGCGAGGGATTATCAGAAAGATTTAGAAGTTAGATGCAAAGACTGTTGTTTTGTTCTATGAAAATTACCTGAAAATTATTATTCTCCCATCTTTTGAATTCATTCAAATTCACGATTACATTTGGAAATGTCATTGAGTCTCTTTAAATGATCTGTAATGTGTGCATATAGCAAACCTGATTCAGAAATGAGATTTAAGTGATATAACAATGCATTTTTTGTTATATCCTTTCCGTTTTTCTTAAAGTCCATTGATATGTTATGTCTCAATCTATTAAGTATTACTAAGTAGTTTATTTAAGTAAAGATTTAAACTAGTGAGAGGACGAGATGTGAAAAGGACATAAAAAGATTTGCCAGTATGCCAAATGTAATTAGCCAATATTTACATTTCATGTTAACATTATTACTCTTCAATTGCAAAATAATTGTGAATATTGAAATTTTCAATATAATTTCTTATATAGATTTATAATTTATAAATATTTGTCTGTATATTATGTTTGTAAATGTGTGGGGGGTTTTTTTCCTTGTTTGTTTTGTATGAGAAACCTAGAATAAATACGATGGTTAAATTCTTCAATGTTTCATGCTTAAAAATGTTTGAAATTAAGAACTACTCAAATGACTATTTCGTAAGTCATCTGTATGGAAAACAAGCAAATGCTGTATTTTGTTTGGTTTAAAAGAATGAAGCATGTGGATGGCTGAGATCTACACTAACAAGTCTAAAATGTAACATACATACAACATACATACAATAGAAAAAGAAGTAGTGTGAATTTGAGAGGTGAAGTAAAATCTTTATTTTGGATGCTAAAATGGTCACAGTGAAAGGCTGTACCTTTGTAAACAAACGCTGAAGAAAAAAAGGAATATTTGAGGCTTGGAAGTTTTCTTCTGTATGAATACGACAGCTACAGTTAAAATGATCACATGATTGTGCTTATCATTAGAAGTCTGGAGAGGAAAAGTTTGTGGCACTTGTTTGAACAGTGTGGTGGAAAAAACAAAGAAACCTGTTCTTAGAAATGAAAAAGATTTGTAGAACAAAGCCTGTTGATGCCCACTGAGTTACAGTCTCTTGTGGTGAAACAAATCAAAAATATCTGCACCCAAGTTAGACAACCTGGGTTGAGTAAACATCGGTCTCTGTAAAAAAAAAATAAAATAAGACAATCGAAAGCTGTCCATTTAACTGATTTAATGCCCTTTGATGTGAGGTGTGACACATATAGCAGCAGGAAGGAGAGACTCTCGGGTGAACTCTATTTTAGTGTCAACATGTTTTTCTGTGGAGTGATTTTAAGGATTGGTTCTGACTGCTTCTATGAGTTCCCTCTGATGATCAGACATACTTCCACTGAACTACTGCATACATTTTTCTGGGTCACGCTCCCATTCTCAAGTGCATTTCAGAGACACTTTGCAACATGTAAATCCCCGGTCGTCTCACCCTCATACTGGAAAACAAATCCGATAACTGAGCGGCCAATCAAAGTTACCACGTCGAATTACCTTCTGCAATACTTTGCAAGAGACAAGACAAAACCCTTAAAATACAAAATATTTATTTTGAAAATGTCTTTATAAGAGAAAAACAAATAAAATCAAAACCAAATCAAAACCATACAAATTGTTTGGTTACTAGCATACCACACTAGTGCTAGGAACTAACAATGGAGGATTGCTCACTCGGGGATAACTCACAGATGCTCAGAGGCAGTGGAGACATCTCCACCTCTGCCCTTCGATTTCATGTTGCACCCAAACACTGAGGCAAACAGAAGCGCCGAGAAAGTGGCACGAGTGGTGAAATGGCATCTGTTCTATAAACGTAAGATTTGCAGGGCGGGCAGACATGTGGCAACCTTCTGATTTTCTTTCTTTTAAACAAAAACACAAAACCAAAAACAAAGTGAGTTTAATACATATCTGAAATACAGCGGGTACTGAACTGTTGGCATTGATATGGTGAGGAAAAAAAAAGTAGAGGGAGCTCTTTGACCAAAACTCAGAATCCCAAGGAGTATCCCAACCTTCCAAAAACTGAGCAGTGTGCTTCTGAAAGATATGGACAAGAAGGAGAAAGCCTTGTTTCTGCATGTGCAGTCGGAGGCCGCAGAGGTCAATGTTGCACCTTTGAGGTTGCAGTGGAGTCAGCTCAAGGCTCGGGCAGCCCGGCCTTATAGCAGATATAAACATATATGTATTCTTAAACCTTTAATCTTTTTATTGTGGTTGTACAATATTCCCTGATGGCCTGATTTGGCCGCTGAGTGTTATACAGAATCCTGAAGAGATATCAAAATTAAAGAGGAAAAAAAAAAACAAACAAACAAGAGACGTGATGAAATTGTCCGTTGTGGGGGGAGAGGGGGAGTTTGATGGGGAATCCTGTTTGTTGCAGTTTGTGGGACTTTTCGTTTTCTCCCTTGTCCCCTTCTTAAAATGTTACACACGCTGGTCAAACACACACAGTTCCTCCATCGCACTGCTGTGGCACTCTGCTCTGAGGACGGGAGAAAAAACATTTAGTGGAGGCTGAAGCAGGAGCCCCCCCGCCACGCTTCTTCTTACTCACTTTATTTATTCATTTCTTCATTTAGAAATAATAAAAAATGTTTTACCTATGTCAGCTTCTTGGCTTTGTTGTAAAGTGAATCCACAACTTTGCTCATGTTCTGAATTGTTTCCAAGGCTGCTTCGTATGTTTTGTCCACCGGGGGCTCTTCAAATATGATCAGGACGCCTTCCCCTTGGTCGAGGATTCCTGCAGCAGCGTTGTAAAAATATACGACAGTACACTGAATGCTCGGCCATGAAGTGAATATTTCTTTTTATTGAGACAGATCTTTCCAATTACCGTGAAACTTCTTGTCCAGAATCATCTGTGATAATTTCCTCTCAACGTCTCCCTATAAAGACAAAGAAATTCACAATGAAACTCACATTTTTAAAGATCTAAATGGTGATTTTAACACACAGGAAAAATAAGTGCAAATATACAAACCTTTGACAGTTTGATTAGACCTGATATGTGTTCTATCTGGAAACAGAAGCAGAGAAAATATTTAATACTGGACTCAAACATAGTTTTTAGTTAAAATGATGAAAAGCAAGTACATTAGTGGGTACTCATGTCAGCCTACAGAACAGAAAGAATGACTCAGCATTAGCACCTGAGAAGGTTTCAGGAAATTAAACTCTGTGCAACAATAAACTGTACGGCAGGATTTATTATCATCACTGGACATTTAACAGCAGATGAGAGACAACTCTTAACACACTGCAGAAAATTACTGACATGGCACCAAAATCAAGGACATACTGGCAAAAGTTCATCTAAATCCTGTTCTGTCTGAATAGGCCTTCAGATGATCTTTGTACAAAGTTATGAGATAATAAATAATAATAAATGCAGCAAGGCTCCTTTGTATAATCCTATAAATTCCTTTGTAAAGGCAGATTTATCATGTCCTTACCTGTACTCTGGAGAATGGTTCAATGACTCGGATGAGGTTTTGTTCCAGCAGGTTATCGTACAGCTTGGCCAGGTGAGTGTTGATGATGGGATCGTCCCTCAGCTCTGCTCTGTACTCTGTTAGGGCCTGCAACATGCACAGCTTTGACTCAGAAACTGAAAATACTCATCAGCCAAGCATCATTAAAATGCTTTACATAACAACACTTTGAACACTGTATGTCCAGCAGGTATAATCAAAAGCAAAAGTGGATTTCTGTGTGTGCTACACATCAACCAACAGGTAAAAGCAGCGGGAGCTAAAGAGAAAACAACCAAAACGGCTAAATGGACGTTTGTCTGCATGAAACTCCACTGAGACAGATCTGACAGGACTAAAAGGATTCTTACCTTTTCAAAGTCTGCTAATGATCTGTTCTTGCTGGCCTGGGCGACACACTTCAGCGCGTCTGTCTGGATGAATGATGACATGAAAGAAAATCTAAATGTCATTCTACAGAAACAAGCTTAATGACATGATTTACTGCACAGAACAAGACGCCGCCTGCTAGGAGTAGACAATGATTGGTCCTTGCCTGTCGGCCGGCGTATCGCAGGGCCAGTTTACCGCTGATCAGGGCCTGGACCTCCTCTGGTCTGAAACAGATGAGCAACAGAAGTGAAAAATCAGATATGTAAATTCTGAAATGTTTATGATTCAAAGGAACAATGCAGATGTCAGGGCACAGGATCACATCCAGGTACTAGAGTTTCTACTCACGAGTTCAGAACAATTTTGCACAGAAGCATGTATTTGAGTGCCGTGATGGCTCTGGGGCTGTCAATGGAGTCGTAGCCCTCAAAGGCCTCAAAGAAGTAGGAGTAAGCCGTCTTCCAGTCCTTCTCCTCGGCTGCGTGGATGATCCCTGTGACAAAGACGACACGGCGTGATAGTTACCACCTATGGCCAAAGCAAACTGCAGCAGTCACTGTGAAATGTCAACAAGAAGTGGACAAACTTGCTGGGCTGAAGATCTGAAGATCTGCTTTGTGACTGTACGATTCAAAGAAAGATGAAAACCATGCGTTGAGTTTCACAGGGTGTTACCTAACACAGACCACAACATCATACTGTTGGAAATCACTGAGGCATTAGCCATGCGCTGCGTCTCTCCTTCCATTTCACACTGTGCTGTAAAGTCATGAGTAACCATGATACTGCCATGCCTCGAGCTCTGCCTTCACACTGCGAAACACACCGTGTGACTTTGAGATGTTATCAGGATAAAATGAGCCGAGTCACTGAGGAACACACCAAATATGACTTTTTCAGCCAACTGACTTTTGACTCATATGAATTATAATATTCTAACTCGTTTGTAATTCTTTGTATTAGGCTAATACCTCCTAGTAAGTAGATCCAATAAATCACACGATAATTACACCATGAAACTGATCATCACTATACCCACTTTGTAACACTGCCATGGTTTTTAGATACAAAGCAGAAAAGCATTATCTAGTGTCTCATACCATCAAATAATAAAACACTGTGGGGAATTTGCATCCGCACACATACTTCAGAACTGACTGGCGCCCCCCAGTGGTAGAATCAAAAAGAGACAATGTGGTGGACAATTGTGCCACCTTTCCACAAGAATTTATACCATCAGAATAATGTGGAAGATGATGAAAACCTATAAAAACTCTACTACTACTACTACTACTACTACTACTACTACTACTACTACGAGTAGTTTCTGTTATTACATAGACCTGCCTTGTAGCCTGACAAAAACATCCACATTTTTGGCTTTACTCATTGTGGTCCAGCAAAGCAATGGATGAACTACCTCGAGGCAGACATACTGTAATTTAAAGCAGGCTTCACGACAGATAAACCGTCCTCTAATCAACTCCTTCCTACACCTGAGTGGATGATCACAGCATTCACTCTGCACTTATTAGTCTTTGTTTAGTGGAAACTGAGCTTGGGATATGTGGTTTGGCTATGAAAGGCTACTTCTCTTACCATTGACAGGGAACACACTTAGCCTAACTGCACTATGAACCAAACAAACTTTATTTTTTTAACAGCAGGTATTTTGACACGACCTGGCAGGAAAAGCACAGGTGTAATTAATAACATGAATAACAACTGGAATGGCTTTCTGGGACACTTAATGGTCGTTACACACGTGTTTATGTTGTTATGACAAGTCAAAATGAAAAAGGTCTATTAAAATGTACTACCAAACACATTCTGCTCTTGTTTTTTCCCCTCTAAGGTACCAGACGATACAATTATTTTCCATAGTTTTAATATTTAGTTTTATCAATATCACAGAAAATAACACAACCCAGTTGTCTGAAACTGAACCACTTCAGTCCAGGTAAGTTTTGGAAGTGAGAATAGTGAACACATCTGACCTGACTGCATGTCCAGAGCTGCCTGGAGCTTTGGAGGACAGTAAATGGCGTTGGCGGTGGTCCTGGCCGAGGTGAGCGCAGCGCGGGCCTTGGGCAGGTTGCTGAGAGCATGGTACGTCTTACTTTCAAGCAGCTGAACTTCCACCAGAAGAGCTTTGTCATCCATCTTTTTCAGCTCCTGAAGCAACTGGGAGCCTGAGGGAAAGACCATGACTGAGAGTTAATGTCATGCACATTACTGTTGCAGTAACTTTGTGCATTGCTCAGTACACAGCTAGGAGGTAAACGTACAATTATAGTCCTAAAGTGTGCTGTTCTTTCTCCTCTCATTGCAAACAAAATTTTGCAGATTCAACAGCAATGCAGATGCTGCCATTTAGCACAAGAAAAAAATGTCCTGTCTCTAAACACTCACCGAGCGCCAAGGCCTCCTGGTATCGTTTGGTGTCAAAGTAGAGTGAGATCAATCGTGCCTAGAAGAAGAGAGAGTGATATTAGACAAGCAGAGAGCAGCTGTGCTAAGCTCTAACATTCATCCTGAAAGACAATGAAATACCTTCATCAAAAGACAGGAACCTGAGGAAGCCCCAGCAAGGCTCTCCATTTTAACTGTGACATTTATCTTAATTTCATTATACATCTTCACAGAATATTCTCCAGGCCTTGAAAGTACACCCTTATGGTCCAAAATTCCACATATTTTGATTGATTTTGAATTTATACATTTCATTTTATACACATTTGCTAGAAATCAAGACTGTAATGTTCACAGTTTAGTTATTAGACTTAACTGTCAGGGACCATGTGCAAAAAACATCAATCTCATACATGGACTTCTACCAGATTTAGCTACTAGCTAATATCCATCAGCAATCCCTGTGCAGACACCAACAAAAAACCTGATGCCTGCTAAATCATTCTAAATTACAGACAGCTCCTACATTTCCTAGAATACCAGAGGGAGGAACTATCCAAGTACAGGAGCAGCTCGTGGTACACATGGTGCTATTTACATAGCTTCCTGTCATTTTTTTTAATACTCCTATCACATAAATCATAATGTGTGGCCTGTGGCAAACCATGACCTGAGGAGCAGCCCTCTCTTCTTTCACTAATTCATACATGCCACAGTTTCATTACATAGTTTTCTTCTCCACTGTATACACAATAATAACACAAATTCTTGTTGTGTGTGTATTTTGTAACTCAGCCATATTCCTGGCTGTGAGTGTGAAGCTGCTGGTCGTCATTTGGCCACAAAGCCCATTTTGACTGCTTTAGGAGGGCAATGTCATCATAGATCATCATCAGGATGTATTAGCTGTATTCAGATCTCCTGTTCTCACTTTCTTCAGGCAAAGCTAACAGATTTGCTTCAACGCAATTATCAAGGTTCCTGTTTTAATTTGGTTTTCAGTCAAACTAATGCTGCAGTGGCAGTGTTGCATATCCACCAACAACCAAACGCTCCAACATATCCTGTCAGAAATCCCAGCATCTCCCACTACATGATTCAGAACATGTTCAATTTCTCCCACAGCGGCTGTTTATGTTCGGGGATATTGCTTTTGTTTTCACTGTCATTAATCATGAACAGTGTTGATGAACACGTTAGCTGTTGGCTGTATTTATGGCAAAAAAAACAAAACATGCACATTTATATTTATGCCTCAACAGCAATCAAGGTGTCAGATGTGATGCAAGTTGCTGCAAAAGCCTTTTAAAGCCAATAACCTTTCCCTACAAATGTCATTAAAGTCAGCATCAAATCTCAGGGGTTCTGATCCATCTGAAGGCCTTATATTTCAGTGACATCTCCTTGTAAACTGCAGTGAATTAAGTTACATTTCTGTCATAGATAGCATCCACAAGCTTATTCTAGGCTTCCTTACCTCCAGAGCCTGTCGTAGGAAGGTTCTCTTCTCGGCCTTGGCCCACTCAATGCATTCAAGACACAGCTCAACCTCCTGTCCTGTTGCTGCCTCCATGTCCAGAAAGAGGTCCAGCAGAGAGCGGACCAGCCGGGCCGCCTTGGCCTTGCTGATGGAAATCAGGAAAGGCCTCACAAATTTCAGCAGACCACCAAGTTCTGGAGAAAGCCACAAAAAGTGAAAACGTAACATAGATTAAGTTCCATCACATTATTTGAAGGCTTGGTTGAAAAGTAAAATCCAGCACAGAATGAAGTTGGACTTGATTACCTGCGGCCTGGCCAGTCTTGGCCAGGAGTGTCCCCAGCTCCAGGATGCTCTGCTCTTTAACCCTGACAGCTTCCTCATCGTTCTCTTGAACATCTCTCCTAACTGTTAAAGAAAGACAACAAGTTGACCGAAACCAACTCATCAAATTAATCCACACCTGACACAGTTTGAAAAAACAGTCTGAGAGACAAAGTGACACCTAAAAGCTTTGGAAATCTTGATCTGAGTAGATTCTGTTTCACGGTTTTTGATGTAACGTGATCTGTTTTATTTACTTTATCTCAATATTACTCAAAATTGAGCCTACATACCAGTCTGAAAAACAGGGATACAACAATCATTTACTTCCCTGTGCATATTGTTTAGCCTTGAAAAAAAAACGGTTACAAACGCAGGTCACAATGTTGCGAAGCCGAAGTGATGCCTTAAAATATCTATGTTCAAAAACCAACACAAACCAGAATATATTCAATTTACATTTATACTAAGAGGAGAAAAGCAGCAAACCCTCATACTTAAGATGGAAGCAGTCAATATTTGCCTTTTCGCTTGATAGATGAACAAATTCAGCTGATTACGTTTCTGTCAAATGCTAATAAATTAATTTAGCCAACTACTGAGAACAAAATCAATATTTTGTCGCACAACATTTATAGCTGAGAGGAATAAACAGCGTGACAAGGACAGCTTGACAGCTAGCAGGCTGTAGTGACAAGGCAATTTGAGGTCAGTGATGAGAACTGTAACTGTTTACAGCATCAAGTAATGGAGTTTCCGTTTGCTCGTGTTTACGCAGCCATAAACACACAAGCAAACCTTGGCCAATTACTCATAAATGTACCATTAATAACAAGGTAAGCAGTAATAAAAGGTAGTAGTTATATTTTCACTCTGCCAGAGAGCTGCCTTTCACTTTGTTGATGATATGGGTTAAAGGCTTTTGACAACAAGCTAATGACGTTAGCTATAATAGCAATAGCGCTAACGTGACAATCCTAAGTAGAGCTAGTTAGCCTGGAAACTGCGGCCAATGACACAACAACACAAGACCCATATGCAGTCAAAATATGACAATACTGATAACTAACACATATTTCAGGCCCTGGCCTAAAGTTAGCGAAGTTGCTAACTCGCTAACATCCACTAGCAGTTGCCGTTACCCACCGTTCAACAGTGAGTCAGCACGGCACACCGCCGGCTCTTGCTATTGAACGCCACTAGCTAGCATGCTAACCTCGCCGCCTAACACTGAGAAATAAAACATTACAGTGGTCAGAGGTACAGCGTCCATCTGAAAACCCCAGCCGGACACCTACCTATTGAATGGAGAATGTCGATAGAGGCGTTGTGGTCCGTGCTAATGAGAGACTGGGCTCTCTGAAATTCAACCACCGCTGCAGCCGCCATCTTCCTTATTCAAAATGCTGCTTGAATGAAAATTACGTGCGACGATTACGTTACTTAGCGTATGTGACGTCAGCGTACGACTTGCTTGTCGGGATTTTAAGGCATTTCGGGTAACGTAGTTTCCTACGCATTTGATTCGCTCATGCGAATCAACCTTCAAATCTTCAATTTTTAAGTAGGCCCGCAGGATTAATTATTTTTTATAAGATGCAAACTTGTCACAGTTGGGCCTCTCGTGATCGCCCAAAGCCAAATTTTGTGCTAATATCGATTTTTTCTTTATTTTTTTAAGAGAATGTCACAAAATGCCAGTTATTCTGTGTTTCATACATCTGATGCAACAACCTACTTCAACAAGACACAACACAGGCTATTTAATTAAACTGCAGCTTATACGAACCCACTTTGGGACTCCGGTCAGGGGTTTTATTCAAAAATCAATGCACAAAATAACACTGAACAATTAAAGAGCTAAGAAAAATACACATTTTCTAAAAAACAAAAATGGATTTATTGTCTTTGTGGATTAGTATCTGTGGTCTAAGGGGGGTCATCATGTGTTAATATGGATGATATCCAACACTGAATGATAATAATAATTTTATAAACATAACTCATAATGGAGAAGACAACCACAGACACATGCAGGTCCTCACTAGAGGACTGTAGGAATATGTCCTCTAATACAGACTAATTGAGATTACTGTTCAAGTGCAGAGATTAAAACGGGAGTGCTTTCCTACAGAACCACGTATAGAACCTGCCTACCAACGCACTTCATAGGTGAGTGCTTATACATGCATGTCAGGGTTAGGTTGGTGCTGTGGGCTGGTAACGGTGTGATGAAGAACAACATGGTCGGAGTTCACTGGGTTCAGTCTACATGAGAGGCCGCAGCGCGCGGCTATAGGCGGAGTTGCTTCCCAGCAGAGAGACAGCAGCGCGCACAGAGCGCAGAGAGGCGCCCCACCACCGCGTTTGCGTCGAGCATCCGCACACAGTCAGTGACACAACACAACATCAGCCCTCGCAGCATCCGCATCTCACGGCCAGGAGGACCAGGAGCACATCTTCATCCGAGCATCCATTCCACAACTGCCCACCATCGTCTGCGCACCGCCGACACCAGGCGTGTCCATCCACCGCTTGTTTTTTTTTTGCATCGGCTCGGATTATTTTCTTTGCTGCATTTAAATCCTCCGTGATGGTTTCATGTTTTAATCGTGTCTTGTGAGGAAAAAACAGGCTCGGGTCGCGGAACACCATCGTTTCAGCGCAATTGCATTCTCATTGAGTTGGAAATCTGGTAAGTTTGCTTTGATTTCGGAACATATTCGCGTTGAAAGCGAAGCACTTCAGACTGAACAGATTTGTGGATCCATCATATTTGAAAACAGGAGATGCGCAGCTAGACCGAATTCAGAAAATATGGCAAAAAACGGAAACAAATGGGGATGTGAAGTTATAGGAAACCAAATCCAGCGACATGTTGTGATATATTAACGGATAGAGGGGAAATGTGACGGTTTTCTTCATTTTAAGCCACCGCCTATGACGGCCAGCATTTTCAGTTCGACGCAGAAGGCTCCGTTTCAGCACCACGGAGAGCACCCGATGTACACAACCCCCCCTCACAGCCAGAAGCCCAGCACACATTTCAGTCAGTCCAGCCCAGGGTCAGTTAAAGCTGCCGTTTGGAATTTCTCCACAGCTGACGAGTCAGATTGATAACAAGGTGATGTGATGGAGGATCCGGCAGCTCTTCCAGCTCTGCGCCAAGTCGATCCATCGACTGTGTTTCCTGTGCACAGATACTGCAGTGAGGGGGAAAACATGTCGTGCAAAGAAAAATCATGCATCTCTCTGCTCATCTAGTTGTAATGGAGGTGAATGGTATGACCTTGGATCTGCGCTTTAACATCCCGAATCCGATACGCATCCAACGCGACCTTCACCTGTTATTAAGGTGTTTACGTTTCTGCCTTCCATTTTAGTGAGAGGGGTGGCGCGTGGTTCACTCGTCGGCCATTGCCCGCAAAATATGGATCTCTCACTCTAACATGTTAGTGGGGTTGGTTTAAAGAGCTGATGCTCAGTCAGCACATCATTATTTTCTTCTGTCTGCTCTATAAGCTGCTGCAGATGAATTCACACTAACATGTTGGTAATGTTGGGATGATTCACCTGCGATCATCTGCAGCAAAGACGGATCAATAATGATTGAATTAATTAGGGTAAGCATGGCTGATCCATTCCACCACTTACTGAGGCAAATCAATGCTGCTAATAAGCCTGAGGTGCTCTCAGATAAAGCGCTCAGGCTCACAGTGATGAGAACATTTCAGAACTGCGATGTTATCTGATGGAAGCTGAATGATTACAGATCTAATGTGAGAGCAGATACATTTTGTTTGCTCTTTGTAAACATCCATGGATAGTCTAAAGCTAATTGATCCTTCAGCAATTATTTATCTGACGATTGATCTTTTGTGCTTCCAGCAGCGGCCGCCCGGAGACGCAGACAGAGAGCTGAAATACAACCGAGGCTGTTTAAGTCGAGGTGATCGTTACCCCCTCAGAGAGACGCCCACAGGACTGCTTCCTCCTCGGATTTAGATGCCCAGCGGCAGCCTGTAGCCCGGGACTCCGAGCTCCTACCGGCATTGAGGCTTTGAGACCCTCAGGCTCTCCCCTGGCAGACGCTCCTCTGACCCAGTGCGGCTGAAGCCCCTGGACGCCTCCCCTCAGTCACCATGGGAACCGTGCTGTCTTTGTCACCTAGCTACCGAAAGGCGGCTCTCTTTGAGGATGGACCGGCCACTGTGGGCCACTACACAGCTGTCCAGAACAGCAAGAATGCCAAAGACAAGAACCTGAAGCGCCACTCGCTCATCAACGTGCTCCCGTGGAAGCGGATTGTAGCAGTGTCGGCCAAGAAGAAAGGCTCCAAGAAGGTGCAGCCCAACGGCAACTACCAGAACAATGTCACCCACCTGAACAACGAAAACCTGAAGAAGTCGCAGTCATGCGCCAACCTGTCCACCTTCACCCAGGACCAGAGCACTCCAGCTCTCACCAAGAGCTCCAACAACACAGCATCGTCTGTCAAGAAGGCTCCTCTGGCCAACTCCAACGTGGCCCCCGGGACCCCTAAGAGAGTGATCGTCCAGGCCTCCACCAGCGAGCTGCTGCGCTGCCTCGGGGAGTTTCTGTGCCGGCGTTGTTATCGGCTCAAACACCTGTCACCCACTGACCCGGTGCTGTGGCTGCGCAGCGTGGACCGCTCCCTGCTGCTCCAAGGCTGGCAGGACCAGGGATTCATCACCCCCGCGAACGTGGTCTTTGTCTACATGCTGTGCCGTGACGTGGTCTCCTCTGAGGTGGCCACGGAGCACGAGCTGCAGGCCGTGCTGCTCACCTGCCTCTACCTGTCTTACTCCTACATGGGCAACGAGATATCCTACCCTCTCAAGCCCTTCTTGGTGGAGAGCTCCAAGGAGACCTTCTGGGACCGCTGCCTGTCCATCATCAACCTGATGAGCGCAAAGATGCTCCAGATCAACTCCGACCCGCATTACTTCACTCAGGTGTTCGCCGACCTGAAGAACGAGAGCCAGAAGGAGGAGGAGAGGAGCCGCCTGCTCATCGGCCTGGACCGGTGAGGGGATGCTGGGGGGAGCCGAGGGGTCAGGGGAGGAGGGTGATACTCCAGTCTGGCATTTTGACAAGTTTGAAAGATCATTTGTGCTGCCATTTATTTATTTATTATTGTCCAAACTGAGGTGGCCAATTAGGAAGTATTTGACATCCATAACAACTTTGTATCTAGTAAACCTGAAAACTCTGCTAACTCAGCGCGCTGCTCAGTGATTTTCACAGGTATTTCTTCAAATGGTTGTGTTGCGTTTGAGGAATAACAGTTGCAATGGCCACCTAAAAACATTTAAGAAGCAACGGCACTGTTTTGCCCTCTGAAATGTAATTATCAAGGCCAAATTCTATTTTCAAACGAGCAAAGGATGGATTTTCTGTGAACCTGAGAATGAAAGCTTTTTTGACAATGATGTGTGAACAAAAAAATGCCAGACTTGGGTAAATCCTTTGCTAACGTACAGATATATATATATATATATATGAAACACAGAAAATCTAAAAAAAAACAAACAATTCAGACAAAAAAGGCAAAAAAAGGAGAAAACATTAGAAAAGGAAGCAAACATCTACAGCAATGAATGTGGACAGGACTGAGGCTGCAGCAGCCTATCAGTGACCTGCTGACTGTCTGACGATGTGATGTGCACTGCCTACTGCAGGAGGGTGAGGGCCATCGCCTGACTGGCTTTCTTCATGCATCACGGATGAACAGGCTTCCCCGGCTGCACACCCTGGCTCTATGGAACGCCAACACCACGCCCCCCCCATTAATACGGATACGACTGGACTTTTGTTTTTGCTGCGATGCATATCAGAAAGAGCAGCAGGGGCCATCAGGGCTGGATCCATGTTTCTGTCTGTGGCTCCACAGCAGGACTTTTACTGTACAGGGGAAGACTGGATGGACACAGGGAAACATTGCAATGTGGGACTTTTGATAAGGAGACAACAGCCGGTGGACGTATGGCCGGTGATGAGGGGTCGTACTGTGTGTGTTCAGAAACACCTACTTTATTTTCATCTAGAAAAAAATAAAAGAACAAGTTAATGGATGTTTTACTCCCCAGAGGCTTACACCTATGGAGGCTTATTTATTGCTTTTCTGGAACAAGTTTTCTTTCATTTCTTTCTTTTTTTTACTTAGAAACGTAGTGTTTTGCACGTGTGCCATGCAATTTTACAGAGTTTCCAGGAGGACAGGAGCAATTATTCCTTTTCTTCTTTTTACTTGATTTGTAAACCAACTGCATCTGCATTAGAGAATGCTGTGAACAAAGTGACACTAGGTTTTTTTAGCTATGCTTGCTAAAATAGGCTATTTATTTACCAGGGAAATTCTTTTTGTACTTTTGTCGATAGGTTGTGTTGCAACCACTCTGGAATGATGTTTGATTTTGTGCTTATGATTCAGCATAGAAAATGTTAAAACAGTGCCATATCTCCGATGAAAATCCCACAGGTCTGAAATACTGTACTGTTTGTCCAGCTGTCGAACGATCGGGAGGATTTTCATCTACTAATAACTACTTACTGACACCTAATTTATTGCCATGTCTGTATTTATTTAGGCACATTTAATGTAAATGAAAGATCGCGCTGAGAGACTGTGAAAAGGGAAGGACATGACGAGTTTGGCTGGTACAGCAGGTGTGCTTATCTTTGGTGGGAATGAAGATTGATCTGGTTTATGCAAATGAATGTTGCAGGAATTTATTGATGAAAGCTAATTAAAAAGCCCTTTGGTCAAAAACCAATGTCAAATCTGACCATCACCAAAGTGATATCATCAAGGACATCACTGACCTGACGCTGAAGAAAATGCCCTAAAAACATCTTTTTTGTCCTGCAACTCTGGCCTGTGTGAGGAGCTAACCCAACCTGCTGTCCCACATATCAGAGAGAGAAAGCACACACATCTTCCCCGGGAATAAATGATTCCGACGCATCGCTGCAGAGAAGCACAGCTCACCTTGAGGAGAATCCATCAGCGTCACCTCTGTGTAAATCACATGTGAGGCGACATCACATTCACGTAGGGGTCTGTGGAGGAGACGAGGCGACCTCTGCGGGAGTAATCACATTTTCAATCATAGACACCACATGACTGCAGAGTGCAACGACTACCGAAACCAGAAGACACCTGTTCATTGGTTTCACAGGAGAACAGTCGAAGCTATCTCCACAATGACTGCAGGCCCTGCAGGAGCAACAGTATTTCCATCCAGCCGATCTCAACACACTCAAACTGTGCATGCTCTGTTTCCTTAGCAGTGTTCTGAAAATCAGTCTAAAAAGCATAATGGACTTGTGGTGCCAACAACAGGCCTCCATCATGTCTGAAAGCTGTTCCCGGAGGGTGGAAGGCTTCTCTGCTGCTGTGTTAGTGAGAGTCAGAGGACACGACGCTCACACCCTGCGCTGTGTGGCTGCCATGTGGAGTCAGACCAGAGAGAGGAAGTGTTTGTTCTGGCACCACATACGGGGACATGCACTTTGGATGGGCTTCTGCTCGGGCAGGATGAAGCAGGGCACTGGGGGTAAAGGGCCTCAAAAAGGGACCCCCAATCTTCTTTCTCTTTGTCCTCTCGCCCCGACTCACTTGAAATGTGCCATTTTTTTTTCCACTTTGCATCATTGAGTAGTTGTTTGAGAAAATACTTTCAAAAGCTTATAAAATATGAAAAAAAGACTCAAGTAATAGTTAAAGATTTCTGTCAGTTCTTTTCTGTATCTTGTTGCGTACTTTGTAGATAAAAAACGAGACAGTGGTGAAGAACTTCAAAACAGAGGCATTCGATGGCTGCGTGTGTGTGAGTGCGTGTGTGAGTGTGTGTGTGTGTGTGTGTGAGTGTGTGAGTGTGCGTCAGAATGGCAGCGCTCTCTTTGTACAGAAGAATGTGCGACATGTTGTTTTCTTATGGACATGGAGCATACACCACCCACACTGGTACTGGGACTCGGTTTTCCCTCGGAGGGGTGAGGAGGGGGGGGGGGGTGTCGATGCTGTTCCATAAAAATGTTCTTTTTTGAAAAAGACAAAAAAGCTGTTGCTGTAATTGAAACTTTTTTCAGTTAGTTTCTGCTTACTTTGATTTATTTTTGTACTGTGATGGAAAAATAAAAAGCACTGATCGTTCAGACGGGCCACGCGTGTTTCTGTGCCTCCAGCCGTGGACTGATGTGAACTCGTTTAGTCTAAATCTGCAAACACAAGATATTTAACAGCTTCATTTATACAGGAAGCTTCACCTTCATGATGTTCATGTTGACAGCGTGTGCACAACTCTGCTTCACCTCACTCTCTGCTGATCTGCTTTACTCTTAAAACATTTTCTTTGAAATGGATCAGTTCTGGGGCAGCTGCAGCTCTGAGCGTAGGCCATTAATCACAGGGTTGGTGGTTTGATGTCCACCCCCATGTGTCCATATGTCAAAGTGCCCACCAACCACCAAACTGCTCCTGATGTGTGTCTAAATGGGAAAAACTGTATTTGCTAAATAAGTGTAATGCAACCTCTCGTTAAGACACACACCAACGCGCCTGACTCGCTCTCAGCGGAGGATCTTCGCCTGTTGAGCCCGTCTCTCTTCATCACTATTGAATGAAGGCAAAACAATTTAAAAAATCTATTTAAAACAGCGAAAGACTACGAATCATTGCTCCCTCCCTCATCAGGTGTCTCCAGACGTCTGCAGGCTCTCATTCTAACCAATCAGAGCAGTTTGATTTTGCTGATTGAAGGTGTTTATACATATATATTGCTTTCAACAGCACAGATCTGAGACCAGTCAAAACAAATCAGTACCGTATCTCCCACATGTGGTTGATACGCGGCTCGATGGTACCCGACCTTGTCTCGAGTGACTCCACAGCCTTTAGTTTGACCTTTCTTCAGTAGATTCTGATGTTTGGAATGAAAGAAACTGCAGGCGCCGTTCATCCTTCACTTACCCTGAGCTCTACGTCTGCTGTTCGAAAAGAAAAACCTCTCCGCTCACTGGTCAGCTCCAGTTCATGCCTTCTCGAGCGCTGTTCATCACTTTCAGGACAAATGACTCAGGCTGGGGGGCGGTTTCATTGTAGCTGGTGCTTTATCGTGTATTGTGACAATTAGCAGCCTCAGCCTCAGATCTATCTGCAACCCCGTATGTGTGTTTATGTCCCTCCTGAACGCAAACATGTGGAAAGTAAACCTAGAACCCCCCCCCACACACACAGATCAGTTTGGGTCAGTTCACTCATCACACATCACTCTCTGTTCATTAATTCCCATTTATTTAACCAGCAGGTCTTCAGTCTTCGTCACCCCCCGTGGGGGATAAACGAGTCGTCCCACTCTTCACAGCAGATAGTCATCCATCAACCAGTGGATTATAAACCCGGCTGAGGGAGCCGGTGATGGCTGACACAGTGGCGGCAGGAAGAGGCGTTGTCATGCTGACTGCGGGGGTTTCAGCCGTCTCCACGTCACCCGGTGAAAACAGCTGGGGGTGGATTAACGTTGAGCTCGACCAAGATATGACGGCATCACACGTTAGAGGCTCCGGCTGGTCTCAGGAGCTCCACACACACGACTTCTGATCAGCCCAACACACACACACACACACGCACGCACGCACGCACGCACGCACACACGCACACACGCACGCACGCAGCTTTTGAAGCAAATAAATTTATTAATAAAATGATTAATGACATCATTGAATGCATAATCTGCATTTCTACACATTTGCACAAAAATAGTATTACTAAAGTTCCCTTTAGACTTGATCTGGATATTACAGTATCTTTATGGTATGTAATCACAAATATGCAAAATATAAACTTAATATAAAATTAGGCACATACTGAATGAATAGTGTGTACATACAGATTTTGCTTAAAGCCACTGAGCAGGAATAAATTATGGACAGGAAACAGGAATTTGTTGCCCTTTGGCTAACATGGACGGGCTTGAAGAGACAGTCGATCGTGTTTCTGAAACAAAAAAAAACGAAGCTGAAGGGAAGAACACAATGGCACAAGTGTCCTCGTGTCAACATTCATATCTGACATCCTTTTACGGCCAATTACAGAAGGGTAATTAGGACAAGCCTGTGATTTTCACATTTGTGGCAAAGCTGCTAATCAACATAATGGAAAAGTAATCTTTGCTGATTGGGTTTGCAAACCACAAACTAATCACGAAGGATAAATCCGCTGATATTTCAGATTTTTGTTACTGTAAACAAATCACACGAAAAGGCCGAAACCGACAGTGAACGCATCCTACGAAGAAGCACAGAGTGTGTATCTGAAGCCTGACATCTATCATTCCTCTGTGCCATACAGCCCCACTGTAATCTATTCTGACTTATACACCCTCCTGCTGCTGGAGATACTCACTACTGCACCAAACACGTATTAATCCACAGCTGAAAATAGTCCCTGACAAACGCAGCCTCCTCCAGTTTGAGTGACGTCACAGCTGTTCAGTGAAGATGAACACCTGTCAGCTACAGTGAAGATCACACCTTCAGAACGAGTCAGTGGGCTTCAGGCCCGACCCACCTGCTGTTTCTGGTCTTTGTGTGAAATTTGTTCACAATAATAAAGAGAATGACACTGAGAAGAGCCGAAGTGAGAAGTGACAGGGAGTCCATCCTAATGCTGGGGGGGCTGTGGGAGGTCACCATGCTCCTCCGGGGCCGGGTCAGCCTGCACACCGCTGCGAGGTAGAATACTCGTCAAAAGACCGGGGCACTCGCAAACTGATTAAGATGAACGACTTGTGTTCAGTGTGTTTAATTAGACGACTGTGCTCAAATCACTGCTCGCTACTTTTCTGCTGGAAGTAAAGTGGAGAAGAGCGCCTCCTCTGCCTCCCCAACTAGGCCAGATGCCGAGGGAGCTGCGATTCATCACCGTCAGTGCTGGGGGAGGACAGACCACAGCTAGGGTGTTAAGAGGTTTACCTAGCACGTTCATGGTTAGCTAGGATGTTAGAGGTTAGTTAGCATGCTAGTAGTTTAGCTAGCATTTTGACAGTTAGCTAGCATGTTAGAAGCTTATCTAGCATGTTTGAAGTTTAGCTTGCATGTTCAAAGTTGATCTAGAATGTTAGAAGTTCAGCTAGCATGTTAGAAGTTTAGCCAGCATGTCAGAGGTTAGCTAGCATGTTAGAAGTTGAGCTTGCATGTTAGTGGTTAGCTAGCATTGTGGAAGTTCAGCTAGCATGTTAGAAATTTAGCTAGCATGTCAGAGGTTAGCTGGCATGTTAGAAGTTTAGATAGCATGTTAGAGGTTAGCTGCATGCTAGACGTTAGCTAGCATGTTTGAAGTTTAGCTAGCATGTTAAAAGTTTAGCTAGCATCTTGGAAGTTAGCTCTAACATTACATCTTGTGGTGAGGTTGTTTTCTTGACGGCTGCTTCGACGGATGAGAAAGAACTTTAAACCTCAGGAGGACGAGGCCGGTTAGAGCAGCAAACAGATATTTATGCCTCATGTATTGAGTCTGTGGATGGATATTAATATTAAACACAGTGTAAAGCCAGACGTCTCCACCTCGTGAGCTTCTGTGCTGCCACACACTTTTAAAACATTGGAAAAAGAACATATTGCAATGTGCTAACACTTAGCAAAGAATAAAACAGTGAACATTTTCAACACAGCCGACAGCCTGTGAGAACAGCACAAACCAAAGTGTTCGAGCGCCGAGGATTTCATTGGTGTGATTTGGCTTTAAAAGTGGAGGTGAAGGGAGTTTAGCGGCAGCGTCGGATGAAAATCGAGTGTCCGAACAGGCCGGCGTTCACACAAGCATCCATTCCCATCATTAGACGGGGAGGGAGGGACCTCACGCCCCCCAGCCTTCACTCCCTCGCTGTGGCCACGAGCCAGACTCTCTGTCAGATCAACACTCATCGGGCTACTCACTCAACACAAAGACAGCAAATGAGACTGTGTTCAGGGTCCGGAGTTCACGTGGGATTATACAGCACTGGCCTCCGCTGCACAGATAGAGCGTTAAGTCTTACAGTTTAATACGAAGTCAAAATGCCTCTTGGAAAAACCGGAGCTAGGCAAACATATCTGCCATCTGTTTCACTTTTAGTTACACATCCCTTTCTATCCTAAATGCAGTATAAGTGCTGTGCACGCACACATTTCTAATTTTATGCTGAATAAAGTATATTCCAACCTTTGATATATGAGCCGTATTAGAGTATTTAGAGTATTATAAAAGTACAAACGTTGCATTAAAGAATATAAGAAGCATGATTTAAATTAATAGATTTTAACGCTTTGCATGTCGCAGGTTTGCGATGTTCCGGATGTGCTCAACACATCCTGTGACTGACAAACTAACCATGAATTTGATCCACTGAATCACGTGTTCACAACAGCAGAACTACCAGTGGATTTCCTGTCATTTACCATGTAGGTAGGCCATACTGCATCAGTTATTACACCTTAGAATATAAATCACTAGAAGTGTTTTCTTCTGTTTCAGAGCTGAGTATCTGAAGAAACATCATTAATGTTCAGTTTTCAGGGTTTCTCTTTGGGTCTGGCTCCTGCTCTTGCAGCTGCAGGGATTTGAAATTCCTGCAAAGCCTTTGGATTTTTTTCTGATTATGTAACGTCAGTGGTTCAGAGAACAGTTGCTGTATAATCTCCTCTCACCTTGACTGCCACAATATTCCATCTACAATCAACTAAATATTGCACAAAGCAAATCATTTGAATTTGGATTTTAAAAGGAAAAGAGCACCACTTTGGTGGATTATCCTGTAGTGCATTAAAAAAAACCTGTTTACCTAATAACGTTTTGCACGTAGGCGTATTGTACACTTCCTGTTTATAGCAACATTGCATAGAAATCTACAAAAACAGGTCAAATTTGGCATGGCTTTGCATTGTGAGGATTCAATTACCCATAAATCCACCTACAGAGCTGCTATCTGAATCGTCACATGATCAGCAGCTCTGCAAAAAAACACAAGAAGTGAATCAGATGTGAATCATCACCATCATCATCATCACCGTTATCATCTCGGCCTGCGTTGATGTCAGCTGTCACTGCTGCTTCCTTCTGCCCGGTTTAGTTCCCGGGAACGGCCAGGATGTAGCCAGATCGGCTCTTGGTGAAGTCTGGCTGCGATTGGTTGATCTTGGGCTCCACGATGATCGTGCACTTCCTCCCGCTCATGCTGCACTGGATGGGACTGGCGACGTTGACCTGCAGCTTCCTCTTCTCACTGCACAGAGACGACAGAGAGGGACGTTCATGTGCAAACCTGATCTATACGCAGCTCGCCTCAGAGTTTAATGCACAGGAATAAAACATGCAGATCCATTAGTGACCCGCGAGTGTGAGAGAGCAACAATATGAAAACCATAAATCATTCCAGCTCTGACATACAGCTTCATAATCTCACAAATACACCACATTCATTCCCGCACACACACACACACGCACGCACACACGCACTCACACACACTGTCCAGTTGTATAAACTCACTCGTGCATACTATCACCCTGTTACACACATACCATTACACAGCCCACAGCTGAATGCTGATGTGTAGGGTTAGGGAGAAGGACACTGTGGGTAGAAGAGAACGATTCTGTTTGTGGATGAGACTGAAAATGAGACGAGCAGCATGTTAAAGGTCCACACAGGTGTTCACCCACTGTGAGACCAAATCTATGAACTAACAAGAACTTCATGTTCATCTTCTAACAGCTTGTCGGGGTATGCAGAGACACAACCATCTCCATTTGTGAAACATGTTGATCATTCTGTGTTGTCCACAATGCTGCCGGTCCCAAACGGGTGCAGCAACACCAACAGGAGAGTGAAGGAGCTGTCAATCAAAGCCAGCGTGTGCCCGCCCACAGAGTCCTGAGCCGAGGTCTCATCAGGCCCACAGAGGGGAGAAGACCCATGTGGATGGACCATGATTGTGGAAATGTTGACATGCATCTGACACGCTGACATAACATCTGCAGCCTTTTTAACTCTTACACACTTTTCACATATTTGAGACTCTGCAAAGCTTCAATTACTGAATGATTTAACTCAAAGTGACTCGTTTCGCTCATCGGTTGGCGTCACACTCCTGGTTCAGCAGACAGAGAAGCTAACTGTTCTCCCAGTCTTTGTGATAAGCTAAGCTAACTGGCAGCTGTATTGAACCTCTCACCTAATTCTCAGCAAGAACGAAGTGTAGTTTCCAAAACGTGGGACTGTTCCTTCAGAAAGGACAGCAGTTCCAGTGAACAGGAAGGGGATCAGGTCCTGACCGGTTTGCAGCCGCGCTGAAGCCCCGTGGCTGGGGCTCAGATCGAAACCCTTTTAGCCACAAGAGGCATTTAAATAACATTTACTATGATGAGAGAGTACAACGTGGGAGTACAGCTGTATTGTAGTATGCTGCTGTGTATAACTGCAGGTCAGAGGGTGCAGGAGTGTGTGTGGGAGTCAATAAGTGTGTATGTGGAGATTTTGCTGCTGCATGTCCTTAAATCCTCTCATACAGCAGAGAATGAGTACACATGAGCATGTTGGAGCACACAAAGAGAAAGTTAAGACGATAGAGAGAGAAGAAGCGGAGCAGGAGTCCTGTTGAAGTGATGATCCATGTGGTGGAGCAGCAGCAGCCGATTGGCTTTCAGCGGCTGTCACATCCAGTTAGAGCCTTTCAGGGCGAAGCGCGCTTTGCCTCGTTTGCTCTTAAACAGGATCGATGACGGGAATCAGAGAGTGAGAAGAAAAAGGCACAAATGTTAATGGCTGCTGTTCTGGGGGGGGGGGATAATGTGATGTGAAGGAGAGGGGAGAGCGAGAGGAGGAAGGGGCTCAGAGAGGAGGGGCGGTGACAGGAAGTTAAAACACACATCCATCTCCGTCGTGACACACTTTCTCACCGGCTCAGCTACCAATCACGGCCGCCCGTTCGTAAACAAATCCATTAACTGCAATTAGTGGCGGGTTAACACCACGCCGCCGACCGCCGGCTCAGATCTGAACCCGGGCGGTGAGTCGAGGACCCGATGACACCGACGTGTTGCGCAACAACAATAAGTCATAAACAACGAGCGAAAGGCTTCGGCTGCCCACGCCGCACTCCTCTGCAGAGCGTCAGCCTCTCCATATCTCGGCTTATGCAGAGCGGAGAAGCTCGGGGTAGCGCTGATGCCGGTTTCCATGGCAACCCCCATGAACTGAACTCTCCCATCTGTCATGGCTGCCAGCCAGCCAACGGTACTGTGTGTGTGTGTGTGTGTGTGTGTGTGTGTGTGTGTGATATGTCTCTTTCTCCGTCTCTCATCCCATTTCTTCTCCGTCTCACCGAGATGCCGGGGGGGGCAGCTGCTCGTGAAGGGCAAACAGGGTGAGACGCCTCCCTCAGTACAGCAAACAGGTCTCTGAAGCCTTTCTGATCCGCTGCAGAGCTCGACTCTGAATGAAAACTCTGGCATTCGGATAAAAAGCAGCAGAACGCTTCATCTCAGAATAGAAAAACTCGATCGGTTCAGTCTTAAGGTCACTGGCTGGCCTTTCCCTTCAGGATCCGGCCTGGGCCAGCAGAGCCCCGAGGGCGGATTCAGTCCTTCGCTGGATGGCCCCTCCGACCGGAAAATCAATTCTTTCCTTTTCCCTACCCCCCCGTTCCCTTTGTGTGTCTTTGCCCTTCATGCCATGTGAGTCCAGGCTCACTTGCTCCCAAAAGTGCCTCCTCCTTCTTTGGAAGGATGGAGGAACGGAGGAGAAAGCACAGAGGGTGAGGAGAAGGCAGAAGAGAAACAGAAGTCAGAAGTTGAGGAGAACATTTAGGATGCTCGAGGAGGAGTTTACGGGTGGAGAAAAGGTAAAAGAGGCTCTGTAGGAAATGACTTCTCTGAGAGAAAATGCACAGTGTACAGAGTAAAAAAGTCAGGCTGCTGAAAGGTATCAGAGGGAGGAGAGAGCTGTGAAAGGAGGGGGGGGTAAGAGAGGACGATCCAGGCTATTTTCAGGTCCAGGAGCCAGGATTACCTCCAGGCTGTGAAGCCATCCAGTCCCACTTCTGAGTCATCCCTCTAATAGTGTACCTGGCTCTCCCCCAAGCCCTCCGCTGAAAAATATATGAGCGCTGCAGGTGGAGGGGAGGGGCGGAGGGACACTCTGCAAAGCTGACTTAGAGGAAGTGATCAAAGTGGGATGTTTCCTCACCTCTAAGTGTGATGACAGAGTCGTTTCAGAGTGAAGACGGAGAATCGAAGCAGCGACAGCGAAGCATCGTGCTTCAGACAAAACCTGCAGCATCGGCTGAATCATGTGAACATGTGACCAGTTTATCCTAATTCATCGTTCATGTGCATAAAAAGCCCTTCAGCTTCTGTTGGGGTGTCATTTCTATTCTTGGCATAATCCTTTTAATCGATTATCAAGGTGGCGGTGCTGTAGCAGGCAGATACACGAGTCAGTGGAAATGGACGAAACAAAGTTTCTGACAGAGACAGAAAAATCAACAGTCCTCTGACACACAGCGATCCAGCAGGGAGACGCAGGCGGGAGCAGGAGGCGATCTGTCAGAGACTCAGAGCTGATCTCCACGCCACGTCCTCTCTATAACACCCCCCCCCCCTCACATCAATATTTCAGTTTGGGAGACCACACTGAGATCGAGAGAAAAGGCAAGAGGAGTGAGGAGAAAGAAGACTCACATGTGTGGTGTATGTGCTCTGCTGGCTGTGTGTGTGTGTGTGTGTGTGTGTGTGTGTGTGTGTGTGTGTGTGTGAAGGTCAGGCACCACGGGGCAGGACTGGGGGGGGGTGGGGTTGGGGGGCACTGCAGACAGGACCATGCTGCCTTCACTGATGACTGATGGACAGTCAGGCTTTTCCTCCAGACTCCTCCTGCAGCAGCAGGGTCACACACAGTCTTTAAAAAAATACAAACGTGGATCATTAACATCATTAAAGATGGCTGCAAACCAGTCAGTAACCAAGTGAGGGCATTATTGTTATTATTATTGTTATTATTATTGTTATCATTGTGATTATTATTATTATTATTATTATAATATACTAAGTCTGAACCATCTTAACGACGGTCACAAAGACAGAACGTGATATGAGGCAGCTTCAGCGGCCTGATGGATCAAACTGTAGCGGTTCTCTCTGCCCCAGTTTAAAGTGGCTTTAAAGGTCTGGACTGGTTCAACGTGTGAAAACTGCCTCTGAGTGCAGGTTTATATTAGCAGCACTGTGCCCATGTTATACAGTTTTACTGTGGTGTGTGAATAATAGAGAAGATGCAGAGGGAGAGGCCCAACTCGAGCAGTTTTGATGGCATCGTGACTGTTGAGCTGGAGGAGGATCTCAGGACTGAACACGAGACCAGTAAAAGTGACCAGAACCAGTTTGAGCTGGAGGTGATTTCTACCTTAGAGCTGCTCTCTTCTCCTCTGAAGGTACAACTCTCTCTCGCTCCTCATATTTCACTTCCATGTTGACAAAAGGAATCGTATTTCTTGTTATAGAGTTTGAGAAAAACCTGCAAACTACAGAGGATAAAAGGTTTAGAGGCAGAGAGCAGATGAGCCGCAGCCCTGAAAGCCGTCCTGTGTTCCTCCAGCAGGTTTACTGCATCAGTCAAACTGCACTGAGCTGTGGAAATACAGCCAACACGGCACGGAAATCTCCTTTTATGCCTTTTTTTGCCTCCCTCTAATTGTTCGTTCCTTTCTCAGCTGTTATCTTCAGAGAAAAAGAGCCGTACTCACAACGGCAGAGATTACTGAAGTAGGTCATTTAAAGAACGGGGTGAAAACGCACCAGCAGCAAAACTGCTATTGATTAAAATGTGTATAGAGGAGAAGGAGGGAAGAGGAGGACAAGAAAAGGAGGTCAATCTTTAGCTTGGATGGAGACGTGGAGTTCAGAGGTGGAGCTGCCAAAGCGAGGCTCACATCAAAGATGCAGCTGAGCGTCAGTGCTGCTGCAGGCCTCTGCTCGAGGGGGGTCAGGATCTGTGGAAAAGTGGGCGCTGGATGACCCTGAGAGGCTTAGCATGAGGGATCCTGTCCCCTGAGACAGGTTTCACTTCACAATATTATGATACCACATCGGCTGGATCACACCCGAACAGCAAACCCCACCTGAACACGTGCTGCCTGCTAACATGCTCAGTTAAATTTCTGCTTCTTTATGCGCAGTAAGCAGGATCTGGGCTGCTGCAGCGGGGGATACAGGCGCTGACTATCAAGGGCCCCCAGCGCTCTGGAATAAAACGCCCTCTGTGATCCTCGAGTCTGAAACTATAAATACTGGAAACGTTTTTCCCCCAGTTCTCTGGTTTTGGTTGAAACTGGAAACAAATATACTGCAGCAGCTCAGTTTGTCCCACCCAGCACACAAAGACGTGTCAGGGATCCTGGATGTGGACTGGCTCTGCATCCCTGTGAGGACAGAAAGGTGACGCAGCGGAGCTCCTGCATCCTCATATTTTCACTTTACCTGTCAGGTGTGAGTGAAGCTCTAAAAACCTGCAGTTTACCAAGAGCGCACAGTGAATCTGATCTACTTCAGATTTTCAGGAATTAGACAGCAGCTACACTTCAGATGAAGCACTGTTTCAGGCTTTGTGCTGCACAGACCTCCTTCAGCTGAGCCTGAGACCAACGTGGTGAAATAATTCACGGATCCTTCCTGAAGACAAGAACTGACTCACACATTTAAAACCTTTTGTAATGATGGCCGACCGCCCGGTGGGTTGCCCACGTGGCATCTGGAGATAGACCCTCCCTCCTCCAACAGGACGGCGGGTGAATGACGGCTATCAATAACAGCTCCTCGTGCCAGCTGTTCACAGATCGCACACTTCTCACCTCTCACCTCTCTCTGCTGAAGAGATCAGTGGGAGACGAAACACAACCGGAAATGGACAAAGCAAAGGCGCTTGTCTCTGGGGGGTTACTGTCGCTGCGTCACAGATGGCGGAGGCTATCTCTTACTGCAGAGCCATTACAGCCTCACAGCAGGAGGCTTAAACAAGCATGTGTTTATGTGGAGGTCAGCGCTGTGCTGGATCTTTCTGATTGTTCTTCCTCTTTCAGGTGGACCCTCCACCACGTCGAGGCTGAATGGAGTTGGCTTAAAACCCCATCAGGTAGATCAATAAGGCCGCAGCAGACAGGCAGCCTCAAGTAGTCGCTCATTACTGAAGGGGGGCCGCTCACTTCTCAAGCGGCTCCACCTCCAATTCTGTTCATTAAAGTCAATCAATGCATCAATCAAAAGCTCATCGCTTCTCGTCCACTGACACGTGGCAGCAGAAGAATCTCCATCAGCTGGGAGTCTGCAGCGTGATGCTGGTCTGAGCCCAGTTTAAAGTGAGCTGAACGCCACAAACAGAAGATGAATGGCTGCTCCACCCGCAGGAGCTCGGCACATGGTGGAGTCACACAAGCAATTTAGCACTTACACTTCAAGTCTACTGAAGAATAACCACAGCAGGACTCAAGGACGACTGGAATACACTTAAATATACTCAACGACAGCAAAAATAGCACAAAGCGTACATTCTTCAAAAAGTACGATTCAAATATAAACGACCAATCAATGCAAAACATGACAAACTGTACCTGACACCACCCTGTCCTACACACTATCGTTAAGCAGGCAGCTGGAATATACGTAAATACTTCTTTTCTGTTATTAATGGATTAGTCACACACTCATCACTGAATTGGTCTATTAAATTGTGCTTGTAGTTTTTATTTGTTCCACTGGAGTAAAAGATGTTTGGTACCAGCAGCTCCTTATGTTTTATAAAAAGTGTATTATTTTACCCAGAATGCACAGCGAGTTACTTCTGCTTCATTCAGGAATTAGACGGCTTCTAAACGTTACCTTTCATCTGACTGTTTTCCTGTTAGAGACGTCTGAAAACTGTCCCTATAAGGTCAGTTTGTTTTATCTGAAGCTTGTTGGATGGATGGATGGAGAGGCTGGACACACTACAAGCAGGATAAAAAGCAGAAATTAATAGATGACAAGGAAGGATGGGGGAGAAACAGGGCGAGGAGGAACAAAGGAGGGATGGAGGTGTGATGAATGAGGGATGTGAAGGAGATTAAAGTGTGGGAGACAAGGGAGGACGAGATGAAGGGAGAGGAGGGAAGATGGAAGAGTGGGAAGCAGAAAAGAGAGGTGTGACTAAAAGACGTGAGGGGGGGATTAATGGCAGGTGGGAAATGAAGAAAGGAGGCAGGGAGCGTGAGACGGAAGGAGGGATCGCTCAAGGGAGAGAGGAAAGGAAAGGAGGAGGTGAGAGAGGCCGAGGAGGGAGGAGAGAGTGCGCTGAGCCTAATCATAATTGGCCTGGCAGTGGGAGATGGTGTGGGGCTGTTGCTGGGTGGAACATGTGTGTTTGGGGGGTGGGCGGAGGATTGTGGGGTAAACGTAGAGGTCACAGCAGAGATGGAGTCTATAAAAGATCACGGCTCCGGCTGTATCATCCTAACTGTGCAGCACTTAACTGATGCTTTTATCCAAAGTGACGGTGAGATGTGGACCACAGTGAGTTCATACATTATAAAGGCTGGGGAGGGACGCCGAGGCAGCTCCTGAGCGGCCATGAGCAGATTAAATATAGCCCCAACCAGCGCCCTTTTCCATTTCACTATATCTGAATGTATGAGCACAGAATGAAAGAGTGCAAGCATTATGATCAATTATTCATCTGTGGGTGTGACTAATCTGCAGTAGTAACTTAAACATGATCAAATCTGTACCGGCCTGACGTCTGCAGGGTCTGAACACAGCATGTGTGGACAGACGATGAGTTGGACCACATTTATAAAACCAGAAATACACTGATGAAAAAGTGCTTTAGGTTCTGCTTTAGAGCTGCAACTAATTATAGTGAATAATTCCCATTGCAGATTTTTCTAAAAGCCCAAAAACAGAAAACAAGCAAATCTTGAAGCAGATAATTTTTGTCATGTTTGCTTGAAAAGTGACAAACTGCAGATTAATTTCCTGTCGATTCACTAATCCAATGAACATGAATTCCTCTTCGAGTGAGTCACTATTCAATTATCAAAGAGACGAGGGGGCTGCAACAGGTCGATATACTGCAAATATATGTATTCATTTGCATACAAATACAAATTTTTAACTATTTACACAAAAAAGTTGATATAAAAAAATGATGAGGGCCAAATTTATGACATGAAAGCATTGAGGCAAATGAGCCTTTCATTCAATTTGCACTCGCAGTCTGTTTGTAATTACTGTCTGATTTACTAAGACACAAACTAATTATGCAATCAGCTACTGCGACCGTGCTCAGCTGCATTCTGCTTCTGACGGGGAGCCTGAAAGGCAAAGTTCAGAGTTGGGATTTGTCTGAGATGAACAAGCTAAAATCATCCGTCCTGAAATAGAAATGCTCATTAATGAAGTAACAGCAGTCCAAATAGCAACTAAGGCTGCAATTAAACTTCAGAGGCAGAGACTTTTCCAAGCAAAACTGATCCTCGCAAACTAAACTCGACCAAATCCAGCGACACTTTCATCTCTTCCCGTTAGAATGCATCTGAAATGAGGCTTAATAAATCTGTCCCCCAGTGCTGAGCCCGTCTCAGGGTCACGGCTCATTACGAGCGTGCAGTTTAGTTCACATGTGTCATGAGATCTGTGCTTTGTTGGAGGATGAAATGATCTTTAGAAGTCACGAGTCGTGCAACAGAACAATGAGCCGATTTTGGTCTTTAAAATGAGCCAAGGTGCCAAAATATTAATCAATGATCCAAACAGCTGATTGCAGACCAATTAAGATTTTCAGCTCTAGTTCACTAATGACGCTCCACTAATCTGTTACTTCAGCTTGTTCCAGGCTCCGTGCCTACATGATGCTACATGATGCAAACACAACCCGGTGTCATCAGCAGGGTGGAAGCTTCTGTAACACACTCCACCGAGTGTTTGTGTTTGTGTGTGTGTGTGTGTGTGTGTGTGTGTGTGAGAGAGAGAGAAAGAAAAGTAGGTCACGCTTCCTTCATTCATACACAACCTCTGACACACACTGTGCACTGTTACACCTTTAAATATGATCTGTAATCTGCACACAGTCAGCACACACACACACACACACACACACACACGCACACACACACACTCTCTCTCTCTGGCCTGGCCACTCGCCATCCATCACTCCACCCAGCCAGCCTCCTCCCCCAGGCTGCAGCACGGTGCCAACGAGACGAGCAGGACTCCCCGCTGGCCCACATAACAATGACTCCGAGTGTGTGCGTGCGTGTGTGTGTGTGTGTGTGTGTGTGTGTGTGTGTGACAGAGTTTGTGAACTTGAAATTTGACTTTGTTATAGATATAAGTTATATAGAGCAGACAGATTATCCCTGAAGAGGCTGCAGTGACTCAACACCTGCTTTATACCAACAATCCTTTAATATATTTAATATATTTATATAAGAACACGTTTCTCTTCATTAATCAAAGGTAGTTTTTGTTGAAAAGTTGTACAAGAAGTTTTCCTGAATAAAATATCTAAAACTGAGTTTCAATAAAAAGTAAAGAAGCTGTCAGACATTCTGGATCTTTTCTATGTTCAACACTAACACGTTTCAGTCAGACCGACGTCCCTCCTCCCTGTCTGCAGAGTGAAGCTACAGTTAAAGCTCTTCTGTCCTCCGTCTTTCTGTCTCTCCTTCTTTCTCTTCCTCTCACAGTTTTCTGTTCTGTGTTGTTTGGTTTGATATCATGAGTCTCTATTCCTCCGTCTGCAGTCTGGGAGGAGATGTGCTGTTATTATCTCCAGCCAGCAGGGTTATTAATGGATCGCATACGTATCAGACAAACATGGACCCGGTGGTCGCCATGGCAACTGCATCCGCAGCGCCCCAGAAAAGAGGGAGAGAGAGAAAGAGGGACAGAGAGAGAGAGAGACAGAGATAGAGAGAGAGACAGAGAGAGGAGGAGAGGTGGAATGTGAAGTGAAAAACAAGAGGGGGGGGGGGGGAGGAGCAGCAGTGGGGCGGGTGATTAATGGAGAAAGAAGAAATAGAGAAGGAGGGATGGAGGGAAAGAGGAGAAGAGAGGAGCCCTCTTCTATCCGTCTGAAATATTTGATTCAGCAGAAAGAGTGACCTTGGAGAGGAAGACAAAGGCAGCGTGGCCTCCTCTCCCTCTCTCACTTCTCTGCCCCCTCCCCTCTCATCCTCCTTTGGTCGTCGTTTATTTGACAGTTTTCAGGTCTTATTCATTCTTCTCTCCAGCTGAAACACTGAGCCACAGAGTGGAAGTAAAGGGCTGCAGCAGAGTATTTCACATCACGGCTCACACACCATGCAGCTGGATGTGCTGATCTGATACGCTGGATCTGTGCCGAGGAGGATCGAAGATCGATCCGTATCCGTGAATACACTTTCTTCATTAATGTCGTTATAAAATGTTGTGCTTCCCCTGTTGGTCACAGTCATTCAGTAAAAATGAGCTGCAAACCTTTGAGCATCACAACAACCCAACAGGCAGATATACGGACAGGCTCCATGGGATCAGTATACATCAGCATGTTAGAACATGTTAGCATGCTGACTTAGCATCCAGCTGTATGGAGGTGCAGGTAAATGTAAGAAAATGTAAGAAGTTACCAAGTCACTCACAGAATTAGCTAAAAATGAGAAGCCGCTAGTTGACTGCTTTGCACACTGCTCCTTGCTAATGATAATTAGCATTGTAGCTTAGCATTTAGTCAAACTCACTATCAGAACTCAGAGTCACTGAAGTTGCACCTAAATAATTTTTCGCATTCGGACACTCGAGTTCTTACTTGCACACGTCGTCACGAGCAGAATGCTAAAATACAATCATCAATGAGCGTGGTGATCATGATGGAGGAGAAACAGACCATGTGACTAAGATATCCATCCTCCACAACCTGAAAGGAAATAATGAAGAAAGCAAACTGGCGCCAACATGTCTGCAGCGAGTCGACGACAGCAGCTCGCTGCTGCAGACTAATGTGGTTCCTGATGGTTATTAAACTGCCAGTGAATCCGATTTGACTTTAGCAGATCGATGCGAGCGTTCTTCTTCTTCATACCTCCACACCTCTTCCACCCCCTCCACCACTTATTTTTCACTTGGTTCATTTTGCATCGTCTGCAGTCTCTTCCCTCCCCACCGCCTCGCCTTCCTCCCTCTTAGCTCACTGTTCCTCACACACTCTCACCAACACCTCTCCTCTCCCCCAGCAGGCCGGCTTAGCGCTCCCCCAAATCCCTCCTGCAGTGTCAGGAGCAGACGGGGGGGAGGCTAAATGTTCAGGTCTTCGGGGATGGGGGCAGAAACAGAATACGACCACATCGCTCCGACAGATCAATGAAGGGCTGCTGCTGCTGACTCACGCTGTAGGGTGGGGGAGGAGAGCGAGTGGGAGGGAGACAGAGAAGGACAAAGGGTGGTGGTGGAGGTTAGAGGAGAGTAAGACAAAGTATGAATGGCTGCAGCCATTCTTGAAGACAGACGCTGTACGATGCTCACAGCACCTGTCACAGAGACAGAGTGGACGGCTTACAGTGAGGGAGGAGGACCGGGAGGGACCGAGAGGGACGGAGAGGGACGGAGAGGGACTGGGAGGGATGGAGAGGGACCGAGAGGGACCGAGAGGGACTGAGAGGGACTGAGAGGGACCGAGAGGGACTGAGAGGGACGGAGAGGGACATCCTCATGCTCACTGTGGGCCTTAAGCACCACAATCACTCATCAACAAATGACTAAATACCACTTCAGTTAATTATCGCTCATTCACCTGCTCCCAGTCTGAGTGTTGGGGTCCTCCACAGGGTCAGAGGTCACAAAACACCATTACTAAAAGGAATTATACTGACCTTACTGAATCCACACTTTTTACCCAGTGCCATCTTTAGACCTCTTAAAAGCTAATAAGATAAGATAAGATATAAGATGAGACTTTATTCATCCTGCGCTGGGGGTTTAAATAAATTAATGAATCAAAAATTTCGGTTTTCAGTCTTTTGATCCATCAGCCTCAGCTTTACTTTGTGTTTAGCCACTGTTAACATTGTTAGCACGCTAACAGGCTAAGCTAAATGATTCTAAATGACTTGGAAGTATCAGGCTGTAGTTTGTACGAGACTGCTTTTGTAGTTTTTCTATTGATTCTTCGATTTGTTCTTTGTTTTCATCTTAAATCGTCCTTTTATGTCTGAAAATGTGTCGTTGTTCTGCTGAGAGGTTTTTAAACTCAATGATAAAGACTTCTGGTTAAATAAAGGTAAAGGAAAAGGAAAAACATGCTAAACATAAAGATCAGCATGTTAGCATTGTCACTGTGAACACGTTAGCATGCTGCCTTAGCATTTGGCTGTCAGCCTCACAGAGTTGCAACACGGCTGCAGACTGTCTAGTTTTTTTTAAATACTGTGCAGATTTACTACTTGAGGCCAGTAGAAAGTACTCAGAAAGGAAAACCAGTCGTTCAACCTGTGATGAGAAGCTACAACTAGACTGTGTTAGTGATGACAGCAGAAAAGATTTGGGAACCTCGAGATTATTCTGTTGATTTTTTTCTTTTGACAGCTGCTAGCTGAATGCTAACGGTAATTAGCATTGTGGCTGAGCAAATCTGTGCATTTTACCAACCTCACTGTCAGAACTCAGATTCACTGAAGGTGCGTCTAAATAATCTTCACAATCACAGGCTCTAATTTTCACCTGCTCATGTCTGAAAACATGTTGCAAGAAGAAAGCGACGCTGACACTGAAATGAGCTGACCCGGTCAGAAAATACATCAGCAATCATCAGTTCAATGCTTGAAAACAATCAACAGAAAACTTGAAATTATGACGCAGAAAATGTGCAAAAATCCTGCAGAGAAAAATCTTCAACTCTCACTTTAAATCTCCTCACAGGCGGCGACACCAACAGCGCAAATATATTTAATCTAAAAATATATTAAAGAGAGAAAAGACTCGGTGTTTGTGGAAAAGCCCTGAAACATCACGGCCGGACACTGAACAACAAAATGTTGATGTAACAGTTGTCTGTCAAGTAGCCTGTTAGCATAGCACGTCTCAAATCTTTTTCACCCCTGGTCCAGACTATTTCCGCTATGTTTTTGTACAGCTGCTCTGTGATTGGACGTTTAACATTTTCTCTCCATCGACTAGCCAATGAATCATTTCAGCCCTGAACCCATCAATGCACTGAAGCAGGCTCAAAGTACGAGAAGAAGCAGACGGAGGAGACTGTGTGAACCAGGGATTAACGAGTGATGGTCGGGGGGTGACTTCGTCAGGAGGTCGCGACTGACAGGAACAGAGAAAATGTGCCAACTAGCTGCCAATGACACATTGTGCTGAACGTTAATGTGATCTGAAGACGTCTAATGTCACGCTGACCCGTCAAACGTCCCACGTCTCGTCTCTAAGTAACCAGAACATTTCTGTTAAGTGTGATGTTTCGTTGCGTCTGATGGAGCGAAATCTTTAAACTGCAGTCTATCACCTGTGAGAGTGGAGGATGTGGATGAATAATTCAACGCGGAGCTATTTTTATATTCACATCTCAGTGGGAAAAGTGTGAAGCGGAGTGTGTGATACAGCGCTGACTGAAAAATAACCGTTGGCTGAATGGAGAGAAAAGAAATGAAAAAGTAAAATGCATTCACAGATTCAGCGTAAAGTCGCAGCACATTTGGAAATGTTACACCTCAGTGTGACACTTTGCTCAGCAGGTCACAGGTACGAGGTTGAATAAAGAAAGAAATCAGATGAAGGAAGCTGACGGCAGGTTGAATTCACAGTAAATTCCCTTTTAGCACATTTTAACATTGTTTGACTGATTATCTGTCGTTGTGTTATCAGCTCTTTGTGCGATGGGAAAAAGATAAAACACTGAGAAAAACTGGGCAGAAAAGTGAAAAAATGCTGTAAAATGTCAAAGAAAAGCCTGAATGTTTGGTCCAAACAAATAAAGGTCAGGTGATAATAAAGGGAGGATAAAAGCTGTGACATACTTTAGTAGCTCACATGCTAAATATATCAGAATATAGATTTCATCCATAATCGCTTCAAATCACTGAACTAATGAACACTTCCTGCACAAATTTCACATTAAAAGCCTACCAGGAGAGAAGGGGGTTATCGCTGGGGGGCTTAATGGGACACGTCTGTTCAGGAAGTGTTGGGTTAAGTTGACGGTAGCTTAATAGCGACTGAAAAAAAACGACAAAGTAAAAGCAATTAAAAATAATTAGCGACAGAAAACAGCAGCAGATGGAGAGAATGACTGAAACTGTGCTGGAAATGCAGATTATTACCGTTTGTAACTTAAAGAAACTGACTGACCCACGAACATACAGCTACGCTAATAGTTGCATTACTGGCTCGAATTAGCCGCAAGTTTAGCGCTAACAGGTACGTTAGCAGAGAATAATCACAGTCATGATGAGAACATGCTAACTGTTAACTGTTTCTGTGTCCCGACAGGAGGACTTCGCTTCAGACGTCACGGGTTTCAGTGTCGGCCTGGTCGCTACGCCCTGACCTCACCTGTCCGCTGTTATTGGCGGCTACACACCCACTGCCCGAAGGCTAACCACGTCTGGTGGGTCATAAATGATGATTGAGAGGGATTATTCTTGTATGATTCTATACATTGTTTTTAAGTTTTAAACCCTGCATAGTGCACCCACCTGTAAGACAGGATAAAACTACTTATACAATCTGTGTAAGTTGGGAAAAATAAAATGATGTCTAATATAATTCTATTTCAAATTCTGGATGGATATCTTAGTCACATGGTCTGTTTCTCCTCCATCATGATCACCACGCTTCTTAATTGCACATTTTAGCGGCCACGTCAGTAGTTTAGTCGTTTGCAGTAATCAGGGGGGAGGGCCGAGTAGTGACGTCTCCTGGAACGCCTGAACGTCTCATTGATTTTACAGAGTGTGTGTGTGACAGAGTGTCTCCTCCGTCATCCTGCCTGTGTGTCATCAACACACACATGCACACACACACATGAGAGAGAGAGAGAGACAGAGAGAAAGGGGGGTGGGTCTGTCTCATCTAAATATAGGCCTCAACAGCAGCACAGCCTTAAATATTTCATTGCCTCCTCTCCAGAAATGCAGACGGGGGAGCCAGGGGAGAAAAAGGGAAAGATTTGGAGAGAGAGATGAGGAAGAGGAGGGGGGGCCGCAAGGGGTTCATCAGTACAAAGGGGATATAGTCAAAAATAGGCAGCTGAAAAAAGGCAGGAAAGAGGGAGAGGGTAAAAGGAAGGATGGAGGGGGAAAGAATCTAATCCCCCTCCCTCCTCTTTTATGCAAAATAAGAATGAAGTATTTCTGAATTTCCCAGGACAACTGGTGCGTCATGGCCGATAAGAGGGTTATCTTCTTATGTTCGCGTCGCACAAATCTCTGAATCGCCTCAGTTCAAGACAACTTGGTGTGGCATTGATAAGTTTCTGAAACACGCCAGCCCCCACATGAAAACCTCTCCGCTTCTCAGCAAAACCAAAAATCACAATAACAAGAAAAAAATGATTAATGGCAGCAGATTTGGAAACTGTCAAAAACAAACGGCGTCCGGACACACTGTGACAGGCAGAGGGTTTATTCCCGGCGGCGTGTCGCTCTGCTTCGGCCTCGCTGTCACTTTGAGGAGGATGAAGTGTTGCTCTGTTGCTGCTGTGAGCCGCCCTTCTGCCTGCTCGCTGCTGTGCACGTCGTGCACTGTGCAGCGCGCTGAAGGAGAGATGAAGGTTAAAGCCAGCTGCAGGGGGGGGGGGGGGGGGGGGGGGGGGGGGCGCTGCATGCAAAAGATCGCACACGCCGACCGCCTCGCAGGAATTCCTCCTCATGCAGACACACATGCACCTTAATGCAGCCTGAAACACACACACACACACACACACACACACACACACACACACACACACACACACACACGCCGGTGTGCCATTTGTTCTGTCAGTGTTTCACTGTGATGGATGAGTCGGCATGCGGAGCACATGGAGGGTCATTACACGAGGCCCAGTGGAGGCGACACCTACAGAGGAGCGAGCTCCACAACAGAACAAGATAGCATCATGGAGCTAATGCACACCTCCCCTACACACACACATACACACACACACACACACACACACACACACACACACACACACTTTCTCTCTCTCACACACAAACACGAACACAGAAATCAATACATGTGCCAGATATTGTGGAGGAGTCAGTTCAATAATCAGTGACACAGTGAGTGATAACAGTCACAGCAGCAGACGCCTACAGGGATCAAATGAAGTGAAAAGGTCAAACTTTAACACTCCAAATCCTCCACGAATCAATTAATTTACTGACTTTACTTTATTACTGATGATTTGTCATTCAGAGTTCTGGTGTTTTCTTCTGCTACGACATGCAGTTTAACCACAGATCTCACACAAACTGTGCGATTCTGGCCAAATGAATGTGTGTTTTGTGCTAACATGCTAAGCTACGATGATGAGCACAGTAAATGTTGAACCTGCCAAACATCGGCATGTTAGCGGCGCGTGCAGACGCAGCGGCTCGTAGCTCCCGTGTTTACGTTTTTGTTTGTTTGTTTTTACTCGTTTCCACTTTTACTTCTCTTCTGGAAGCTCTGACACAGTACAGCAGGTCTGAACTGTGGAACTTTGGAGTACAGTTCGGACTTCACACACGCCCTAAACTGGACTTTATTCCACCGGAGCTGCTACGGACCCCAGAGCCCACCACCATCCCCCCACTGCTGCCAAGGAGACGGAGGAGGCACCGTAAACAAAAGCGGGGCAAGAGAGCCGGCGTGCGTGCTAGGCTACAAGCTAACCCTCACAGACCGGCTCTCCCCAGTCTCTTCCTCACCAACGCCAGGTCTCTCACCAACAAAATCGACGAGGTCCGTCTAAGGATAGTCTCTCGCCGGATGGACAGCTGTGTTCCCGTTGTCACAGAGACCTGGCTGGACGACAACATCCCGGACGCAGCGATGGAGATAGCGGGGCGCTCTCTGTTCCGGGCGGACAGGACTGCAGCTTCAGGTAAGAGCAGAGGCGGAGGTTTGGCGCTGTATGTACACAATGCCTGGTGTACAGCCACACGCACCGTCAGCACGTTCTGCTCTCCTGATTTGGAATACCTGGCGGTGAAATGCCGACCGTTCAAGCTGGTTAGAGAACTCTCGTCTATTGTTATTGTGGCCGCTTACATCCCACCGCGGGCTAATGCTAAGTTAGCATTAGAGGAGCTGTACTGCCTGATCAGCGGGCAGATGAACGACAACCCGGAGGCGGCCGTGATTGTGGCGGGGGACTTTAATCACGTTGAACTGAAGGCGGTGTTTCCCAAATTTCATAAGTACATAAAGTTTCCTACCAGAGACAGTAACATTTTGGATCAAGTTTACTGCAACATCCCTGCTGCTTACAAGGCTGTAGCAGCTCCTCACCTGGGCATGTCAGACCACATCTCCGTGAAACTCATTCCTGCCTACAAGCCTCTGGCCTGCAGAACAAAGCCGACCACCAGGACAGTACAGATATGGACTGAGGAGGCCTCCTCTGCACTTCAGGACTGCTTCGAACTGACAGACTGGACTGTGTTCAGAGAAGAGGCAGACCTTGAGGAGTACACATCATCTGTATTGTCTTATGTTCAGTTCTGCACTGATGCTGTCCTCCCAGTCAAGACCATCACAGTGTTTCCCAACCAGAAACCATGGCTGGACAGCACAGTGCGGTCCCTGCTGAAAGCCCGGGATACTGCCTACAGATCTGGAGACAGGCTGGCTTATAGCAGGGCTCGAGCAGAGCTGAAGAAAGGAATCAAGCAGGCCAAGCTCCAGTACAAAAACAAAATTGAAGATCACATCAAGAACAACAACCCACAGAGCATGTGGAGAGGCATCAGAACCATAACGGACTACAAGCCGAACACTCAGCTCACCAGCCACGACCTCGCCCTGCCTGACACCTTGAACAGCTTCTTTGCCCGCTTCGACACATCAGGCAGCAGAGAAGTCACACACCTACCCCGGCTGGAGGAGCAGCACCAGCCCCTCGTCCTGCAGCAGCACCAGGTGTCATCCACCCTGAGGAGGATCAACACCCGCAGAGCTGCAGGACCGGATAAGGTGTCAGGCAAGACTTTGAGGACATGCGCTGACCAGCTAGCAGGAGTGTTCCTGGACATTTTCAACCTGTCCCTGCAGCTGTCCACGGTTCCTGAGTGCCTCAAGTCCTCCACCATCATTCCGGTACCGAAGAAGACATCCATCACCTGCCTGAATGACTACCGGCCTGTTGCACTGACCCCGGTAATCATGAAGTGCTTTGAGCGGATTATTCTCAGGTACATCAGAGGCTTCATCCCCTCGGACCTAGACAGCCTTCAGTTTGCTTACAGAGGGAATCGGTCCACAGAGGATGCTGTTTCCATCACCCTGCACACAGCCCTGACCCACCTGCAGCAGCCCAACACCTACGTCAGGATGCTATTTGTAGACTTTAGCTCAGCTTTTAACACCGTCATCCCAGACAAGCTGGCGCTGAAGCTACACACGGTGGGTCTGCCTGCGTCTCTGTGCCACTGGATCAGAGACTTTCTCACCAACAGGCCTCAGGTGGTGAGAATAGGGAACATCACATCATCCCCTCTGGTCCTCAGCACGGGCACGCCACAGGGTTGTGTGCTCAGCCCAGCCCTCTTCACCCTGTTTACTCACGACTGTGCTGCCATCCACCCCACCAACACAGTCGTGAAGTTTGCAGACGACACTACAGTAGTGGGTCTCGTCTCAGATAACAACGAGACCCACTACAGAGAGGAGATACTCCAGCTCACCCAGTGGTGTTCAGCCAACAACCTGGTGCTGAACACAGGGAAAACCAAGGAGGTCATTGTGGACTTCAGGAGGTCCAGGAAGACGGATCACGCCCCCCTCCTCATGGACGGAGAAGTGGTGGAGCGTGTGGACAACATCAGGTTCCTGGGCCTCCACATCACATCTGACCTCTCCTGGTCCATGAACACCTCCCGCCTGGTGAAGAAGGCACAACAAAGGCTCTTCTTCCTCAGGAAGCTGAAACGGGCTGGACTCTCCTCTCGGTTGCTCGTTAACTTCTACAGGGCCACAATTGAAAGCATCCTCTGCCTCAGTGTGACAGTGTGGTACGGCAGCTGCACGGCACAGGAGAGGAAACAACTGGCACGGGTGGTTAAAACTGCACAGGGCATCGTGGGCTGCCCCCTCCCTGACCTAGACTCTATATATGAAGGTCGGGTCAGAAAGAGGGCGAGATCCATCGCCACGGACCCCAGCCACCCGGGCCACAGACTGTTTGTACCGCTTCCATCAGGAAAGCGGTACAGGAACATCCGCACCACCACTAACAGACTGAGGGACAGCTTCTTCCCCAGAGCTGTTAGAGCTGTCACCCCCAGCAGCCCCTCACTGCAGTGAGAGACTGTGTGAACTGTGAACACTGCACACCACACTTTACACCTACACCTACACCTCTACCTCCACCTGCACCTTCTGTGTACTTGACTTTTATGTACACACATATACTATAATTATATACATTTTAGTATATCAGCACATTTCAGTTTCATTGGCATATTTTATTCTGTCGGAACATTTCACTGTGTATATTTTATATTTTATTCTGCTTGTATATTTTATTCTGTTTGCACATTTCACTTCCATATTTTATTGTTTATTGTTTAGTATATTTTATTGCCTAAGTATATTTTCATTCTGTATATTTTTAATTGCTTCACGAATATTTTTTTTTATTGCATGTTGGTTTATTTTATTTTATTGTAGTTATCTTAATTTTATTCACTCTTTCTAGTCTTATCTTTCTTACCATCTAACATGGGGGTTGCAATGAAAATTTCATTGACATGTGCAATGACAATAAAGACTCTTGAATCTTGAATCTTTGTTAGCATTTAGCTAACCGCCTTGCAGAGCTGCTAGCGTGGCTGCAGACGCCAGTTTGTTAATGAAAATATATTTTGAAGGCTGTAAAGATCAGAATATATTATGAAAAAAACATTTATTTTACATCGAGCATCTAGCAGCCTTTATCGAGGAGCTGCAGCCTAAGACACCTCTGCACTGGCTGCACTGCTACACTGTGCTGGCTGCTACTCGAGACTCACAGATCAGTGAATGAATGAGGAGAAATGGCACCAGCAGCTACATCAGTACAGCTGGATTTAATGCCACATACAAAAGTACAAGAACTTTTTCTCTGTGCAGTAGAAGAAGGCAGAGGTGGCCTCCACCTGAGCCTGGCAGAAACAAACCATTTCAGTCTGCAAACATGACCCTGGAGGCAGGAAGCAGGACCTGAAGTAGCTTTAAAGCCTCTGGATGTTAATATTGTAGGATTTTCTGACATTTCTTTTTCCCCTCTATGCTTCCTCTTGTGTGTGTGTGTGTGTGTGTGTGTGTGTGTGTGTGTGTGTGTGTGTGTGTGTATACAGGACTGCGAGCTAATGTGACACACTCATCCTCTGCTGGGATTAGAAACCCAGATGAAAGTGGGATGAATGAAATCGCTTCATTCACACAGCAGCTCGTTAGAAACTGACGGTAAAGAGGCTCGCTGCGTATGTGCAGCTGAACTGTGCAGAGCTGCATGTAATGATGAGAGCTGATAGCAGGTGACAGCAGCTCACCTCACTGCGGACCAGAATCACCTTTAACTGGACCCACAGGGTGATTTCACCTTCTGAAAGAGTGACCTGAGGATAACCTGACTTCAGCTTGGTGTTAAAGGAAGAAGGGGCTTGATTTTCCTGTTGTCTCGTGGGAAAAACAAGCAGACCTGCTGCAGCGAGAGCCACCTCATGTGAACTGTGCAATAAACTGAAGTCACGGAGGAGACGCTCGGATACGACCTCACCTCCTTATATGTTCTTATTCTTTCTCCCGTCTTAACGCGGCAGAGGTGTACGGTGGTTTTCCTGTCCTGGAGTGAAACACGTCAAAGAAAGTGACGGCAGGATTGAGGGATTTCATTTCCTCTGTATCTGAGTTATTTCTCTTCTTCAGAGATTGGAAACAAGCCGAGCGCCTCAGTGTCCTGCTGTGGACGGAGCTCAGATTAAATGAATATTAAGGTTCAAGTGAGGACAGCTGTGTCTGCGCTGTAATCCTCTGCCGCCGGCCAACGCCGCACGTCTGGGTCAGTTCTATTGGCTTCTTAGTAATTCGAGAAGGTTATTTCACCTTTACAGAAATGTCACGACCACGCCGTCAGTGAAAACCTGAGCTGGCCCTTCATCTCCACGTCTTGAAGGACAGCTCGCCGAAACCCGCTGCCCAGCGTCCGCTCAGTGTCCGCCCCACCGCTCACCTCTTGAAGTGGCTCAGTAAGGTGCCAACCAGCTCCCCGATGCGGCTCTCGTTGGCAGGCACCATGCCCTGCAGGCACACCACCAGGTCCCTGCTGTCCTTGGTGTGGAACACAACCAGCTGGTCCTTCCCAGGGGACACGCTCACCCCCGTCACCTGGGACAGAGACAGAGGACGAGCAGTTAAACACAGATAAACACGGACGTGAAGCCTGCAGAGAAACACAAACAGGTGAGCAGTGCGTGCTGAGGAGCACCTGCGCTTCAGGTGAGCGCAGTGCAGCACGCGCATCCAGACACCAATGAGCATCAGGGAAACGAGCTCGCTGGGGTCACTGCAGCCGGCTGCGAGTCATCACGTTTAACGTCCAGAGGAAGCAAACAGAGGACACTTTTGTCTATTCAGCAGGTCTCATGCTCAAACAGCAGGACGTCAGTGAACTCCAGCTGTTTCAGCCATTTGAGGGTTTTGGCTGCAAGAATATAGAAAATCTCAAATTTCTACCAGACCTTTTCCTCTGGAGACGTTTGGACTGGTCACAGCGGGAAACGCACAGGTGTGAATGAAGCTAACGATGGCTGAATTCCATTTAGCTGCTTCAGTTTCAGGGTCCTGGTGTTGTTCGTGCTGGCTCACGGTCACACCGTCGGGTCTAAGCCGGCAGATGTGGATCGGGATGACTGACTGCTCGTTTTTGTTTGACGAGCAGACAAAAAGAGAGAATATCTGCATCACAGCTTCATGTCGCAGCATCTCAAGGCTGTTCATGCTGCTGCTGTAAATCCTGCTGCGTACTTTGTTTTGAGCTAAATTAGATTGATTGACAGAAACTGGACAAATGAGTCAGACTGAGTCTTAAAAAAAAAACAATCCCTAAAGACCATGACAACGTTCTTCAGTGTGAAAGACGTATTGATCATGCTGTGATTAGCTCGATGCTTCATGGATGCAGTCGCCTTTATTTTGCACACTACATGAAGATTTAACCCAAACTTGGACGTAAAGCTTTTCTGTTAGGAGCTTTTCACACTGAGAAACTGAGCCAGTGTCTGCTGTCTGCTGGTCAACAGACTTCTGGTCGGGGGGGGGGACCCAGTTCTGTGGTTGGGTTGTTTAGCTTCACGGTCTTCAAAGCAGACACAGCAGAAAGAGAGCAGCATCCTCTCAGGAGGAAGAGGAGCCTATTAACGTTCCACTTCTTTTCTTTCTTTATCTCTCTTCCCTCGGCCCCCTCCCCTGGACTTTAAGCCATTTATTTTTCTGTTAATTTGTCTTTCTGAGCAGAACTGAGGCGTTGCACGTTGAGGAAACAGCCACAGGCTGCCACTCAGGTACATTAATATCCACTCACAGGACGCCACCGGCGGCTAAACAACCTGCTCGCTCCTTCAGCTCCGGCGTGACGCCCGCGACAGAAACAAACACTTCACGTAATCACCGCGAATTTAAGCCTAAAGCCGTCCCTCTCCGTTGAGCTATCCAGCCGCAGTTAATTACATGGAGCCGATTACATTTACATTTATATTAAAGGCCTAATTGATTGGAACGACAGTCAGTGTTCTAATGAGCCGGCTAATGATGCATTCTGATTCGTTTCCTCGTTTCATTTTTTGTCTCGATTCACCAAATCAGCTTCACCCCGAGTACGAAATCTGTCGTAGGCGTTAATCCGCCCGACCATCTGTTCAAGTGTTTGTCTGACGAAACTCGCTGATACATTTCATTACTGCGTCCAACTTATTCGTGTTCATTTGTGTTGATAGAAAGCCGCACGCTGAGATAATAACCATCGGGATCGCCGCATGTAACGAGAGCTGAGACGAGTCTAATACAATCCTGGATGCAGCTCGTCAATGTGACTGTTAGATGTAACTGCAACTGTTCTGATAGTCACATTAGCGAGTTTCCAGCTTCTCATGGTGAAGACTTTCTGCTTGTCTTGGTCTCTCTGTTCCTTTGTGAAGATAATTGACAATTGTTTTACTGGCTGGGCACTGGCATGTTCATCAGCCCCCCAACCAATAGAATCCCTTTATAAAAAAGCTTTAAAGACACTGGACAAAAAAACCTTACTCTTATCACATCTGTAATATCCTTTAAAAAGTATAGTTTTCTAAGATTTCATAGTTTCAAGGTCTATAAATTTACCTGTGCTATATACAAAAGTCTTCACGGTCTTGCCCCCCCACCTCTGAATGAATGTATAAAAAGCAGGACTGGGGGGGGGGGGCATCTGGAACAGTCTTCCCTCCACCATAAGGGAAGGTCTTACATATTCCTCTTTTAAAGGAAAGCTCAGAGACTGGTTAAAGGATGCCCAGAAGTGTGTCCATTAAGTAGACTGAGACCACTGGATCTGGTGAAGTTGGACTGCACTCAATTGTGTGCTTGTGAATGTAATTTTGAAATGTGTATTTTGTAATTGTATTTTTATGTAATGTGTACTTCCATGTTGTTTTATTAGACAACTAACATTCTGTCCAAGGACTACAGTTGAAAATGAGCTAATCAGCTATAAACTGGCACATTTACAGCCATGTTCATCAATGTGCACTGTCCTAAATAAATACATTTAATTTAATTTAATTTAATTAAATAAACTGAACATCTTTGGGTACAAACTTGTTGTGATGGATATTTTCACGACTCTGACATTTTATTGGAAATGATCCGTTAAGCTGTAAACAGGACAAAAGGCTGAGTCATGTCCTGAACCGGTGTCGTTGATCTGCACCTCACAGGTTCTGAAACAAACATATATTTCAGAAAAGGCACTTAAATGTGGCATCAGCAGCTCATTTCATGCCGTACTTTGGATGTGGATCACAGATTTACACCAGAGAAGGATTCTGAAGGTCACTGTGGCTGCAGGACGTGTATTCAGACCTAAACCCAACATGGACATGAGTGTGATTTCAGACACTTCAGACGTGCATTTCTATTTTTGTCTGAACCATTTAGAGACCGGCGTGACCTGTGTGTGTTTACATGCACTCAGCTGCTCTGCAGACCAGCTCCACCTCTGCTATATTTAAGGCTACTACTTGGACGACCTTCGTTCGGCTGATGGTTTATGCTCCACCTGAACTGGCGTCACCAGCGCGAGCACGGTTATCGACCCCGGGCTCGCTGACCCGGGAGGACTGCACCACTTCTTTCCTGAAGTCTCGTTCAGGATCAGAAATGACATGCTCGGCTGTATTTTGGTGAATGCACTCGTGACCAAACTGCAGCGTGAAGCTGTCGGTGAGCAGTCAGGACCACAAAGCTGTTTGTCAAGCGCTCTCTGCTCTGCTGTTGTCATGAGGACATGATTTGAACGGCAGGTTCTCCCAGTGTATTCTCACAGGAACAACCTTTTGGTTATATAACACATCCCACAGCAGTCCTGTAAAGGTAGCAGAGGGGAAAAACGCAGCGAGAGCAAAGGGTGGAGGTAAATGATGATAATATAATGAGCTCAGCTTTGCAGCCATTCATGTCGTGAGGCTGAGAGGCCCCCAGCGAGCCTGACTGATGTCTACAGCAAACAGTCAAACCCCTGCAGTTCCCTCAGAGACAGATTTATCAGCACGACTAACATTCATGTTTCATCACCTCCTCATCCTCATCTCATGTGCACTGTTAGCGGATGTGCAGCCACCACCTGCGGTCAACGTATACTTTGGTTTTACAAGCTGCACCCGCACGCCGTTCATCTGATTTCATAAACACGGTCTACGCGCTCACACTGCGGCTGTGGGTGGAGGGCGGTGGAGAACAAACAGAGCGCAGCGAGGGGATCAACGACAACACAAGGCGAGGAAGAGCGCGAGGAGGACGAGCGAGCCAGCCAGAGCTCACACACAGGAGAGCCCGAACCACACCAGACATCAGCTGATCTGCCCTGCTCGGTATCCATGACAACACTGTCTCCTGGGAAGTTGGCATGACAACGACGGGAAGAGAGAAGCGGAGCAGAGAGAGGAGAGAGGGGAAAGACAGCACTGGATGAGGAGGGGGGTTGAGGTGGGGATGGGTGGAGCAGGAGGAGGAGGAGGAGGAGGGGAAGGAGGAGGAGGCAGAAAGAGAATGGAAAAGAGGAAAGATGGTGAGAAGCATTGAGATGAGGCCCTGATGCAGGATGGGTATTTCAGCAGCTCCTCAGCAGTATGTGTGTTTGTGTCACGGCGTAATGATCCGACTTGTGCTGCGCCGCTTTAACGGGCGTATAAATCCGCCGGCAGACGGCTGAAGTGCTGCCCTGCGGGAGCAGCAGTGAGTGCACAGTGGGGGGCAGCGGGGGGGGGCTGTGGTGTTAGCCTACCGGTGCTAATCAACAACGAGCTAACCGCGCTCCCCTCTGTTTGACCTTCTCCGATCGATAGCTCCTCGTCACGCTGCCGCGGTTCTCAAACTACAGAACGTCTCTATCTCCTCACCCCTCGTTCTCTCGACGCTTCGTCTCACCCGCCGTCTTTTCCACCGTTCACTCACCCACTCGGCTCGCCGTTTGCTGCCTGATGTAGGACTCAGTGGTCATAAAATGGTTTTGATTTTGATCATTTAACACCATAATCTGCCCATAGACCTCGTGGGTCTGGCAACCAAACACTATGCAGTGATAAGGAGGACCATTTTCTTTATTTCTCTAAAGGTCAACAATGAGAGTTGAGGCCGGTTTTACTCTGTAAAGGTTCCATGTTTGAAGGTTCATTTTAGCTCCGACCATTTGAAAGAAATTCGCTCTTTGTCCAGCTTCCAAACAGCTTTTAAATCCTAAACCTAAAAACAGACTAGACTTCCTGAACATGTTACTCCACTGGTTTTCTTTTGTTTTGAAGGATAAATATTATTCACCTTCACAATAAAAGTGAGCCTAACTCAGACTGCCGAGGCCTCATATTAGCTTGTCATGTCACTGACAATAAGCTGAAATCGTTTTCTATAATTTCGACAGGAGGAGGAATCACAGTCCTTCGATCCTTCCTGTGACGCTCAGCCTGAAGACGCTTCCAGAGAAAACTGAAAACTGCACCGGAGCTGCGACAGAACACGACTCAAACACGAGTAAATTCACAGATCTGTTTTCCACAGCGGATCAACACACAGCATCTACAGAACAGCATATTCATGGTGTTTAAAATAAACCAGCGTGTTTGTTAACGGTAATGAAGCATCATGTCAGCCAGCTCAAAGCCCCGCGGGGTCCGGAGGGTCCATGCACTGCAGGCTTCGGTCTCTCTGTGGGATTTGTCGACAATAACAGAATATAGAACATCAGCAGACTCACACTTTGAGTAAAACGCGATGTTTCGAGGTTAAAGCGAGCTGTAAATGTCTCCACCCTCCAGTTCATGGCTGGTTATGGTGCATGTGTGGAGCTCTGTGTGGATCCCCGTGTCCTCTAACACTGATGGCTTCACATATGCCTGGTGTACAGGACTGAGCCCCATCTATCAGCTGTGTGTGTGTGTGTGTGTGTGTGTGTCTGAATGAACAATAACTAAAACCCTCCTCAGCTCATGCTGCTCTCTCTCTGCCTCCATCTGTCTCGGCTCCATCTCCTCGTTTCACTTCCAGATGCAGCGATTCGGGCTCTGGCTGTCCGTCTGATTCCCTCTTGTCACTCCGTCAGGTCGAACACTGGGTGTCTTGTCACAGCTGTCACCGCACAGCGGCCTCATATCTCACTCATTTCACCAGACGACGGGGGCGTAGCCGCCGCCGAGATTGATGCGTTACGCCTTCACTTCCTGTCTCATTCCTGACTCGCCTCCAGGGTCAGCGGTGGTGCCCGTAAAGTAAGCAATATTTGTCAAAGCAGAGCATCATGGGAAATGTGGCTGAATCAGAAATATGTTGATTAGAATCTTAGATGATTTACCTCCAGCAGCCTCCCTGAGTTTGTGGACGTGAGTCTTTGTGAGGAAGAATCAGCATCACGTCTTCAAAGGACTGTTTGAGCGAGGTTTTAAGACTTAAGTCAGAATTAAAGGGTTTATGTTTACCTCAATGGCAAAGAGAGCCGGGTACACACACACACACACACACACACACACACACACACACACACACACACACACTCGCCATGGAAACAGCTCATGTATGTGTGCACCGGCAGCCTTAATGGGCCTCTCACAGTGTGGATGTGAATTAAATGGAGGCAGTTGTAGAGCTGAATGAGGCGTTTGCATGCTGACGTGTTGCCACAGGATGATACAGCGAGCTCTGCCACAGCTTCAGGAAGCCGCTGTGACTGAATATCTGCCGCTAACGACTTACTGCTCTTTAAAACTAAAGATTATTTTCATTAACGATCAACCTTTTTCCAATTAATCAAACAATCGATTCGTCTACAAAATGCCAGAAAACGATGTTGATTTGTGTGACAGAACCCAAAGATGATCAATTAACGAGGACGTGAAACAGACACAACTCATTAAATGACCTTAACCGTCAGCTGACGATGAATTTACTGTCGATCAACTGATCGATTAATCAGCTAATTGTTTCAGGACTATTCTGAAAGCTTGAAACTGGACTTTGCTCATCTATGACGACATATTTAAACACATTCAACCACTTTCCAACCTCCTGTCCTGAACCTCTGATCTAAAACGGATTAAAAATAATTCCATCAGCCATCAAAGTGTCATTTTACGACATGCAAACTGAAACTGATGAAGAGTGAGAGAAGCACCTGAGCTTCAATAATGAAACTCGTCAGTTCACTGCAGCGTGCTCTCAGTATAACGAGGCAGCCTTTGTAATTAAGCTTGTCCATATCAAACAGTAATCCAGCACAGAGTTTAAATTACTGCTGCTCATCCCCACATTTCTCACTGGTTTAGGATTAAAACTCATCTCAGGAACTCTTCAAAGGAAACTTGGAACAAACCTTTAAATCCAGGTGTACCATGCTTTAATGCTCTCCGCTGCCTCCCTGTCCTACACTGTTTGACTCTGAATCTGGTTTTATGAGTTAAACAGATGATTCAAAGCAGATGTTGAACCTCTTTGTTTTTGACCTTCGGCTACAAAACATGATCTTCTTCACATCTGAATATTTGTCTGGGCCTGAGGAGGAAACTTCATAAGGAAAAAGCAAAGATGAGAGCAAAGTAATCATCATTTTCTAATCGTTTCCTCATTTGCTACCTTAAAAATCCCTGCACGTGCACTAAAATGCCCCTACACCTGTGTGCCCCCCCTCTGTGTTTGTAAGGAATGGAGTGCCATACGTTGTAGAGGGGGGTGCTCTTCATGGGTTTGTACTGCTTCAGGGGGTCCATCTTGTACAGGTGGCGGTCAGTGATGAGCACAGCCCGGTCCTCCGCCTTGTGGAAACGGTTGATCTGGGAAACACAAAGATCCTCATTAGTCACCCCACAGGATACACCCCCCGTCCCCCCCGTGGTGTTGGGGCTGCGTGTGGTCGGCGGCGGAGGAAAGCTTCCTACCTTTCGTACGTTACAGGAGAACAGAACTCGCATGAACTTGTCTTTCCGCTGCAGCTCGCTGGACACCAGAGTGAACGAGGCGGCGGTGTCGGGACTGTCCCGCTTCTGTCGGCCACAAACACAGACAAGCAGGGCTGTCAATCATCAGAGCTGTCAATCATCAGAGCTGTCAATCATCATTCACACTGTGATCAACTGAATTTTATCTCTTTAATCTCAATTTATACATTTTCTGAATCCGACAATTTAACAGACAAGTTCATCATTTTAAGATATACTGCACACTTTGTCACCTCCTTAGATGAGAAGATTGATTCTCTCATGTCTGTACAATAATGACGAAGCTGCTGCAACCAGCTGTTTAGCATAGCTTAGCACAAACACTGGAAACAAGAGGAAACAGCTAGCCTGGAGCTAACTAACTAACATGCTAACATACAAAAACGACTGTTTCCCAAAATGTCAAACTATTCCTTCACCAGCCAATGGCATCTAACCAGGAGATCAACCAACCAATCAGTGCAGAGTCCAGTTAACAATCATTCACTGAGGAAACAGCTGCCAACATGCTAACTGTCTATCGATGTCGCTCTCATATATTTTAGGTCTGCATGCATGTGTGATGTCTAATATCTGTCGCTTTGTGAGCCTTTTCATGAGTTATGTGTCGCATGTCTTTAGTAACGCCATCTTTCATTCCTTCTTTCTCTGAAGCCGTGTTTAGTTTTCTCCTTTCTTACACACATTACTGTACTCCACCCCCACCTGCACCGCCACCCCACCTACTCACCAGGTAGTTTCCTTCCCAGGCCCTCTGCAGACCCAAGTCGGCCCTCTGGCCCTTCAGGGCCTCCAGACAGGCTACCTTGGCCCTCACCTGCAGGGCCTCTTCTGGAGAGAGGCCTTTGATCAGCGTCCAAGCCCACCACCTGTAGGTAAACATCCAAACATACACAGAGGAGAGTCAGAGCAGGAAAATCGACTTTCTCCATCCAGAAAGGCCTTGATAGTGAGGTCGGCGTGAACTGCGGCAGACCCCAGCTGTCCCGCTCTTATTGGCCTTTCACTCACAAATCCTGACAGCCGACATCATTCTCTACGAGGGGTTTTCTGACTCTGCCCCCACCTGCTTCAAATGGAAAAAAGCCAACAAACAGACGCTGGGATGAAAGGCGGCGACGAGTCTTTGATGGAGCGAGAAAAATCAATGCCCAGTGTGAGCCCAAGGCAGAAGGAAACATGTGTAAGCTGCTTCAAACGGACTCATCGGGATGGAGAATAACACTCGAGGCCATGCGCTCGCTCCTACGGCTGCCGTCGGATCCAGTTTTAGTTCAGCCAATTTAAGAAAGTGATTTTCTTCAAAAGAAAGCAATTTAAAGCATTTCATTTAAAAAGATTCATCTGCCTCTGAGCTGAATTATATAACTGAGAAGGAATGGAGCGTCATTAGAACGGACGGTAGACTGTTAGGATGGACGGTACATTCATAGAACAGACGGTACGTCTTAATACAGACGGTACGTCGTTAGAACAGACGGTACGTAGCAACATAAAGCTAGCTGCACAGCTCTGTCACACTTTTAAAGTCTCTGTTTTACATGAAACAGATTGATCTGACTGTCGTCATGGCGACAGATATACAACATCAGACGTACCTGTTATAGATGCTTCTGAGCGCCTCTTCAAATTTGCGCAGGACTTTGGGGGGCGTGGGCCACTTCACGTGCCTGCCGTAATCCTTCATGGAGCGGACGTTTTTGAAGCGGCGGTTGACCTCGCGGATGTAGGACTTGACCTTGTAGCGTCGGTAGGCCTGCAGGATGACGAGGGCCGCCCTCATCCGCCGGTATCGCATTCTGGCTATGGTGCCCCTCCACACCTGGAGACGCAGGACATCGTGAAAATGCATGGAACTGCAACGAATGAAGCCTCAGTAGATAACACGGTCTGTGCTTTCACATGCTTTGAACACAGTACATTCTCACTACTCGTCCATAAAGGTGTGGGAAAGGTTACACCTGAAGCAGCAGAGGAGGAGATGTTCAGACTTTTAATCCCTTTTAGCTGTCAAGCTCTACAAACGCTGGACTCTATTTCCCACGATGGAACTGATGGCATGTTTTCTTGGTCTGAGAGTAACAGCCTGCAGCCACTGCAGCTGCTCCGAGAGCCTGTGATGCTCGTCGTTGTAAAATAAAACCAAACTGCAGAGACAGACAGAACAAACCCAACCTGAGTGTCTGCACTAAACTGCTCAGTAATCCATCAGAGCTGAGACATTTCACTCTGAACTAACCCAAAGTCACATCATCATCAACGTCTCGAGCCACTGCTTCCCGTCGACGTCACACTCTGATGAAAATGTGATACAGCTGAGATATTGAATCTGGACCAAAGACCAGATCCAGGATGTGGTCTGAAGCCTCAGACAGTCAAGTCCTGGGTCGGTTCTTGGTTGGTGAGAACTGAGAGGACTCATGAGGATTAAACTGAGCTTTTACTGCTGCTGCAGAGGGAACGAGTCTTCCTGTTATTTCTTTAGCAGAAGATCCACCACAAACTCAATTTACTGGTTTTATTTTATTCAAATCTAAATCATGAGGAGCTGCAGAACGCAGCTATAAATATTAATAAAAACTGATAAATAAATGTGTTTTACTGCCTTTTTTCTTCACTTACAATCATTCAGAGAAGCTGTTTTCCATTACTCATCATTAGAATTCATTACACAGTTTTACGTGGATTCAGACTAAACTAAGGGCTAAATTAAAGACCCCCCCAGCCTGCCTGTACCCAAACATAGGTTGAGTGGCTATCAGACCCTCTAAAGCATGAATAATAGATGTAAGTGGGACCCCGGGGAACCATAAGTCCAGACCCACCCTCCCTGAAATCACCACCATATGCTCCCTTTACTGCATCTCTCTCTTTCTTCTCTCTCTGCTTCAGTTCTTCAGACGCTGAACCTAAATAATCAGTTTAGTGTCACAGGCTGGAATTAAAGGCAACGCTGCACTGGAGGCTCCCTCCTTCTATCATCCAAGAGTAATCACGGGGATCAGTTTAATCTCTCAGAGCGTGGGGGTGGCCCGAAGGCACAGACAAGGATTTCCCGCATTTGCATATTAAGACTGTGGAGGGGGCGGTTTTCACCTGATGGGACTGGCGGTGTAATAATATGCAGACGAGGAGATAAGTCATGCTCCAGATTCATTCACGTCGTCTCCGGGCGCTAACTAACTTTTTCACCACACGAGCTGCACGCAGGATGTGTTTAAAGCAAAGGAATGCAGCATGGAGCCTGGGGAGGGAGGGGGGGGGGTCTCCTGCGGAGGCTGAATCATACTGAAATCAATAAACGAAAGGCCAGTCAGCTATCTAAATCACCGCGGCAGCCTGGTCACACCGCGGCTCTCAGAGAAAGCTTTACTCTGGAAAGTTTATGTAACCGTGAGTTGTGTCAGTAATCTGAGATATAAACAGAGAAATCACCTGATTAAAAGATGCTGCCGTGTTCTGCGTGCATTAAACCTCTGATTCTTCAATGCTTTTCTCTTATGTGCCGTTCACTCAGAAAGACTTTCCTTTGTCCACGTCTGAAATCAAACTGCTCTCAGCGTCTTCATGTTCCGTCACGTCGGTCTGTTCCCGTCCAGTGACGAGGACATCGGACGGCTCCGCTGTCCTCCTGCATCCACATTCTTCACTCATATTTCAGAATCTACACGTATGAGAAACAGTGTCTGTTCTGAACTTGTGTTCATCCCTCGTCTGCGGCTCTTCTTCACATTTTGGGCTTTATAATTCGACTGATTTGACGAGTTTACATTTTAAAGACAAACTGAAGGACTAAATGTTCCTTTATGGGCCGAAAACCATCACAAACATCTACGTAAGGGATAATGTATAGTGAGCAGGTTCCCGTGGAGATGACTGTCATCCTGTCTGGGTTTATTTCTCCACAGGAACCTGCTCAGTCTACATCATCCTGCTTAGAACTCAGCTTACTACCAAATCATTCAATAAAGTGACACAAAACAGTGATTAAAACATATTTTATTGATTTAAAATGAGCCGAATCTTGTCTGTCACCTCTCTCTGAAAGTCAACACGTACGTTGCCTAGCAACCGCCTCTCGCTGTGCGCAGGCTGGCAGGCAGGAAAACTGATTTCTTTATAGATATTCAGAGAAATCATGTCACATGTGGAGAAGTGACGGGACATCCCAGACCTGAGAGAGACGGAGCTGGAGACAGAGTTTGGTTTCTATTATTTTCTACTGATGGATAAAAGTCCAGCAGCTGATTTCTGCGCTCAGACATTAAAAATCTGTCTCCAGTTTTGTCTCCACTCAGCCGTCTTTTAGCAGGTCCATCGTCCATGCTGTTTTTTATGTTTGTCCTCTTCAGTCTGGTGAGTCTCTGTGTCCTCAAGTCTCTTGTGTCTTCATATCTCTTCTCCTGTCGGTCCAGTGTTCTTTACTTTTCTCGTCTTTTTTGCTGGGGACATGTCATTCTGCAGCCACACGTCGAGTGTTTTGTCCAAACAAATTTAAAGTAATGTCTGGAAAATGCTCCATATTTTGTCCCTCAGATCAGCTGACTGTTTGTTATTGAGCTTGGTACATTAAGGGATGGCACCTTTAGCCAATGACTGTTAGGAATTCCTGAGCAGGAGGCCGTCTGTCGAGAAATAAACACCACTCAATTATGGCGACTGACCAATCAGAATCGGGTATTTAAGAGCGCCGTGTTCTGAATAAATAATTAAAACACATTGGACTGACACGTGTGTGAATCTTTTCTTAGCTCCTGATGCACGTCTCTGCATATTCTCTGTCATTTCTTTATGTTCATGCAACACAAACATGTGTTAAGGTAGAAAAAGAGCTCCTCTGGAGGTCTCGAATGGTGCTTCTCTGGCAAAATGACCTTTTCCTCTGTTTCCTCCGCGCTGCACTGTGTCTAATGCATAATGGATGAGAGTGAGAAAGAGGAGCAACTACATATTCATCACTAATCGACCCCTGAGATGACTCTCCGCATGCTCGGGGTGACGGTGGTGGGAGGGATGAACGGCTTTTCACTGCCTGTCCTGACTTCGCCGCCTCTGTGGACGAGGTTAAAGTTACTTCATTTGTATTTGGAGCGTTACGGTGAATCAGGAGTTTTAAGCGTGTGTAAACGGCTGTGGTGTGAATGCTAAACTAAGAGTGCATTTAATGTGGAATTTGAGCCTTTCAGGGTTAATAAATAAAAGTTATGTGGGAATATATCAAAACATATTGTGTTTATGGCACTTTTTCATGCCTGAGTTTCATGATCACATCACGAGTTCATGTGATTCTTAATTCATGTTTTATTATGTGCAGCTTTTTCATGAGAATCTCTGCCTGAACTCAGTTTTAAAACAATTTCCTGTTTACGCCAAAAGTGACAAAACAGCCACTAAAACGTCACGAGTGTGGAAAGAAATCTAACTTTCAATATACTTTCAGATATCTGATCTTCTGCATCGTGGCTCGATGAGGATGACCACGGTCCTCACAGGTGTTACCGGGCAACTGAAAGTGGAAATAAGGACTTGATTATTAGTGCGTTAAAATATTAGTTGTGTAACATGAAATCATTTACCTAAAAGTTTTTACTTTAAGTATTTCCTCGATATTTAGTGTAACATTAGAATATTGACGAACATTTTCTTTACTGATTCTATTGTCCTTGTTTGTATTGGACCTTTTCCCTATGAGTCGTCTGCCCCCCTCTGTCTAAATCTGAACCTATGTTTTTGATAAAATAAAAATTACTAATTTGCATATTCTAAGCCTTCAATTCTACAATTGTGACTTTTTTTTAAACTTTTTTATCAACTATTTGATGTGGTGGTTGTATCATGTGTGAGAGATTTAGCTGCCTTTTTATTGGTTGTTGCGAGGGATGTGCTCATCGCAACGTTCATCATAATATAGTAATATTTTACATGGTAATAGATTCGATCATATTGTAGTTCGGTATAAAGCAGCAGCAGAATGATGAAGGTCCATCACCAAAATGTACAACTATGATTTTACAAAACTGAGACTCTGTATAAAACGTGAATAAACTCAGAACCAATCATGTGAAGTGTTCCTGAGTCCAGGTATTAATCTCTTTATCCAATCACGTGTTGACAAAGTGTTGAACCTCGCTCCATCCTCGCTGTGAACCACTGAGCCTTTCAATCATGATGCTCTCACCTGTCACCAATCAACCTGTTTACCTGTGGAATGATCCAAACAGGTGTTTTTGGAGCGTTCCACATCTTTTCCAGGCTTTAGTTTGAAACGTGTTGCTGCATCAGATCCAGAATCAGCAGATATTTACAGAAATCAATGAAGCTGATGAGCTCAGACAGTAAATATATTGACTTTGTGCGCACACACACACACACACACACACACACACACACACACACACACACACTCACACACACACACACACACACACACACACACACACACACACACACACACACACACACACACACACACACCTGGTCCAGACCCACAGCTGTATTTATCTACCCTACAAATCACTAATGAAGTCATAAAGTGTCGGGCTGGAGGTGAGAGGCAGAAAGAAAACACCATCAAGCATCAATGAATCAGATATCAGACATAAACTCTCTCCTTGTCTTCGGAGCCTTGTTAAGGTGTGTGACAGGTGGAAAGTGGCGAGAGCTTAGAGTTATGATGGGGCCATCCACCCGCCCCCGCAGGCTCAAACACCATAAACACAACTTGTGCCTCTCAAACAGCGCAGCAGCAGGGCGGCCGCGGTGACGCCGGAGAGCTGATGAAGATGACGCTCGGGGGAACGTGGATAAATCAGGCCAATAAAAAGGCCCCCGACGGTCTGCCCCCCTACTCTCCCGGCCAATAAAGCCATCTGATCATCCTTTTAGAGACTGTGCCATCGCGGAGCCCGCCCTCACCGCGCTCCGGGGCCGGGATTTACGAGCTCATCAAAGCCAGATTGGGGATCTTTGGTTGCAACAAAGCGGGACAGATTGCTGGTTTTATTTGGGGGGCTGTGCCGGTTTGAAATGCACACTGGGTAAAAGCATTCACAAATCACATGTGCCAGGGCGACTGGTGAGATGTTGAGCAGAGCAGAACACAGACAGGATCCTGAACGTCTGCAGCTCCAGTAAACTGCAGTGTTTGCACTTTAAGGCCCAATGAACCCCCCCCCCCACCTCGCCGTCGCCTCCGGGGGGAGAGAGCGCGACCAAATTCCGACATGGAAAGACAGATAGGCCGGTCGGACTGCAGCCCAGCGCTGAAAGCCTGACGTTCCACATCCTCTGGGGATATTGAGCTGGTTTTCCAGCGACATGCCCGATGCACACGGCGGGCGGAGGGAGGCGGAATCAAGAGCGCGTGACACAATTTAGTGAGGCTGCAACGTGCCCCGACCACAGGCTGTCACAGGGAGACATCAGGCCGGCAGCCATTACCATAAATCAATACAGTGTGAGCCACCAGTAACACCAGTAACGCTCATTCCTCCAATCGAGACCCCGGGATGATATCATTTAGCATTGTTAGCTGTGGGCTAATCTAGAGAACAATGATGTGAAAGCGTTTAAACCGATCTCGAACAGTCCGATCTAATCAGGAGGGACGGTATCGAAGATTAAATTGAACGGTCTGGATGGCTCATCCATCAATTAGATGGACTGGACAAAACAGATTGGACGAATACTGCAGGCGGTCAGCAGTAAAAACCTAAAGTAACACACGTTATTGAAAAGATCAGCTTATTGATGGAGTGAAGCAGGAAGCATGTGGACGAGTGAAAGGACAGAGCTGATCAATACAGCATGAGCACAGGTCTGCACAGCTTCCATGTTATCAACAGTTCTACAGAAAAGCATATTTTAACACAAACGGACTTCAGTGGATGTCCTCCTGTCCTTCATCATGAGGATTCATCAATATGTACAGTTAACAGACTAAAGCTGAAACAGCTGATTAATTGATCAGTTGATGACAGAAAATTAAAGGAGTTTTCTTCTTTTTCTTCTTCTTTTCATTGTGTGTCCTGGAGGTCCAGCACATGTGTTGAAATAAACAGTGCAGGATTCTTCCATAGAGCTTCTCCACTTTAATCAGTTTCTATTTGCATCACTGGTTTAAAACATGCGAAGAACTCATCGACTGAATGAACTGGAACAAAAGAAGCATGTTAGCATCGTGACGGGCAGTTTTTTGTATTTCCTGACGTTTGAGAAAACAATGAGCACATTAAGAAATCATGAAAAGAATCACTGATTTCCTGTTTTATGGTTATTCTATGTCTTTTTTTATGTGAAGTACCTGTGATGTCATGTGACGTCATGTGATTTCTCTTAAAGCATTTTGAGCTGCAGTTCTAGTATGAAAGCTGTGATACAAATAAAGTCCATTATTATTATCATTATTATTATTATCATTATATGAGTTGCAGCCCTTGAATTGTCCGTCAGTTTGTCTTTTTCCTTTCATTTATTTCATTCTTTAAAACATTATTTTCTAATATTTTCTGTGGCTTTCTTTAATTCTTCATTTTTTCAGCGAGGTTTGTTCATTTTCTCATTTCTTATGCTGGAACAGTGTTTTTGGTGCTTTATTTTAAACAACAATGCTTCAGTGACATTAGCAGCATCCTAAGCCCTGGACGCCTGTTTCTGTTGTTAATTATTAAAATCTAAGATTTTACGTTTTAGGTTTGAAGACTGACGAGTCGAAGAAAAATGTGAAAAAGGAAAAACAAAAAGCGAACTGTGGCTGTGAGCCAAACAGTGCGTCAGTTGCCATGGAGAGGCCCATGGTTACCGAGTTTTTCAGAGTTTTCTCGCCAAAGGGCCTGTGTACTGTAGGATATTTTTAGGCTACAGCTTTGAAAGAAGGCACAAATTCAGTTGATGCTGGAGCCTTCATCCTGTTTTTCTCTTTGAAAATTGATTACCTGACGAAGGAGCTCTGAAAACTAAATTTGCAAATGAATTAAGAAATGTTTTCACATCACAGCTGGGAGAAAACAGGAAATCCAGCTGCTAACTGTTAGGAAGACGTTAACCCGCCCACCTTATGCTATGCTAGTGTTCCCATCCACTGCAGTGTTTGTAGAGACGACAGCTCTGGATGATCAGTCAAACACTTCAGGTTCAGGGGGATCAGAGGATTAGAGATCATGTTTCTGCTGAGGTCCAGCAGGAGGCAGATCAGTTCTGGACAGTTAGGCAGGGAGGGGGCAGTGCTAGCACAGAGCTGTCCACAGATCACTCCCCGTTCCAGATCCTCCAAAGACCAGCTTTTATTTGTTGCTGCACAATTTCCTGCCTGAAGACACGAGTTATCCATCGGGAAACAGAGCAAAGTAAAAGAAATCTTCATCCTTACACGTTTTCATTTAGCTCCTGCTTAGACAAACCCCCCCAGTGGCCACGCTGTGAAAGCTGACTATCCAAGACGGAATGCTTTCCACGTCTGATCAACCCGCCGCCGCACGGAGACCGTGTAAAGCTTTGGAAAGCAATTAAGACGGCAGCTCAGGATACAAGAGGGGGGAGTCTCGCCCCTCGTCATCGGCGCTGCTCTGACAAGCGCCGACAGTTAATGTGATGTGGATGGCTGAGCTTGAATTTATGAAATATTCATTTTCACATAGAGAGAAGGTGGGGGCGGCCAATGTTTAATTTATAACATCTGTGTTTCTGCTGGATGGTGCGCTGTCTGAGACCCCCCTGCACACAGGAGCACGTGCAGCGGCACTGCGAACCAATCAGGCCTCACTGCAAAGAGCTTCAGGTCGGGTGGATTGACCGGCTGTAGCACCACAAGAGTGGAAAGATGAGTAAGAGCGCATGAAGAAGAGGAGAGAGGGATGGAGAGACCGGCGGGATTAAACGGAGCTGTGAAGGAGCCTCCTCCCCCCTCCTCCAGCTACTCCCCCTCCTCAAAGGAGGAGAGGTTACGCTAATTTAAAGGGCTAAAATGAGAGCGCGGCTACAGAAAAACAACCTGGACAGGAAGTGGCGGCACAGGAGGCCACTCATCCTGACGGAGGAAGTGCGCACATTCACAGGTTGTGTTATTTTGTGGTTTTATGGGACGGGCTGAGTGGCATCGTTATAAATCCATGAGGTAAACGGAGGGACGAGGAGTGTGTCTGAGCCTCAGTCAGAGGCTGACGGCGCTGGCGCCGTGGTCCCGGCTGGCATAAGGCAGCGTGGTGTGCCAGGTGCTGATAAGGGGATTGCTTGGCGCGGCAGATCCGACTCAGGCTGGGATGTTTGTTTGAGTAACAGCAGGGTGGATGCAGGAGTCAATGGAGGCTGCTGTCACAGTGTGTGTGTGTGTGTGTGTGTGTGTGTGTGTGTGATGACCTTAACGCTGACGGAGGGCGAGATTAAATACGCCTGCTCCGACACCTCTGCTGCGTTTGTTTAGGTGGAAAAGCTGCGATTCCTCTGGGCTTTCCCTTCATTATCAAAGCCTGCTTATCCTCGGAGATACAAGATAGGGCTCTCCTGAGGGAGGGGCGGAAGGAACACCCGTCCGCGGAGGGTCAGACGGATCAATACAGGTCAGCCAATCAGTCCACTGATTTGGCTGAACAACCCTTTAATGTCTGAGAGGTTGACCCAGGGTGTGGAGGAATCCGCCCACATGATTCTAATGATTCTAATGTCACAACAACAACAACAACAACAACAGAAACAAGAACAACAACAACAACAACAACGACAGCAACAACAACAACAACAACAACAGAAACAACAACAACAGCAACAGAAACAACAACGACAACAACAGCAACAACAGAAACAACAACGACAGCAACAGCAACAACGACAACAACGACGACAGCAGCAACAACAACAACGACAACGACAACAACAACAGAAACAACAACGACAGCAACAGCAACAACGACAACGACAGCAGCAACAACAACAACAACAACAACAACGAGAACAACAACAGAAACAACAACGACAGCAACAAGAACAACAAAACAACAACGACAACAACAAGAACAACAACAGAAACAACAACAGAAACGACAGCAACAAGAACGACAACAGCTGGTGATCGGATGGTCGCTGGTTCGATTCCCCACCAGACTGGCAGAAAAATGTGGGTCTCCATTAGTCAGCTGATGTGCTCTTGAGCATGGCATGTAACCCCCAAATATGCTCCCAGGGCGCTTGATTGCAGCCCACTGCTCTGTGTGTGTTTCAACAGTGATGGGTTAAAAGCAGAGAAGAATTTCCCAGTGTTGGGATCAATAAAGTAAATAAACTTAAACTTAAAAGAAACAACAACAACAACAACAGCAACAACAGAAACAACAACAACAACAACAGAAACAACAACAACAACAGCAACAACAGAAACAACAACAACAACAACAGCAACAACAGAAACAACAACAGCAGCAACAACAACAACAACAACAACAACAGAAACAACAACAACAACAACAGCAACAACAGAAACAACAACAACAACAACAGAAACAACAACAACAACAGCAACAACAGAAACAACAACAACAGCAACAACAACAACAACAGAAACAACAACAACAACAACAGCAACAACAGAAACAACAACAACAGCAACAACAACAACAACAACAACAGAAACAACAACAACAACAACAACAGCAACAACAGAAACAACAACAACAGCAACAACAACAACAGAAACAACAGCAACAACAACAACAACAACAACAGAAACAACAACAACAACAGCAGAAACAACAACAACAAAACAACAACAACAACAGCAGAAACAACAACAACAACAACAACAGAAACAACAACAGAAACAGAAACAAGAACAACAACAGCAGCAGCTGCAGCTCCTTCAGTAGCAGACTGCTGCTCCCACCCTGTAAGAAGGAACACTACAGGACGCAGGTCCTAACTGAACGTGTGATTTATGTTTAATCACATACACAAAATGTTACTTTTTTCATTCTCTTTAAGTACTTTTAACCTGTGCATATACTATTTTTTCTGCTGTGACACTTATATATTTATTACCGTACAACAGAGTAAACCCTGAACTAAACTTATCTGCACCCACCACGTGCAATTTCTGTTATGTGAAAGTCTTGTGGAATGTGTGGCAGTATATTTCTTATGTTTTTATAGTTCTTTTGTGGCAATAAATTTTTTTCTTTTGTATTACTTGTTGTTCTTGTATAGAATGTACATATACATTCATGTATATATATATATATATATATATATATATATATATATATATATATATATATATATATATATATATATATATATATATAGTAACGCAGTGTTTTTGAGCTAGCTGTCAGTCATCCAGGTGATTTGCGTGGCACATTCTTGATTCTGCAGCTGGACAGAGCAGCAGTTTACAAAGCAATGCCTCCATCTATCAAAGTGACAGCGTTCTGATCTGACACATGTCAGCGAATGCATCATAACCACACCGAGATGCTGGCACTGCCCGTGAGGGGCGAGAGCCTCGAGCAGTGATCAATATTCACAGCAGATCATTTAAAACACATGAAGCTGAAGGGAAAGCTGCTTCCTGGTGCAGAGAAATAAGAATTCAATCTATTCTGACTCCAGCAGAAAGTGTCACTGTGAAAAGACGGAGCCTGTGGCCCCATCCAAGCAGACTCAAGATTTAGTCAGAGGAAAAAATCAAAGTCAATCACTCTCTGTAAGAATTCTGACAACAGGTGACAAATGAAGGCTTCTCCCTCCTTCTGTTACACAGCAGATCACCTCTTTCAGCCCAGCATGGATCTGATTTCATGATCCAGTGACAAATTAAAGCTAAATAGTGAATGTGAGTGGAGAAACCTAATAAATGCAGATACGTCCACATGGGGAGGGAGGACAGGAAAACCATCACCTCTGAATCTCCTCCATCATCCTCAGGAGAGAACACTAAAGTGTTCTGGAGGCTCGAGGTAGAACAAACCTCACCAAGACATTTCATGTACATTTACCTTCTTTAATCACATGTTGGGGGATTTCTTCTAGAGCTAATACACAAACTTCAATATTTGCATATTTTAAGTCATATTGTCATTTCAATATTAAATAACGTCACTGCAGGTTTGTGCAGGCAGATTTCAGCTTCTAAACCAAACGAGGTGTATTAATCCAATGAATCATTCAAACCTTGCAGAGCACGAGAGGAGCTGCAGCAAATGCTAAATATACACTTCACACCTAAATCACATTTCGCTCTTGTTCAGAAGGTTCAATGTGCCGCATAAAACTTTCAGCCAAACTTATGTGATGCAAAAAATAATTGATTTCACATACTTTGACCTCAATAATGCACTCAACCAGATCATTTAATGCATGAAAGCATTAGCCAGTCATCAGCTCCATTACATTCACAGCCCTTTGATAAATGTTCAGTCAGAGAGATTAATGGTGATAGAAGGACAAACCTGCTCTGTGCTGATCACATTTAAAGAACATTGTTGTTTCCAAAACCCTGAAACATTTCAGATTAAAATTCTGAGATCCACTCACACATCTAACAACTTCACCAGATCTGTGTGGGTGAAACTCAGACATTCACGAAGAGACGAACGCTGAAAATACGAGATTAGATCGGCTCCAAAAATACACCTCGCAGTATAAAAATGTGAGTTTTTCCAGTCTCTGAGGTTATTCATATGCAGAACAAGAGCTGGTGAATTTCAATGAGAACACGACTCGGGCCTTGAGACCAGATCATCCCTCGCGGGTTTGTTCGCAGGCCCTCAGCAGATAAAAGCTGTTGATGACGAGCAATCAGAGGTATTCACAATGACAGATGTTTGCAAATAGGAACTCTTTCATTATCACCCGACACTGAAAGGACAGCGTTCATTTGGTTCATCGGTTTAAATTCAAGGCACAATCAGGGAGCGATAAAGCCTGATTAAAAAAGTAATGAATCCGTGACTGTAGGGGGCTTCTCAACGGCTCTCCTGCTTATATTCAGCAGCAGAAATGTCATTAACGCCGGAGCAATAATGCATCAGTAATCTGCAGCTCAAGAGCAACCACGAGGTAACGAGTCTCTCACCTTCTGCAGGAAGAGGACAATCCTCTGGACCATTTCTGCTCGCTGCTCCTCCAGGCTGAAGAGGGTCCGCGGGGTGCGGATGAACACCTTGGTCTTCCCGTAGGCCACGTCGTGGTCGAACCCGCAGCCCTGCAGCAGCCGCTTCACCGCGTCTTTGTCCGACGGCAGGTCGTGGTTGGGCCACGTAAACTCTGAGATCATCTTGTATCTGCGGGGACAACGTGGTCGTGTCAGGAAATGCAGCAGGAAGGAGCAGGAAGTGGATCTGGATTACAGCAACCTCCTGCACACAGCTAACCCGGCGCCACGGGTCCAAGGTGCTGGGAAACAGCTGCATACCAGCTTACCATTGATTACATCTGGAAACCTATGATGAAAAACACCACGCGTGTTTTAACCATGCTAGCAGCGCGGCTCCTGTAGACCAGGGCCGCCACTGTTAGCCGACTGGTCCATTAGCTGCTAAGCTCAGTGGCGGGCAACAGAAATGCTAATCAGTTCAACTTATTAATACTTTATCAATGCACACATTTAAATTTATTTAATGGCAGGGTCTCCGCTAGCCGCTCATTACTGTTTTTAACCCCGGAAACTCGCTGAAGTCTGTAGACACTGTTGTCACTGCTTCTCTCCTGATTCTGTAAATTAAGTTTATTTCAACCAAATCAGAGCTGGTGCTGAGTGTTGGAACAGTTGAAAAATGAGCTGAGAAGGTTTTGGTGACTTTTATTCAGTTTCTGTTGAGGTTCATCTCTGTGGGAATCCTCTCCATCATGTTCTCAGAACAACAATCGGAGTCGTCCGAGGGGAAACACACAGTGATGGTGAACGCTCGCAGGACTCACTCTGCGGCCCGTCTCTCACCTGCCGGCTGCTCGATCAGAACCCGGCTCATTTAAAAAGCTCCTGTCCCCGTTTGTCACTCACACACAAACACACGAGAAAACTGGGTCCATGAACACGGATAATATCTGAGCAGGGACGCTGAAATCTTGGCACACACTGTAAAAAATCCCACGTTCACACAGTCTCATTTCTTTTGTTTTGTCCCTGAATAATCCGCCTGTGTGCTGTTTTAAATGGCTTCAGATCATTTTATCTCTGAAGGAGTGTGTGTGTGCTCAAACACTGTACAGTGCAGATCTTCATGGGACTGCTCCTGGCACAGAGCCATGGAAACCACATCATTTAGTCCATGAAAAGGGGATTAATTATCGTACAGTGCACCTGCAGCCCAACACGGGGGGTAAAGGGTCAAATTACGCTTGTGAGAGTCTTTTCAGCTTATAATTGGACTGAAATACAGAAGCTTCAAAGCATGTTTTTAAGGCCTTACAGTCTTTATGTCCACTATTAACCTGATGTTTTTAAGACCAGTGAGTCATTACACTGAGACTACATTCAGTCACACACTGATGAATCGAAGCTCATAATAAAAACGTTATGCACAGCTTGTAGGATGGGGGCTGAGGAACAGCTTGTGCTGCTGTCTCTTAATGAAAGTCCTTCATGTTTTAGTCTGCGTCCGTGTGGGTTGTTTCTACACTGAAAAACAAGAAGCCTTCAACACATGGAAATCTACCAACCACAGAAACAGATTATGAGGCTATTCTGAGACAGCGGCGATGCTCTCAGTCGTCCAAGATCCAACGATCCCGGCGCCCGGCAACAGGCCGCATCCCGCTGGCGAGGCCATGATGTAATACCGAGTCTGAACACATTGGCGAGGGGGATTCGAGCGACAGAGCCGGATGACTCGTTAGCACGTTACGCAAAAGACTCATTACCTAATCCTCCGTCCGCCGCGGTGGTGTCTGCGGGGGCAGCGGGTAAATGTGACAGCTGGGGAATCCGGCCGAGCTCCAACAAGGACAGTCTGCGTCTGAGACGGCGTTACGGACCGTCGTGACTCAACAGTCCTGCACTCTGACCACGGGGATCAATAAAAACATCGATCCCACGGCGGTGTAACTGTGTGCCAGCAATGCTCTCTGGGTCCTCGTCCTCCGCAGAGACACATCGAGTGACGTCTGAGACTCCAGGTTCCACGTCTGTCCATCGCTAGTCTCTGAAGTCTCGCCCTGATTGACCCTGACCGACATTCTGCAGGCTGTGAGAGACAACTGTTTTCATTCATTTACTGTTTAGTCTGTGAAATGTCACAAAAGGTGTGGAGACGTCCTCAGGTGACGTCCTCAGGAGACGTCCTCAGGTGACGTCCTCAGGTGACCAAGAAGATTCAATTTTTACAAAAATAAAACGCAGACATGCAGCAAATCTCTGCAACCAGAGAATATTTCCAGTTTCTTAAACAACTCAAACTGTTCAGTTGACTCTGAAATTGTTCCTGATCAATGTTGAACATTTTTATCGACCGTCTGTATTTAAAGCAACTGAAACACATTGTTCACATGAAAAGTAGCTCGTATCTGTACTTCATGTGTCCGCTGTAGAAGTCACATGACTTCTTTATCATGTGACTAATTCTTTGTTTTATTGAAAGCATGAATGTGAATTCTTTATAGTGAAGCACTTTGAGCTGCATTTCAATACAAAAACTCATTATTTCTATTTTTTATTGATTTTTGTTTTACTGATGTTGTTTTTTAACAACAACAACAACAACAACAACAAGCACCTTCAACCAACTGAAGAATTTCTAATCAAACACTTTTTATAATTTAAAATGGTACAGACAGAACTGGTTAGCATTACTAATTAAAATAAGATAAGATAAGATCAATAAAGTTTTATCTTATCTTATCTCTTAATCGTGCTGACTTTTTCCATCCGAGTATTTGACTTGATTATTTGATTTCTGTGTGTCTGTCAGTACTGTGATGGTCTGTGAGGAGCTCCTGTAAAGACTGATGTACTATTAGTAGTTCTTATCATCGTCCTATTGTTATTCCTCGTCTTATTTTCTGTGTCATATACGGCAGTAAAGTGAATGTCTTTGGGTTTCAGGCTGCCGTGTGTTCATTTTATAGAAAAAGTGATAAAAATAAAACAGATAAAGAAAATAATTGGAAGTTTCATGCCGACATGTAATGAATGAAACCATATAAGAAGAGCAGGATGTAACTGACTGAAACAAGGTTGATCACATGGTCAGGTGCGTGGACTGACTGTGATGATTACCTCTGCAGGAAGCGAGGGTACGTCTGTCTGTAGGCGAAGCCGGCACGCCGCACTCTGACGTTCTCCAGCAGCCCGAGGTACTCCACCTGGTGGCGGCAGCGCTCCTGCTCGAACAGCAGAGGAGACTTCACGTCGTTGGGCTTGACGCAGCGAACGTAGTACGGTTCCTGCGTGGGGCAGCAGGGGGCGACAGCGTGAACGACTGCTGAGCATGTTTAATGTGTTTCAACCTGCAGGACTGACCATGACTTCTATATGCTGCACGGAGAAAAGAGCTCACGTCGAGCGAAAAACAAGGAGAAACTGTTTGGGGCTCAGAGGGTTTTTCAATTCTTCAAAGAGTTTTGTTGAAGGAAAATGACACAAACTTGTTTAAACTGAATATTGAATATTGAGAAGCTTTTACTCAAACGACTGAAATATCATCAGTAACTGTTTTGATGGAGAACATCATCATTTAAAACATTTTCAGTAATGTTTTAGCCCCCAGAGATATTGTTGTTTCCACGTTCTTCTTTACAAACTGATCTTTGGACTTTGTTCGGACAAAACGAGCCATCTGAAGACGTCATTTTCACTTTTGACAGACGAAGCCATGAACTGATTCATTAAGAAAGCAATCATTGTGTGCAGGCCTGCTGGCGAGGGCCGTCTCCTGTGTTTGCCCCCCCCCGCAGCCCTGGACAGACTGCTGACTCCTCACCTTGCAGGCCAGGTTCTCCACCAGTGAGATCATGGAGTTCTTGAAGAGCGTTGCTGCTGTCAGCGGCCGTTTGGTGACCTCAGTGATGCTCAGTTTGCCCTCAGGCCACATCCCCTTCAGGACCGGGTTAGAACTGGACACATGAGAGGGTGGAGACATGAAGGGTGGAGACATGAAGGGTGGAGACATGAAGGGTGGGGTTGTATAAGCAGAGACGACAACACAGATCAGTGACTGTGGCGTCTGACAGTCGATAAAGATCAGAACGAGCGAGAGCTGCATTTCAATGACTCCGATGTTGCAAAATTTGTATTTTAATGTGAACTCTGGATGCAACCCCAAACCAAAATGTGCTCCGTATGTCATTAGCACCCGTGTTAAAACATTTTTTGACCGCCATCCAAACATCCTGCTTCTGAACCGTGTGAAGAGAATCATGAAATACACGTCAGACAGGTCAGGAATGACGAGACCTCACATGTCCATCGAGCAAGAACACAGAGAACACAGCGCTCTGGACGGGACGGGAGATTAGCTGTACGAGGCCTGTTTCTGAGGGGGGGTCATGTAATCAAAGTGCAAGGAACAGAGTGAAGAGTGTGTGTGTGTGTGTGTGTCACCTGTTGTACAGCAGTCTCTTGAAATCCTGGAACAGAGTGTCTTTGTTCTTATCTATGAAACCCACCACTGAGTACCTGAGAGGAGAGGGAGGCAGGTAAATGTGAGCAGCCACACACACACACACACACACACACACACACACACACACACACACACACACACACACACACACACACACACACACACACACAGCTTCCTGTCCTCCACCACTAACTTCACGGCCACTTTATTAGGCACAGCTTTGTCCCCAGAAGAGCCTGAGTTGTTCGTGTCGTGGGTTCAGTTTTGGGAAACTTTGAGATTCATGACAGCATCACACAGCTGCTGCAGATTTGTTGGCTCCACCTTCCTGCTGTGAACCCCCCCACATCCCAAAGCTGCTGCACGACTGGGCTGAACGGGAAGACTGGAGGCCAGTGGAGAACCCTGGACTCAGCGTGTTCGTGGACGCTGTGAAGCGAAGGTCTGGTTGTGTGTTTTTCCTGGCCTGGCTCTCTGTCCCTGCTCACTTACCCCAAGCCATGAACTTTACCAGTGGAGGGGGGGTCAGAAAGCCTTTCTATCCCTGGTTAAAGTTGAGAAATGGTTACGGTTTGAGAGGATCGGAGCTTTGTGACCTGGTGGACGGCTGCTCCCCTGCTGGGGGAGGCCAGTAGATGAGCAGACTGTGGTCTTACAGGGGTGCACACAGGCAGCTCCGACACTCCATATATTTATATTTAACCAGGCTCAGTTGGTATTTCAGGGCCGACAGTGTGCCAGGAACATAATCCCAACGCCATCAGACCACCAGCAGCCTGAAGGTGTGACTGCACAGACTCTGAGTTAACGTGATGAAGCTGCTGTTAAACAGAGCTGTCATCCACCCCGCTGCCACACGGCCCGGTCTGAGTGGCTCAGGGATCAATCAGGCCCCGCTCCTCCTCCTGAGTCCTCCCCTGGGTGGAGGACACTCAGCCCTCGCAAATGGGCTCCACACGTTCCTCTGAGAGCACTTTTTGGGGGCTGAGCATGTGTGATTTATTCATCTGTCCGAGTACTCTGGGGATCCTGTGGGACGCCCTTCAGTGAAGATGTCGTTTAAATGTTGGAGTGAGTGTGTGTGTGTGTGTGTGTGTGTGTGTGTGTGTGTGTGTGTGTGTGTGTGACTGTGTGTGTGCAGTAGTGTGTGTTCCTCAACTCCAGTGTGGACATTTATGTTGCAGTGATTCATGTTCGCTGGGTCCTAAAACCAGCAGCACCCAGACTGAGTCAAAGTGTCGCCATGTTGGAGTCTTATGTGCTTAAAATTATTCCTCTTTCACGCTGATCTGAGGTTAATCCACATTTTCATTTTGGGTTATTTCACGTTGTGACTCCTTTCTGCTGAAAAGCTGCCGGACATTTTTAACTTTTTAAAAGCAGCATCACTCGGCGTTCTTTGTGGCGTGCACAGCATTCATCTACAAGCTCAAAGAAGTGGAGAATATTTGGCTGGAAAAATTTGATTCTTTTTTCATTACACCTCTTATAAAAAGCAAATTCTCTCAATCACAAGAACAATGCTGGAGGCAGTGCGGCAGCATGAACGCAGACCACTCCCATATATTCTGGTTATGCCCAAACATTCAAACTTTTTGGGGTATTGTATGTATTACCGTGGGAAAGATCTTGGGATACACAATTCCTAATGATGTGATGGTCCTCTGTTTTTGTGTTTTAAACGAAAATGTGATTATTAAAAAAGACTGGTATTTATGTAAGATAATGTTGATGGCCTGTAACAAAATGCTGGTATAAAACTGAATCTCCAAGCATGAACCAATGGATTGACAGAGTGAAGGAGATGTGTTTAATGGAAAAGATGACTCAGATCTAGTGGAGCAGTCTTTCACAGGAAATGGAAGAAATGGACTGCTTTTATCAAATCGATTGAGGATGCCACACACTAACAAGTCAAGACACTGGACAATAATTACAGCGTTGCCATTCGAGGAGCCCCCATGTTTTTGTTTGTGTTCTTGTTTTACTTTCTTGACAGTCTGTTGTCAACTTGTTCATTTGTTCTTTCTGGTAATTGAAAATATTAAATAAATAAAAAGTATAAAAAAAAAAAAAAAAGCAGCATCACTCTGTGTCAGAGACGTGCTTCGTTGCACCTGCTGGGTGTTATTTGTCCAGCAGTGTCACGCGGTGCTGAAGCACACCTGAACACGTCTGCAGCAAGGTGAGCACAACAACTTTTCTATGTGAAGGGACTGTTTAAAGCTTCCAGCTCTGCCTGAAACCCTCCAGCTTCAGAGTTTTCAGACACCGAGTCAAAGCCAGGATGTCGTGTTGGCTCTTCTTTCAGCAGCTTTTAGCTTTAATAAGGTTTCATAAGTCTTACATGTGGATGAAAACAATCCTTCGTTTGGCTTCAGTTTCATTGGTGCAATTCTCCAAATACTGTTTGTTATATTTGAGGCTTCATATGAAGAAAGGGATCAAAGGATTTATGGGTTCACTGGGTGGGGGCAAATATTCAGACACAAAGGGTGGAGGAGACAAAGGAAGCTGCATCGTGAAAAGAACACGAGGAAGGTGTGAACGAGTGGAGTTCCCACATCCCACAACAACCATCGAGCTTCCTTTCAGACTCCCGTCTGGAGCAGCTTCAGGAGGAAGCTCTGAGGCGTGAAAAGTGTACAAATGTGGGAAAAGAGCATGAATCATCGCTAAAAGCTTTTCCTGAATAAGTCAAACTTTAAGATACTTACACCACGTCTCCTGCATAATGCCTGATACGAAAGTCTCTGTCAAACTCCAGGCTCTTGTCAGTCGGCGAGAGCTGCAGAGACAGACAGGAAGGACAGGAAGCGGCGAGTGAGCGAGACTGAAGCCTTCAGTCGAAGAAGACGTTCAGCGTTAATCTGGGAAAAGAAGGCTAGTGCCAGTAATACAGCCGTGTTTACTGCTAACACTGTGAGGATTCAAGTTTTTAAGGTGTGATGTTTTCACAGGTGAATCCAAGAGTTTAGACCTAATATTAATTAAATATTCACGTGTGTGGCAAAGCCTGTCTGTGCTTTATTGTTTCAGGATTTGTCAAAAACTCAAAACCTGAGACTGTTTTTGAGCCTCAGAGTCGGTCTGAGTCGAGTCTGACGTTCATCAGGATTTCTGCGTCAGGCCTCGTGTTAATGTGCCATCCTGAGACAAACTCCACGCCGTCCACAACAGAACAAAAAAAAGATCTGAAACTGAAACATGAACATCTGGAAAGCTGCATTTCAGCCAGAAGAGATTCATTAATTAGACGAGAGGAAGGTGGAGACGGAAACAGATCGAGAGCAAATCAATTGTTCAATCATCAGAAAATCATTCATATTATTATTGTTTGTGTGATTTGACTTTTTGTTACGTTCTCAGTAAATCATCAGTTATCATGCATCACTAACGCAGAGGGACCAGACCTGAAACAAACTGGTTCCAGACTCACTTTACCTGTACGACAGCAGCAGGTGTTCATCCCTGATCTGACCATTTCATGGAGAAAACGTTTGTGGGATGAATTTTACATCTTTGAGGTGTTTTTGGGAAACGGCGCCCAGGTTCAGTCTAACCGTCTCAGGTTTGTGACTTCAGTCTGACTCCACCCCAGAGCTGAGGAGGAGGAGCTGCTCTGTTTGTTTTAAGCCTTGATCAAATGTATATGTTAAATGAACACGTCCCTCTTGTTCCCACACAAACAGCATTTAAGCCTCTAAAACAGAGAAAAACGTGCAGATTTTTCTAAACTGCACGATGCTGCTGATGAGCAGGTGCACAGATCTGTTGTAAAGATCTCCTGCACACGCTCCCACAGCTTCAAAGAAACTGTTTGGACTCTTCAGCATCGCTGTGTTATCACTCTTCATAGTTTGAACTAAATGCTAAATGCGACTGCGGCAGCAGAGGCAGCGACCCGGAAAACACCAGCGCTGTCAGGCAGGATGAAGACTGACAGAAAGAGGAGGAGGAGGAGGAGAGAGGAAGGAATGACGTGATGAACAAAATTCAAGAACGCAGGCAAAAGAGCCGTGAGACGAGGACTGAGGAAGAGGAGGAGAGGTGAATGTGGAAGAAGAAGAAGAAAGAGTGGAAGTGTGTGTGATACTGATCCTGGATGTCACAGCCTCGCAGCTACTTCTGATGAGTCGGCTTCCTGTCACAGACGGTATTATGCTGACATCAGAGATCAGAGGAAGAGAAGTGGAGGGAGGCATCCTGCACTCTCATAACAACCCCAGGAGGGGCGTGATTAGCATACAGGAAGAGAAGGCCATGAGCGCAGGAAGCTGCGGAGTGACTGACGGTAACACAGAGTCCAGACAGGTAGACGGTTCAGCGGACAGCACGTGGACGTCCCTTCGGTCGGTCCTTTAAAACACTACTTAGTTCCCTTTAAAGGAACAGTTCAACATTTTAGCACAAAAACTGAATGTGGGGGCGAACAGCCAGTCTGCCTGTCAACACCATTAAACTGTTTAATGCAAACGAACACAAATTATTTGTTGACGAGAAACAAACCTGCTGACCTCACAGCGAGGTGGTGTAGGTTACATTTTACACTTTAAACAGAGCCAGGCTAGCTGATTCCCTTTGTTTTTAGTCTTTATGCTAAGCTAGGCTAAGCTTAGCTTCTTATCTCGCTCTCGAAAAGAAACCAAATAAACACGTCTCCCAAAATATGAAAATTTAAATTTTTTTGCCTCGGTTTGTTGACTTGCTCACATTTTGTTGCTTTGGTCATTTTTACCTGATATTAGTGCTGTGAAGGCTGCTTCTCTTTCTGTCTGTTTTAATTGAGTTTCTTGTTGACGTTCGGCTCTGGGAGTCTGCACAGGGCGTTTTATTTTGAAAACCTACCAGATTCTCTACACCGTTCCTGTCTGACTTCCTGTCTGACTTCCTGTCTGACTTCCTGTCTGGCTCGACCCTTCTGAAGAGCAAACAGAGCTGCTCGGACAGAACGTGAATGTTACGTAACGTCTGATGGAATTTCTCCTCTAATATTGATCAGACAGTAATATTTTACACAGCGCCACGACTTCCTGTCAGCAGTTTGTGTTTCTCTCTGGGTTCTGGTTAGAGGGTCAGTCTCTACGTTACAAAGTGAACATGCACAGACCTCGGACCCCATCAAACACCGCTGGGATGAAGCGGATCACGGACTGTGAGCCGGACCTCGTCACCCAGCGTCGGTGTTGGGGCTCACTGATTCTTTCATGTCTGATGGAGTAAATTTAATCCAAACAGTGTTGGAGGCAGTAAATTATACAGTCTGATGTTTTCAGACAGTGATTCTGACATTTTAAAGATTTTAGTGACTCTGCTCTTCAAATCTCAAAGTATCTTGAGGCTTATTGCTTTAATCTGAAATGAGATGTTCCACAGTAACATACAGCAAAGTGGGGGTGTCCACATACTTTTGGCCACGCAGTGCATAAAAACTGGACACAGACAGACAGACAGTCATCAGCTGAGCCCACAGTGTGTTCCTTTACTGTGAGTCTGAGACAGACACACACACACACACACACACACACACACACACACACACTCAGACCAGCGAGACAAACAGATGCACCGTCAGACAGACAGCCTGCATCTGCTGGAAGCCACACTGCCCCCCTCCATCAGCATCAGTCACACTCCAACACACACGCACACGCACACGCACACACACACACACAATTGGCAGCTTTATTATGATCACCTCCTCTGTGTTTGGGACTCAGCCTAATGTTAAGGGTGTGGTAGTTTGTGTGTGTGTGTGTGTGTGTGTGTGTGTGGCGAGGGCAACAGAAACAAGGTCAGAATAATGATGAGGAGGAAACAGGGAAGGAGGAAGGTGAGCATGAGCAGATTATTTAAATCTTAAAGCACAGTGAGAGCAGGCGGCCAGCTGACACTGATCAGTTACAGATGTTTGTTCCTCATAAATCACACCACATGTTCCAGTGTGGAGCAATCATTCCAGGACACACTGGCTGATGGAATTATTGGATTAACAGACATTTAATAAAAGTCAATAATTGTGAATTATCGAAGTCGTTCGTGAAGCAAAGATCAACAGATTACAGCTTCTCATGTGACATCCTATTAGCATGCTTCACCTGTGCGAGCCGCCCGCTGAGACACCTGAGAAAAGTGATTATGGAGGCAGGTGAGAAGAAAATCAGGAAAAAAGTGACGAAAGAAGCGAAGACAACAGAGAGCTGCTCAAACTGAGATAGTGAAAGAGAAAAAGCTGGAGAACGAGTGGGAAGAGGAAGGAAATGGATCTAATGCTTCAGCGAATGAGTTAAAAGGCAGATCTGGGAAGAAGAAAGAGAAAAAACATGTTGATGCTTCAGCTCAGTTTTGATTCAGGAATAAGGCTGATTTTTATATAATAAATAAAGCCGACATACTGCTTTAAATGACCTTATAAAGCTGAATATTGAGCTTTTCTTCAGATCCCACCTGCCTTCTGTGGCTGAAATCCAGCCTGATATGAGCAGTGAAACCATAACAACGGGAGAAAAGATGCTATAAAGCTGCGAGGATCGAGTCAGGTGATCCTTCAAATTCTTCTACGAGAAACCAGTTTACATTCAATCTGGTTCATTACTCATACAAACATTGGTTTAAAGCTCGGTGCATCAGGCTAACGGTTTTATTTAATTCTATTATTATTTTCTGGTCTTGTGTTTTCTTTTGTCTGCCTTCATGTGTTTAAAGCGTCTGTTCTTTTCATTTATCTTCATGGCAGCGTGCATCTTTGCAGTTTCTCTGCAATAAAAGGAGAAAAAACAAAGACAAAAGGTTCAATAACCTCCAGAAACAGCTGGCTACTGCAGACGTCACTCAAACAGGACCAAACATTAACTGGGGACTACTTTCAGCGGAGGATTGTTACACCTCAGGCAGAATGTAGGGCAGCAGGACGGCGTATGTGGGACTGACTCTAAATAACCTGCAGGGCCACGTTCCTGATCCTTCATTCATGCTGCCACCAGCAGCTGCTCCAACATGCTAGCTGTCTGAGGCTAACGTGTTGCTCCTGCAGCCACAGGTGTTGTGCACCTTTACTCTTCCTCTCGCTGTACTTCCTTTGGGGACCGCTGATGTCTGGGGATACTTTGTCTCTTCCAAGCATGAAGGACGATGGAGCTCATCGACTTTACTTTAGAACGATTTCCAGTAAACACTCCACCACCTGCTGTCTCCAACCTCATGTGCAGTACTTCGCTTTAGCAGTGCATCTGGATGCATAGTGGGGGCAGAATAAAGTGTTTCTGGACACCAGCAGAGCTCAGTGGCACAGAGGACACAGCATCAGCCAATGAGACAGTCAGAGAAATAAACCAGTCAGTTTGCTTGTGGTGCAATGATCTAAAAATAGCAGAAGAAGATGTAAACAAGTGCGCAGTGTGCTGGCAGTCGGTCAACAAGAGTTAAACATTTATGAAACCAGTTAAAGTTCAGGGATGAAAGCGAAGCATCGAGCAAACACAGCCTGATGAAAACAAACTGGAGACAGTTTACTGCAGCATCACATTCAGTTTCCCTGCAGACTCTGTAAACAAGCACCCCCGATTCATTCACCGCGAGGCTCAGAGGCCTGGAAGCCACATCAGCGCTGGGTGGAGGCTGAGCACAGGTCCAGCTACAGGAAGACCTGCTGGATCAGATCGGACTCGTTCTCTGCTCTCTGCTTTAAATCTTTGGCAGTGATGTTGAACAGCAGAGATTGAAGATGTTCAGTATGTGCAGGATATTTTGCTTGCTGTGTCTTTGTTGTTTGTGTTTTCACTACATCTCAAGTCCTTCAGTGGGGAAGCTGCTCGGCCACTCCACCCTTTTCTGTCAACCTACAGTATTTTCTCCATAAAGCACCACAGGCTGCATGTTATTAATTAAATGTGATTATAACAGCTGTCGTACAACAATTCTTCTTGCAGCTTGTTTCTTAAAATGAGACATTTGGCAGATTGTGCTCAGCAGCTTCATCACAGCTGCTGCCTCTGCTGGAATTCAGGTTGACTGGAGAACCAAAATAATGAGCAACAAGAGTGAAAAATGAAGGAGGAGGCTGCAGATTGGACTGATAATTGTGTCCATACAAACCAACGACAGTATTTTACTTTATGCATACATCATGTGACCCACAGTTAATATGAAGGAAACTAAAAATATCACCGCTGACTGGATTTGTAGGCCTGGTTTTCATCCGACACGCCTCCACCTTTCCTCTCCCTGGATGCACATGTCTCACTTCCTCTCACATTTAATTCCCCGTCTCCTCCCGTGCACCTCTTCCTCTTCACACTTTCATCCTGGCAGACCCACTCGAAGCGACGAAGAGCAGCTCGGGTCTTTCAAGGCTGCAGAGCTCGTGCTCAGCCTTGATATTTTCACTACTTTCCAAAGAGCTCATTTGCATCGTGAGTGTAGGTTAGAAAGTCTATTCTGGGTCACACACACACACACACACACACACACACACACACACACACACACACACACACACACACACACACACACACACACACACACACACACACACAGAGGCTTTCTTTCCTTCTGTCCTTTGGCTGAGTAATTCAGCAGTCTCAAGGTTCTTCTCCACTCCTGATGTTAAATTCAAAGGCATAAAAATAAAGACTATTAATGGAATATTTTCAGATCTAATATAGAAACACAAGAACTATGTATGAATAAAAGAGGTCATCACCTGCATCGCAGACATGAAACTGAGGCTTTCAGAGTCACATTGTGCAGACATGTTTCTCCACAGGTCTGCTTCACAATGATTTCTGTTCATTTCAGTCAAGAACAGGTGTGAAAGTATTACTCTGACCACTAAGTGGCGCTGTGGACAAAATGCCTAATTGGACATGGCAGTCCCACTGATATACATTTTCAATTAACGTCCATATGGACCAATTAATCGCCCTCAAAATGAATCACCCTGACATCGATCAGCGTACAGAAAGAGCTTAAAACAGACGATAATTAATCACCGTAAAGCTCAAACAGGAGCTCGTTCTTAAAGGCTGTAAAGTGGCTCTATCGTGTCCACTGTGTGAGTCCAGTACACCACCCGAGTGCTACGTATACATGTGACGATGGAAACACATTAATCGCTTCATATCATGCTCCATCGTTTAGCTTAGCTCAGCTTCTATCATATTGACTGTTAATTCAAACAGTCCAAAACACCCTGGAGATCTACTAAAGCCCCCAGCAGTTCACACTACTTCCTGACAAAAGTCCATTATGTTAATGTTGCCTGGCAACAGGACTCCAGACAGTACGGGAAAAAAAAAAAAAGGATTTCTGGCTAATATTGATTTAGAGCCATATTGGTTCCAGGAGGTAACAGCTGGATGACGAAGTTTCAAGCTTTCTTTTCATGTGTTTTCATGTGTGCTGCCAGAGGAGCAGGTCAGAGAGCAGCAGCAGAGCGGCAGCAGGAGCGGATCGACTCCGAGATGATGGGAGTAAAGGGAGGCTGCCCAATCAATACAGCCTGCAGCACAGAGCAATCTTCACCCCGTCTTGACTCAGCCTTGGTTATTCACAGTTCCCTTGTCATGGTGTGCTGTATTCACTGGAAGGGCTAACAGCGTCTGCAGGATTCAGAGCCTGGCTCAGTGGATCAGGGGCTCGGTGGATCAGGGGCTCAGGGGCTCGGTGGATCAGGGGCTCAGTGGACCAGTATTCGGCCTCTGAACAGGCCTCACTTTGCAGCCTGTTGATTTGAGTGTTCTGATCTGCAGCACTCTGACTCCTACAGTTCACAGATGTTTGCCTTCTCATCATTCATTTCCTCTGCATCACCATCTCACTCCCTCTTTTCCTCTGCTCTCTTCTCCTCATACATTTCTAACCACATCCCTTCACTTCCCTCTCCCTCCAACTCCCTCTCTCACACAGCGAAGCGCCAGCTCCACACGCTCCCATTGGCTGGCAGTGACATCACTTGTGCAAAGTGTCGAGTCAGACTCCCGCTCGCTCTCTCTGACAGCTGATGCCCCCTTGTGTCCGCAGAGAAAACTGCAGTCATTTAAAAACAGCCTTCTTCTTTTTACATGTTGAACATGTGCAGGGAAACTGAAACACACTGACCCCGGATCAGTGATGATGAGCGACTTTCACCTTATCTAAGATCACATCACAAACCCAGACTGTTAGCAAAGTAAATTGGCTTAGTGTGTTTTGTGTGGCTGTGCAGGCCATTAGAGTGAATTAGACTGGAAGCCATCCTGATTATTAACATTATTAACAGGATCATGTTCAGTCTCGTCTCGCTGCTGTTACTACGGTTACTCTCTACACGGTGTAATCTGCCCTCTGCTGTTCTCAGGTTACTACAGCATCCTCCTGCATCAGATGAATCTCATACGCTGCTTCATGGTTATATTTAGGTTGATTTGCTGATTCTCAAAGAGTCCACGTAAAACCAACATTAAACAGGATGTGGTCACTTGTTAATCCTTCTAAAAACAGCACAAAGACAATATATTTAAAGTTTGACCTTCATCATTCGTTTGCACATGACTGCATTGCTTTTTGGAATGGAGGTTGTAATTATACCTGTAAATATGCTAAATTATAACTGTAATAAAATCCACGATTATTTCAACTGCGAATGTTTTATGTTCAGCATTGAGCTGCAACAAGCTATCGTTTGTATATTAGATTAATATGCTGATTATTTTTCAATTAATTGATTAATTGTCTGGTCTATAAACTGTCAGAACATCAGCTCTGACTAACGAGCAGAACAAGCAGAACATTGGAGAAGCTTCATAATGAACTCAAAGGATTCACTGATTATCATCATCATATTTTATCTCATCTTAGTTACTGGTTCATTTCTGTGAAAGGAAACATGATGGAGAACATGATGTGACCAGAGTCCAACCCAAACATGGCGAGACTTGAGGAGGTGGAACTCTGACCACCTCAGGTGTGCACTGAGTGCTTCCTACCTTGCGGCTGGTGTAGTGGGCGTGTTTGGCCAGCTTGCCATTGAGTCCTTGGAGGAAAACCTCATCCGTGACTTTTCCCACGTTCATACAGGCTTCATCCAGCACAGAGAAGATGCCTTTATGCTGCTGCTCCACCAGATCCACAATGATCTGGTTGTTGAAGTAATCAATCTGACAAAAAAGGAGCCAGAGGACAAAGGACACTGATAAGACGACAGGGGTGTACAGCAGGCTTCAGTCCAAGCAAAGCAAACAGTAAACACATCCTGCCTACATGTTTCCAGGGGATGCCTTCACGCTGATACTCTTCCTGTTCCTGCTTCAGCACCAGCTGGATGAAGAGCTGCTGGAGCTTTTCATTGCAGTAGTTGATGCAGAACTGTTCAAAGCTGTGACACAAGAACCAGAGAGTCAACGATTAATCAATAATAACCACGTTTAAACGGTATCGAACAGTCAGTGTCCAGTCAGTGTCAGTATAGACACTGACTGTTCAGTCAGTATGGACACGGTACGTAAGATACGGTCAGTACGGACACAACGCAAAACACTTCATAGAAAGATGAGATGCTTTGATTCTTTTATTTTGGTGGAACTAAAACACTTCAAAACACGCCTGCAGACAAACAGGCAGGCAGACAGACAGACAGTCAGACAGACAGGCAGACAGACAGTCAGACAGGCAGGCAGGCAGACAGACAGGCAGGCAGAGAGACAGACAGACAGTCAGACAGGCAGACAGACAGACAGTCAGACAGTCAGACAGACAGGCAGACAGTCAGACAGACAGGCAGGCAGACAGACAGACAGACAGTCAGACAGGCAGGCAGGCAGACAGACAGGCAGACAGACAGACAGGCAGGCAGAGAGACAGACAGACAGACAGACAGGCAGACAGACAGACAGACAGTCAGACAGGCAGACAGACAGACAGACAGACAGGCAGAGAGACAGACAGACAGGCAGACAGACAGACAGACAGGCAGACAGGCATACAGGCAGACAGACAGGCAGGGACTCCTGCCGTGTCAGCTGGGGGGTCTGGCTCATTTGAACCTGTTGTTCTGGAAGATCTCAAACCCGTAGATGTCCAGCACGCCGATGACCGTGTTCTTCCCGTGGACTCTGGCGTCGTAGTTTTTCACCTCGATGATGTCATTGATGCGTCCCACGATCCAGCAGAACAGACGCTCGTACATGGCCTGAGGACGACAACACATGAGGCGTAGTGAGCGTGAGGGGAGCGATCGGCGGGCGGCGAGCGCCCCGCTCGGGGGCACAGGGCGGTCCCAGACGGGTCCGCCGACAGTGAAATGTCACAACACTAGTGAGTCAGACTTTTGTTCACGGCCCACGGTGCTGGTCCTGAATCTGCCTCGACACCCCCTCCACGGCCTCTGTCTGGAGTCACAACACTGTGACTCAGGCTGGAGTGAATCAGTGTGAATCGCAGTGAAAATATCACCGAGCATTGAGTGAAACGTCGGCCGCCCGCCGGTTTTTCTTTTGACCTTCATCTCCTCGGACACTGACCTTGGCCAGAGCGTCCCGCCCGTAGCTGGCCTCCTGCGTCGTGTGCTGCTTCTCGATGACGTCTCGACCCGTGGCCACGGTGCGGTACAGGAGGGCCTTCTCCACGTTTTCCTCTTTGGTGGACAGCAGCTCCCGGATCACGGACACCAGCTTCGTGTTCTCGATCAGGGTCACGTCGCCGTCCACCCCGAAAGTCAGGTTGCCCTGGAAGAGAGGCCGGAGAGGCCGGAGAGGCCGGCGCACTGCTTAGTGCAAGGTCGACACCATGACTGAACGCTACATACGAAGCTAGAGCAAGCAGATTAGCTTAGCATAGAGACTGGATGCAGAGGGAAACAGTTAGCCGCTGCTTCCTGTTTATATTCGTCTTTGAGTGCAGATTAATTAGAAAAACTGGAGGCGTGGGCAGGAATTTTTTTAATGTTGGACGTGCTGTCTCCGCTGTTTCCTGTCTGTATGCTAAGCTAAGCTAACTCCCTGCTAACTCTAGCTTCATAGTTAGCGCACTGCCATGGGAGTGGTGTTGATTTTCTCATTTAAATAAATGTATTTTTAACGTCTGCATATAAACTCAAATAACTTCCTGTTTTCTCTACGATGAGTTTCAAGCTACAGAATTCCTTAGCGGGAACTTTTTTACCTGACAAAGACAAAATAAACTGATATATATTGTATATATTTTGCAGGATTAATAGTGAAAACAAACATAAATCTGCTTTTGCATTGGACAAGAGAGACAGAAGCTCCTCACAGTCTGGACGAGGACACTGGTCTGTCTCAAATCTGAACCCAGCACAGCTACACTGGGACCCAGCTGGCCGGGGTTTGATATCATCAAGAATTACCAGATGCAGGATGGTGGCCAGGATCTTGTAGACAGTCTGAATCTCATCCGCTGTGAAGCCGATCACTTTCATGGCGTCGGCTACGGCTTTGAAATCAGCTCCGTCGTTGATGGAAGACTGGAGAGAGAGAGACGAGAACAGTTACTGTTTGTGTCTCTTCTAATTAATCACATTCCCACAGTTAGCTAAATTACTCTGATGTCTCGCTACATAAAAATAGGAGCCACTGAGGCGCACAAAGCGCCGCCTCAGCTGTTTGGTGGTGTTGTGTTCCATGACATCAGGCCGCTCGTTGCTGTCGAGCGGTTTCGTTCCTGCTCATTAAGCTCATGAAAAGACGGCGGCGCACAGCAGAGGTCTGAATAAAGCCTCCTCTGCAGCAACACAGCGACGATGAAGACTGAAACACTCCTACATGTGATTCTTTACGCTCCAGATGTGTGATCTGCGGTGAGAAAACACACATCTGTAGAAGACTCCCCGCCACACTGACTGCTTGTTCTGGGGGGTTTCAGACATTTCTATTTGTTTACGTGAGACTTGAATCGTGTTAATTGTTTGAACTACCTTAATCTGGCCTCCGACTTTGATGTAGTTGTAGGCTGTCGGGTCCTTCTGGATGTGAAGGGAGCGTAACAGCGAGTCTGGAGCTCCTCTGAGCAGCTGGTGAAGGAGCAGAAACAGACACACTTCATGAAGTACTTCTGTTGTGTTTTTGCATCATTAAATGGGCGATTACACAACTACAACTACTTTACATGGTGTAATTTTACTCATAACTAATGTGCACATTGCACATAATGTGTGTTTAATTCATCTGGAGGGAAGATCTCTTCATTCTCTCACATTCAAATGTCACAAACTGTTTCAACCCTGAAACCTGGCAGGTATGAACGAAAGGCCTCTTGATGACTCAGACATGCTGCATGGAGTCACATCGCTCCCTGTCAGCTCAGTTTTACATACACAGAAAATTAAATGACTGCATGCACACACACACTGTACACACACTTTCTTTACACGCACACACACACACATATTCACCTGGTAGTACGAGTGAAAGCTCCTCTCTCCCGGCTGCTGGAAAATGACCCTGGACTGTTGGACAGAACAAGAAAAACACACAGGACAGCCTTCTTAAAACAACCAAAAAGTGAGTGAAGTTTGGTTAATTAATTTAAACACGAGATCCTTGTGCTCAAACAGAGGATTCATTCTCAGTGAAGAACCTTGGAGCTCTAATCTGCCTCTATACCTGCCAAAGAGCAGTGATTCCTAACACGTCTCTGGGGGTCATCAGGTGGATACCTCCCTTCAACGGTGTTTCGCCTACTTAGTCCCACGACACCTCCAGGAGGCTAGGCGGTGAACTCCGGCATCCCAGAGTCACCCCCCCTAGTGCCAGTTCACACTACTCCTACACAATCCAAACAGCACTGCCACGTTCAGCTGACCCAGAGATGCTCCAGGTAGCGGCCAGTACCGATGCTACCATTTAGCTAATGCTAATGCTAACAGCTAAGAAGAACAGAAAAAGACAATACAGTACCGATGCTACATTTAGCTAATGCTAACCACTAAGAAGAGCAGAAGAAGACAATACAGTACTGATGCTACCATTTAGCTAATGCTAATGCTAACCGCTAAGAAGAACAGAAGAAGACAATACAGTTCCGATGCTACCATTTAGCTAATGTTCATGCTAATGCTAACTGCTAACCGCTACCTGCTAAGAGGAACAGAAGAAGACAATACAGCTAGATTCACCTATACTGTTAATGTTAACTGCTAGATGCCAATGCTAACTGCTAAGATACTATCATACTACCACCGCTTTAGCTATTGTTAGCTGCTACAATGCTACCAGAGGCCTAGATGCCACATGTAACTGCCGATTGCCGCACTACCATCATCTACCCCTGCCTCTCACCAACTGCACCAATAAAAGCGACACCATGTAGTGACTGTAACCTGCTGCTGCCTGGGTGTTTGTGTTTGTGGCTCTTTATCTGGAGCCGGCTCGACCGAAGAGATCATGTTATTATGATGTTATTATGTTATTTTCTGGAAAACTTTCCAGTGTTTCATAAGAAAAAAGCCCCCAGTGCAGAACATGTTTGTAATTTCCTGCAGTATCTTGTTTATCATCGCAGAACCCCCTCAGATTTGCAATATCCTGCACCCCTAGCGGGCGTCCCCGCCCCCGGCCTGGGACTCATGGCACCATACAGCTGACAGCACCGTGTGGGAACGATCGGCACATTTGGAACATATTTTGAGCTGAAACAACCCACTGACAACGATCAGGTGGCAGGTGTGACGACCCATCCTTTCATCTCAGGGGTGTCGCGGCCTTTACCTTTTCCAGCAGGTAGTTGTTGATGTGGCCCCCGATGGGATCTCCCTTGAAGTCAAAGTTGATGTCCATGTACTTGCCGAAGCGGCTGGAGTTGTCGTTGCGGTTGGTCTTGGCGTTCCCGAAAGCCTCCAGGACACAGTTGGATTTAAGCAGCATGTTTTTTACCCTGTGGGGGGGCAGGATGATGAAAACCACCCAAAGAGTGACTCAAAGCCTCTCTGACAGCAGAGGCACACATCAGTCTATCCACTGGATCCTTATACTTTATATCCTCCCTATCACCTGCGTATATTACCATCTATAATACATCTTTATTAGCGATATCTCTGCAGCATTTAGCAGCTAAAGAGCAGGATGTTTATCTCCGGTTGGCCAAAAACGACTCTAAATCAGAGCTAATGTTGCTCAGTGGCTGCTCAATGGTGAAATAGGCACAGACGATAATAGAAGATAATGATGTGACGATAAAGTTTTGAGCTTCTTGTGCCAACAAGTGGCCAAAAATCTGATAACGCAGGTTCAATACAAAGTTAAAAAATCAATGACAGCTTTTTGGACAGCAGCTTGTTATAACACTGTGGTGACAGAAGGTAGTCTGACACTGAGAGAGCTCAGTGGAAATATAAAGATATACAGAGAGAAAACACAGGCTGCACATGTTCCCAAATTACACCACGATGACCCACATTTACTGAAATTATTCGAATCGTGACATCATGTTTCATGACTGTGTCCTCTCTGGTGTTTAATGTTGTTTGGTGTGTGCACGTCTGTGCAGCAGGAGATTTTATCACCAGCAGTTTGTATTCAACATTTAACTGTAACCACTGACCTTGAAACCTTTTCTCGCCACAAGTCTGATCTATATCTCCCACCTACGTTTTCTTTACTTGAAATCTAATCTTATCTCTAGCTTTCCTCATAATATCCATCTAGTTTCAACACATTAACCGTATTGACCCTTCTGTGGTGCAACTTCTCCTGCTGAGCTGTGACCACGTGTCACTGTGATCTGAGAGACTTCAGCATTCATTCACCGCAGCGACAGAAACTTACTTCTGCCGACAACAGCTGAGATGAAATAATAAAGGTGAGCTGTAAACGTCAGTACTGTCTGACGATGATCTGATGATGTTCTTGCAGCTGCAGCTCTGAACTGAATTAAGACCTTTTCTTGTGTGTAAAACCTCTGATTTGACAAATATTGTTGAGCATTTGCTCACAGTTTTCACCTTACGTTGAAATATCACCTGTACCTGAGCAGCTCATTCAGATATGTGAAACACATCCTGATCAAATGGAGTTTTGTGAGAATATTTCAAGCAGGAGCAACGATGCAGAACATTAATACAGGAATCCAGAGAAAAAACCCTCCCAACGCAGCTCACCTTTCAACTTCAGCCCTCTGATTGGGATTGGTGATAGCAGCTATGTATTGCATTATATACTTGCTGGCTTCGGTCTTTCCTGCTCCACTTTCCCCTGCAATGAAAAACATTTGGCGAGTTAAACCAAGCGAAGCCACCAAACCTCAAGTAATTTAAATAACCGAACATTAAAACGTGGTCGAAACTGTAAACGCTGAGAAAAGGACGTGAAGTTGATGTTTTTTATCATCAGACGGCAGGTTGAGACTCCTGGTTTTTCAGTTTTCAGTCCACCACATCAGAACCAGGACTCTGTCAGGACAGGAGGGTTCAGAGGGACTCAGTTCCCTCTCTGACCACTGGGTGGCGCTTCATCCTGTCTTCATGCTGCCACACAGCTCAGGACCACATGAAACACTTGTTTTAGAGTTAACAGAGTCATCTAGAACATCTTTCAGGAAAGAAACCATCTGAGGATAAGATGAATTAACTGATTATTGCATTATTCTGTTATATTATAAGGGAGATAGAACGTTTATTTATACGAAATAAATCTCAATATGTAAATTTGTACAATGTGCATGAGAGTAAAACGCCTCGGTGCTTGCAGTCTGTGCAGGGGGGCTTCCTGTGTTACCTGAGATGACAATACAAGTGTCTTTGTTCCTCCTCTTCATGGCTTTGTAAGCAGCGTCAGCGATGGCAAAGAGGTGTGGCGGCCTCTCGTACAGCTCGCGGCCCTTGTACTGCTCTATGGTGTCGCGGCCGTAGATGTTCATGGCACGGTAAGGATTGACAGACACCACCACCTCTCCGATGTAGCTGTAGATCCTCCCCTTCTCAAACCTGAGGACACACACAATCGGACATCTATGAATGTAATGAAATATTTAAATCGCATCACTGTGATGTGTTTGAGGTCCAGCAGGTAAAACAACACTGAAAGTTGTGGAACAACACGTTTATTCACACGTGGCGTGAAAAGAAGATGCACACCTGCCAAAGTTTACCAGAAAATGTTTGCAATATTTGGATACTTTCACTTTTATGCATGATTTTTGTCATTTTATTTTGCTAATTTAATAATCTGCACCTGAAGAACAAGCTAACATGCAGCACAAACAGCGTGCAGAGCCAGAATATTTCCACATCCAACTCAGTGAATGAAGGGTTTATTTTGACCGAACCAGACACACGATCACATATCGACCAACCAGGTAACACAATAAACTGGAGACATGATCCCTTTCTCACTAAAGGAATTTTGACATTTTGGTGTTGTGAAGAATGAGAGAGGAGTCAAATCTTCTCACCTAACTCTCCATCAGAGAGCCAACAGTCACATTTCTACACAGTTCAGTGGGAAATGAGTCGACATAGAAGACTGAAAAACAGGATTTTACAGAATCACACTCATCTAAAAACTGCAATACATCAAAATTGCCCCTAAACAAATCAATACCACATTGTATTGAGGGGCCTCTGCTAATTAAATCCCTACAAACTACAACAGCAATCAGCACTGAAGTGCGGCTGATTGCAGACCTGCTTTGAATGCTGGGACATCCACTCAAAAAGCAAAATTAACTTCATTAACAGCATAAAATTGTGCTTTAAGTACAAAGGAGTTTGAACACTTGACCGTACTGTGTATCAAGCTAAACATTAGCCATTATCAATAAGTTTATCACACTGCTGAAAGGTAAGAAGGCCATAAATGTTATGACACTGAGTTCATAGTTCGTCATCTCTAAGGACAGAACGAGCTTTGAACACACCCTCAATCAGTGTCAGTGAGGGGGTGACTTCATCAGAGGACGAGTGAGAGTGCTCTCCTCGCTCCCTCTACAGGTGATCTGGTATTACTGCAGCAGCACACAATGACAATGAGATGTGCTGGATGGGGTTCAGTGTTGGCCCTCACTGATGGATGAATGGGAGTAAATCCCAGATTCTGCATCTGGTACAAAGACTGAAAGCTCCTCCTTGCATACGAAGCCTTTAATGAGCTTAAAAGCTTGGTTATAAGAAAGCTAAAAACTTCCAGATAACATTATTTAAATGTCATATTTTACTTGATTTAATGCTTTCGACGTGCTCTTTTTTAACTTTATTAACATTATTCAGTGGGTTTTATTTCATTCTCTTCATTCAGTTTTCATTATTTTATTCTTCTTGCTGTTATCAAGTTGGTTTTACTCTCCGTCTTATTTTCCATTTATTTTCTGTCACTGTTTTTATGCACTCGCATGTGATTTACAGGTGCCTTACAAATAAAGTTCATTATTAATACCAGTAGAGTGGAGGCTGTGTAGCATTGTGTTGTTGTTATAGGACAGGGGTTGGCAACCTTTACCACTCAAAGAGCCGCTTGGACCTGTCTATTTGAGTCCTTCTTGTCTTTATGAAAACAATCTCCACCAGCAGCAAACCAAAAATGCGTCCACTCTCTGCGTGCCGTCAGTCTTTTACTAGCACGCAGTCAGCCTGAATAATAAAACGACTATTTCACTGAGCAATAAAAAATATGAATAATAATAGACAATTAAAATATTAATCAATCGTGGTTAATGTGGTTTCTGCTCCTGAACCTCAGCGCTGTGCACCATCACCTGCATCTTCACACAGGTAAGCTTCATCTGTGAGGCGTGCGAACAAACGGACAAACTAAAGTAAAGTACATTTAATTAAATACTCTTAATAATAATTAATAACTTTAATTATTGTCAAAAGCCACAGAGAGCCGCTTCAGAGGGATGAAAGAGCCGGCTCCGGGGCCGCGGGTTGCCGACCCCTGGTACAGAGCAATCGCTATACCAGAAGAAGTAATCTAGAAATAATCTCTGTCTCTCTCTCTGTCTGTCTCTGCCTCTGTCTCTCTCTCTCTCTCTCTCTCTCTCTGCCTCTGTCTGTCTCTCTCTGTCTGTCTCTGCCTCTGTCTCTCTCTGTCTCTCTCTGTCTCTCTCTGCCTCTCTCTCTCTCTCTCTGCCTCTGCCTCTGTCTGTCTGTCTCTCTCTCTCTGCCTCTGCCTCTCTCTGCCTCTGCCTCTCTCTGTCTCTGTCTGTCTCTGTCTGTCTCTGTCTGTCTCGCTCTCTCTCTCTGCCTCTCTCTGCCTCTCTCTGCCTCTGTCTGCCTCTGTCTCGCTCTCTCTCTGCCTCTCTCTCTCTCTCTCTCTCTCTCTGCCTCTGTCTGTCTGTCTCTCTCTCTCTGCCTCTGCCTCTCTCTGCCTCTGTCTGTCTCTGTCTGTCTCTGTCTGTCTCTGTCTGTCTCTGCCTCTGTCTGTCTCTGCCTCTGTCTCGCTCTCTCTCTGCCTCTCTCTGCCTCTGTCTGTCTCTGCCTCTGTCTCGCTCTCTCTCTGCCTCTCTCTCTCTCTCTCTCTCTCTCTGCCTCTGTCTGTCTGTCTCTCTCTCTCTGCCTCTGCCTCTCTCTGCCTCTGTCTGTCTCTGTCTGTCTCTGTCTGTCTCTGCCTCTGTCTGTCTCTGCCTCTGTCTCGCTCTCTCTCTCTGCCTCTCTCTGCCTCTGTCTGTCTCTGCCTCGCTCTCTCTCTCTGCCTCTGTCTGTCTGTCTCTCTCTCTCTGCCTCTGTCTGCCTCTGTCTGTCTCTGCCTCTGTCTCGCTCTCTCTCTGCCTCTCTCTGCCTCTCTCTGCCTCTGTCTGTCTCTGCCTCTGCCTGTCTGTCTCTCTCTCTGTCTCTCTCTCTGTCTGTCTCTCTCTGTCCGTCTCTCTCTCTGCCTCTGTCTGTCTGTCTGTCTCTCTCTCTGCCTCTGTCTCTCTCTGTCTCTCTCTCTCTCTGCCTCTCTCTGTCTGTCTCTGCCTCTGTCTCTCTCTCTCTCTCTCTCTCTCTCTCTCTGCCTCTGTCTCTCTCTCTCTCTCTCTGCCTCTGTCTCTCTGCCTCTGTCTCTCTGCCTCTGTCTCTCTGCCTCTGTCTCTGTCTCTCTCTGCCTCTGTCTCGCTCTCTCTCTGCCTCTCTCTCTCTCTCTCTGCCTCTGTCTGTCTGTCTCTCTCTCTCTGCCTCTGTCTGCCTCTGTCTGTCTCTGCCTCTGTCTCGCTCTCTCTCTCTCTCTCTGCCTCTGTCTGTCTCTGCCTCTGTCTCGCTCTCTCTCTGCCTCTCTCTGCCTCTCTCTGCCTCTCTCTGCCTCTCTCTGCCTCTCTCTGCCTCTCTCTGCCTCTGTCTGTCTCGCTCTCTCTCTGCCTCTGTCTGTCTCTGCCTCTGTCTGTCTCTCTCTGTCTGTCTGTCTCTCTCTCTGTCTGTCTCTCTCTGTCCCTCTCTCTGCCTCTGTCTGTCTGTCTGTCTCTCTCTCTGCCTCTGTCTCTCTCTGTCTCTCTCTCTCTCTGCCTCTCTCTGTCTGTCTCTGCCTCTGTCTCTCTCTCTCTCTCTCTCTCTCTCTCTCTCTCTCTCTCTCTCTCTCTCTCTCTCTCTCTGAGCGCATGCGTGAGGTTGGAGTGAGCGTGGAAGTGAGTGTCGGACGTTGTGAGTGATTGTGCAAACTTTACTCTTTTTTTCTCTCTGTTTTGTGGTTTTTGGATGTGTTAGTGTGCTGGTGTAGGTTTTTGGTGTTAGTTGGTGGTGGGTCGGTGGGGTTGGTTAGGTGGTGGGGTTTTTTGGCAGTCGGGCATTATGCCCGTTGTCAGCAGTGAGGTTGAGCTGGAGAAGCTGACCCGCCGACATGCGGTGAAATTAATCCCGAATGTCGGCTGTTCGGTGGAGGAGGCCAGCTGTGCGGTTGGAGAGGTGGTGGGCTTTGAAAGCATAAAGTCCGCGTCTCGTATGAACGGCGCCATCGTCATCTTTTTGGATGACGTGGCAAAGGTGGAAAAAGTGGTTGAATCTGGCGTGGTAATAAGTGAAAGTTTCACCCCCGTCCTGCCGCTGGTGAACCCAGCAAAAAAGATAATGATTTCTAACGTCCCCCCTTTTATTAAAAATGAAGAGCTGGTGAAAGAGCTGGCGCGTTACGGACAGCTGGTTTCCCCCATCAAGATGCTTCTGCTCGGCTGTAAGTCTCCAAAACTGAAGCACGTAGTGTGTCACAGGAGACAGGTGTTCATGGTCCTCAAAGACAGCTCCAAAGACCTGAACCTGACCTTCAGTTTTAGGGTTGAAGGTTTTAATTACATCGTGTTTGCTACCTCAGAGACGATGAAATGTTTCGGTTGTGGTGCGGAGGGACATTTGATTCGGTCTTGCCCTGAGGCCGCGGAGCGGGCCGATGCGGCTCCGGGTCCGGCGGCCGGGGCGGCTCCGGGTCCGGCGGCCGGGGCGGCCGCGGGGCGGCCCGCGGGTCCGGCGGCCGGGTCGTCCGCGGGGCGGCCCGCGGGTCGGGCGGCCGAGCCCGCCGCGGGGCGGCCCGCGGGCAGCTCGGAGTCGGTTGATGCGCCGCGGCCCGGGTCAGACTCGCTCGGTGTGTGTCAGTCTGTTGAGAAAAGACGGGAAACAGAGGCAGAAATGCAGGACAAGGAGCAGAGTGTAGATCGGGATCAAACTGAGACTGACAACACTGAAAAGAGAAGAAACGTTCAGACATTTGAGAAATCAGAGAAACAGAAAAGTAACAGAAATAGTGGAAACAGTTGTCAGGTGGTTGATAGTGTGATCAGTGAGGTGCTGATGGATGAACATATGTCAGATGATGTAAGTCTAACAAATAAACCTGGAAAAAGAAAAAACAGCAGTGATAAAGAACAGAGTGGAGCTCGAGCTAAAAGAGTGACAGAGGACCTGTCAGATAATGAGGAGGAATGTGAGTGGACGCCATCACAAGAGAATGAGTTCACTTTTTATCCAGTTGAAAAAGTGAGAAAGTTTCTGCAGGAAACTAAAGGCCAGAGAGCCGTTAAACCTGAACTTTACTTCCCTGATCTGAGAGGTTTTGTCAAATCTGTGACTCAGCTGAGGAAGGAGAGCGATGTGTTCAGTGAACAGGAGGTTTACCGTCTTAAAAAACTTGTGACCAAAGTCAGAGCCCAGTTGATCGAAGATGATGATTAAACCTGAAATGTCTGTCCACATACTACACGTATGTTTTTTGGTTGCAGTGACATTTTCTTCTTTTCTCATGTGTGACTTAAAAATAGGCTCTTTAAATGTAAATGGAGCCAGAAGTGATGAGAAAAGAGCTTGTCTGTTCAAACTTATAGAAATTAAAAAGCTAGATGTGGCTTTTGTCCAGGAGACTCACAGTGACACTGATAATGAAAGACAGTGGAGGACAGAGTGGCCTGGGGACGTCTTCCTAAGCCACAAAACGTCCAACAGTGGTGGAGTCGGCCTGCTTTTTTCAAAGGGCTTCAGTCCCTGTGCTGTACAGGTGGAGGACATAATGTGTGGTCACATTTTAAAAGTTGAAGCACAACATGAAAATGTCAAAATGGTTTTTGTGGTTGTTTATGCTCCAGTTTCACACATTGAAAGAATGAGCTTCTTAAATATTCTGATTGACGTTCTTAATAATTGTTCTGATGAGTTTCTGTTCCTGGGCGGCGATTTTAACTGTACAGAAAATGCTAAACTCGATAGGAATCACCTGGAGCCCCATCCTGCTTCATCTGCCAGACTAAAGCAGCTGATTGAAAGCCACGATCTGAAAGATGTTTGGAGAGGTTTTAACAGGACCGAGCGGCAGTACACCTGGAGTCACTGCAGAGACAATCTGCTGTCTTTGGCCAGACTCGATCGTTTTTACTGTTTTAAACATCACTTCAGTATTTTTAAATCGTGTCGAATAGTTCCTGTTGGCTTCTCCGATCATTGTCTTGTTCAGTGCTCCTTTTATATTCAGAGGGTGAGGGTACGCAGTGCATACTGGCATTTCAATACTGCACTTTTACAAGACAAATCTTTTAGAGCTGCTTTTGAGGTTTTATGGTTTTTACACAGAAAAAGCAAAACTGCTTTTTCTTCAGTGCAGCAATGGTGGGATGTGGGAAAAATCCAGATCAAGCATTTCTGTCAGCAGTATACTCGCAATGTCACCAAGCACATTTCCAGATCTCTTCAAGACCTGGAGACTGAAGTAGTAGAACTACAGAGTCTAGTGGAGTCTACAGGAAATCAAGGGCATGTTGAAGCCCTTAAATCCAAAAGGGCTGCCTTAGCCAACCTGTTGGGCCTGACAGCACAGGGCGCTCTGGTCCGCTCACGCTTCATGACCTCATCCGAAATGGATGCCCCCTCTCAGTTTTTCTTCAGTCTGGAGCGGAAGAACGGCCAGAGGAAGATCATCCACTCCCTACGTGCTGAAAACGGATCCACGATAACAGAAACCCCAGAGATTCGCAGACATGCCACCTGCTTCTACAAAGAACTCTTTAAAAAGGAGTATGTGGAGGATGCAGAGTTGGCTGGTGATTTCTATGCTGGTCTGCCTCAGGTGGATGCTGACAGCAATGCAGTGTTGGAAACAGAACTCTCACTGAACGAACTGCACACTGCTCTCATGGGCCTGGGAAACAGCAAAGCACCTGGCATCGACGGGTTACCTGTGGAGTTCTACAAGTCCTTTTGGTCAGTGATGGGTGAAGATCTGTTGGAGGTCTTCAAGAACAGCTTGGAAAAAGGACGGCTGCCACTGAGCTGCAGGAGGGCAGTTATCACCCTGCTGCCAAAAAAAGGAGATCTACAGGACCTAAAGAACTGGAGGCCTGTATCTCTGCTGTGTGGGGACTATAAAATCCTCTCCAAGGCTCTGGCCTCCAGACTGAGAGAGGAGATGAGTAGGGTCATCCATGTGGACCAGACCTACTGTGTGCCCGGCAGGTTAATAAGTGATAATATCACTTTAATTCGGCATGTTTTGGACGTCTCTGGCTTATTGGGCATTGATGCTGGTCTTATTTCCATAGACCAGGAAAAGGCTTTTGACCGGGTTGAACACCAGTATCTGTGGCAGACGATGAGTGCTTTTGGGTTCAGCCCAGGTTTTATAGCCAAGATCCAGGTTCTGTACCGTGATATTGCGAGTATACTAAAAATAAATGGTGGTTTGGCTGCACCTTTTAGTGTGCAGAGGGGGGTCCGGCAGGGATGCTCTCTCTCTGGCATGTTATATTCACTCGCCATTGAACCTCTGTTGCACAAACTCAGACAGGAACTCTCAGGTGTTTGTTTTCCAGGTTGTGCTTCAGCTGTTAAAATGTCGGCCTATGCAGATGATGTCATGATTATCACCAGCACGCAAAAAGACATTGACATTCTGGAAAAGAATGTGGGGCTCTTTAACAAAATCTCCTCTGCTAAGGTGAACTGGGGAAAAAGTGAAGCTGTGATGGTTGGAAATAAACTGCTGGACAGTTTAGTTTTACCAGGAGGGCTGACATGGAAAAAAGGGGGGATAAAATACTTGGGAGTGTTTTTAGGTGATGAGTCTGTGCTAAGAACAAACTGGGACAATGTGCTGGAAAAAATAAAGGGCCGTCTTAAAAAGTGGGAATGGCTCGTACCAAGCATGTCCTACAGGGGGAGGACACTAGTGATCAATAATCTAGTGTCCTCCTCGTTATGGCACAGACTCGCTTGCGTAGATCCTCCCTCAAACCTGCTCTCACAGCTTCAAGCGATTTTAATTAATTTCTTTTGGGATAAACTGCATTGGATCCCTCAGGCCATTCTCCATCTTCCAAAAGAGGAAGGAGGACAAGGGCTGCTACATCTGGCCAGCAGGGGTGCTACTTTCCGCCTCCAGTATGTGCAGAGACTGCTGTACGGTCCAAAAGACTTGGTGTGGAGACCACTGGCCCGGGTACTGCTGAAGGAGTGTAGTGGTCTGGGCCTTCATGAGTCGCTCTTCCTGATGGATTTGAGGACTCTGAAGTTCCAGACTCTGCCTCCCTTCTACCGTGGCGTCTTCACTGTGTGGAATAAGCTGGTAAAGGACAGGACAGCAGAAAACAACTCTCTGCACTGGTTGCTGCAGGAACCAGTGGTGCATGGCGAACGGTTGGACACCCCCTCCTGGGCCGGGCCAGCGGTTACAGACTTGTTCTGCAGAGCAGGGATTCTGACCTTTGGGTCTGTTTTGAACTTTGCTGGACCAAAACTGGACGATGGAGCTGCTCTGGCAGCCGGCCTGGGAGTCAGATCTGTGAGGACCGTCAACAGGCTGCTGGAACACTGGAGACACCGTCTGACAGGACACGAATGGACTCTGCTGAAGGACTATGGTGAAGGTGTGACTGTGCCTCACACTGATGATCCTTTCCCTGTTTTAGGTGTTCGTCCCAGGTTTGATGGTTGTACTGGTTGTTTTTTAGGTGACAAAAGTCACTCTTTTATGAACTTGGAAGAGACAAAAAGTAAAGATTTGTACAAAATGATGGTTAAATGTCTCAACAAAACCAAACTCCAGGATCGGGTTGACACGCCTTGGCGACGTCATCTGACCCTGCCAGACGATGTCAAACCGGCCTGGAGGGTTTTATACAAACCTCCACTGACAAAGAAGGTGGCCGACTTACAGTGGAGAGTGTTACACGGGATCGTAGCTGTCAATGCTTTTCTGTCTCTTATTGATCAAAGTGTGAGTGATACATGTCCTTTCTGTCCTCACAGAGAAACTGTCTTCCACTGCTACTCAGAGTGTTCTCGTCTCAGTCCTCTGTTCATGTTGTTGGAGCGTTTATTCAGAAAGTTAAGAGAAGTTTTCTCCAAGCAAAACTTTATTCTTGGTGTAAAATACAGAAAGTCTGAAAAACATAAATGCCAACTGATGAATTTCATCTTGGGACAATCAAAGATGGCGATTTATGTCAGCAGGAAGAGGAAAACTGAGGATTCAGTGGACGTTGATGTGACGTTGCTGTTCACCAGGATGGTGAAAGCCAGAATAATGATTGACTTCAATTATTACAAACAAATGAAAGATGTCGATCAGTTCAGTGAAAGATGGACTCACAGTGATGTTTTGTGCTCTGTGAGAGAAAACCAGGTTTTCTTCTCTGAGGAGCTGAACTGATTTATTTATTCATGTAGTTTGAGTTTTTATTCATTTATTTGTGTTTTGAGGATGTTTGTTGTTGTTGTTGTTTTTGTTTGTCATTTTCTTCTTTTTTTGTAAATAGCCCGTTAAAGAATTGATGGAATAAAGTAACTCTTAAAAATCAAAAAAATCTGTCTCTCTCTCTCTCTCTCTGCCTCTGTCTCTCTGCCTCTGTCTCTCTCTCTCTCTGCCTCTGTCTCGCTCTCTCTCTGCCTCTCTCTCTCTCTCTCTCTGCCCCTCTCTGCCTCTGTCTGCCTCTGTCTCTCTCTGCCTCTGTCTCGCTCTCTCTCTCTCTGCCTCTGTGTGTCTCGCTCTCTCTCTGCCTCTGTGTGTCTCGCTCTCTCTCTGCCTCTCTCTGCCTCTCTCTGCCTCTCTCTGCCTCTGCCTCTGTCTCGCTCTCTCTCTCTGTCTGTCTCTGTCCTCTGCTTCAGGCCGCCTGCCTCACTTCCTTCCTGTCCAAAGAGGACGAAGGAGGAGAAGAAGAATGTTCTTTCTTCACAGCTGCTGTCCAGAAGCAGATAATTCCTGAACGGTGCTGACGGGCCGATATTAAGAAATAAACTCAGATAAAATCAGACATATTTGTTTAAAGCTTTGCCAGATATGGTTTTTAAACTGAACTCTAGCTGATGAATGCTTTGATGCAATGAGCACAGTTTCTGTTGACGTGAAGGTTCTTGAGGCCACTAACAGACGTCCATGACACTGTTTGGTTTGAGTGTCATGGACACCAGCTTTGGCTTCTCTAAACGCTTAAAAGGCAAAGAAGCACCTCGCATGCTGACTCATGCTGACTCAGGGAAATAGAAACTGAACCCTGATGTTTGGTCATTTTTTCGGGTAACGTAGAAGTGATACGATCATAAAGAGATGATTTGACTGAAACTGAGTGCATCTCTGTGAGTGACAGTGACAGAAAGAGAAACAGGAAGCTGTGGGGAGGGGGGGGGGTGCAGCAGCTGGAAACAACACTTTACCTCCAACATCTGCACTGACACACCGGTTAGCAACACATGGTCAGATTAGCTCATCCTCCTGTGTTCACATGTGTGTATTCACACTACGTGTCGGGCCACGCACACGCTGGCACGACTGCTGACGACGACACGGGACGCTTGCGTGTCCTGGACCGGGTGGGACGACCACAGAAGCATCCGCTTCTGAAAGTCGAGCAGCAGCCGAGACGAGTCTGCAGCTGCTGTCAGTGTCGATGTGGGAACATCACGAGTCAGGAGAAGACAACACAAGTTCAGGTCTGCTTTAACAGACCTAACAAACGATGAACTTAGCCTTCAGACTGCAGTGACATCCAGTGATGATGGGAATCGATGCTGATTTAATGTTCACTGCACACTGCAAACAAGCTGCTAGTTACAGAAATACCTGGAAACCTAATGATCTCTGCAGCATGCATTTGAAAATAGTCAGAAAGATGTAAAGTGTGTATAATGTGTATATTAAGAGCTTAAACTTGAAAACACACTGGTCCACACACACACACACACACACACACACACACACACACACACACACACACACACACACACACACACACACACAAAATGATGTGCAATAATTCCTCTCAGCAGCTAAGCTAACATGCTAACATGCTGGCTCTTCCTGCAGTGGTGCTGCAGAAAAAGCCCCATTGTGTCCCCCCGCCCTCAGTCAGGAGGCTGCTGTGTGCCTGCTCCATTGTTCAGACGTCAATCGGAGGTCTTTGTCTGAGACCGGCCCCCCCGTCTCCCCCTGCACGGGCCAACACAGTGAGCTGCCCACTTAACGCACATGTACAATGGCTTCTGGAGGACTGTCAACAGTGGTTTACATGATGGGGGGGGGCTGTCCCAGCTGGATATGCAGGGAAAGAAGGTGCATGTGTGCACGTGTTACCCACACTGGACCCTGAGCTGGTTCCAAACAGGAACATGTGCCCCAACCTCAACTAAAGAGGTTATTAACACTTCTAACTGTTCAAATTAATAAAGTATATCACTGAGAATGTTCAGCTAAAGGAAAACAACGATGAACAGACGTTAGCATCAGGCTACATCATCTCTGAATGAGAGGGAGTGCATCCCAACAGAGACCAGAGAGCAGAGCGGACCACGTCTCAGTCCAGCAGAACATGTTGGAGCGACGTTTTCTTCACCTTGTGGGTCTGAAAAATGATTAATAATCTCTGATAAAGATGATTAATGATCAATAATACCTGTTGCATGCTATTTTATCCATTAAAATTATCAATGAAAAGCTGAAACAGCAACAGTTTATTGGTGTTTTTGTGTATTTTAACATGTTCAGGCTCTTTGGTGCTTTGGTACTTTAAGCAACACTTAGTTTTTCATTAATCATTTGCGTTTATGATCTTTTGTTATTTCCAGTGTTTTATTTAGATGATTCTTTATGACTGTGTCAAAGATAGGACGAATAAAATGTCTCATAAATCAAACTCAGTTTAGTTCTGGATCTGAGCTGCCTGAAGATAACACTTATCACAAATGGAGTCACATAACAGCAATAAATACAGAAATACACACACACACACACACACACACGCTGACACGCACACACACACACACACACACAGCACAAGGTGATTTATTTCTACCATAGTTTGTCTTTTCCAGCTGAGAGACAGAGGAGAGGAGAGGAGAGGAGAGGAGAGGAGAGGAGAGGAGAGGAGGAGAGAGGAGGGGAGAGGAGAGGAGAGGAGGAGAGAGGAGAGGAGAGGAGGGGAGAGGAGAGGAGAGAGGAGAGGAGGAGAAGAGAGGTGAGGAGGAGAGAGAAGAGGAGAGGAGAGGAGAGGAGAGGAGGGGAGAGGAGAGGAGAGGAGGAGAGAGGAGAGGAGAGGAGAGGAGAGGAGAGGAGAGGAAGAAAGGAGAGAGAGGGAAAGAGGAGGAGAGAGGAGAGGAGAGAGGAGGAGAGGAGAGCGGAGGGGAGGACAGAAGAGAGGAGAGGAGGAGATGAGAGGTGAGGAGGAGAGAGGAGAGGAGAGGAGATGAGATGAGAGGGGAGGAGAGAATAAAATAAAATGAAATGAAATGAAAAAAGAAAAGAAAAGAAGAGGAGAGGATAGAGGAGAAGAATCACTCAGCCTCGGTGTGCCAGCTGTTATTCAGGGTCAGCTGATCCGTCTGTTCTGCTCTCATTTAGGAGGATTTAAATGGACACACAGGACAGATTAGAGAACCTCACGGGTCATAACAGCGTCCTGGTGATGCTATTTATAGGAGCAGGAGGCTGAATCACACAACACAGTCACCTTGTTTTCAGCTCCACACTGAGCGGGCAGGTGAGCCATCTGCTGCCACAGGTTAGACAGGTAACAGGTGAGCTCTAACAGAGCTCAGGTTTGAAAGGGAGGGGTAAAGCACAACTCCCTTTACATCATCTCCTGTTCCCTCTTCATCTTCATCGTCCAGCTGTGAAGGGAAGCGAGTCTAAACTGGTCTGACCTGCAGCCTGTGGTCTTTCCACAGAGGACAGCAGTCAGACGCTGTCAGAGAACTCCTGAAGGACACGTGTCGACATCGCGTGAAGGTTACGACCGCAATAGTCGTCAACATTTCCTGAAGTTTGCTCTAAACACAGAAAAATAACTTCCCATCATGCAGCTGCAGCTTTGTGGACTGACATCAGAAACACTGAAAACACCACAAACAGGCCGAAGTTTACGACATCTCACTGAAATTACTTCAAATGTTTGTGTCTCTAAACTCTAAATTCAACATCTGTGACGCGAACGGAGCTGGTCGCTGCCGTTCTAGACAAGGTGTGTGAAACCAGATCCAGTTCAGAAGCGTCCCAGAAGCTTCCAAGTCCACTTTTGATGGATGACGCATAGAATGTAGACGTTACGCGCCTGGTGGAAATCAAAGCTCATGGTAGAACCATGATAGAAGAACCATGATAGAAGAACCATGATAGAAGAACCATGATCAGGCAGCTAGCTAGTGTTAGCATAGCAAGTCATGGGTATCCAGGCAGACCAGGAGCCTGGTTCTGGGGTTCTGTGGTCCTGCTGTGACTCTGCAGCTATTCAGACGACTGTGTAAAGACATTAAAAAGTGACTTCAAAGGTTTAACTGACACACACACACACACACACACACACACACACAGATGTGAATTACAGAGCAGAGCACAACCACTGTCTCCAGTCTCGTTTGGGCGGGTCTTTTTATGGTTAACTTGAGGAGGAGCACAAGCCAGATCTGACGGTTTCTGACCCGCACTCCGCCCCTCTTCTCCATGAAAGAGAGAATTAAGAGGTGAATGTGAGCGAAACAATGATGTGAGAACATCTCTGCCCTGAGGCTGGACACGCTGCTGTAATCATGACATCGATCAACAAGACAGCGAGAGCCAACAGGAGCCACCTCGTGTGCCGAGCAAGTCCAAGATGAAGAGTACAGTAAAAACTTCATCATCGTGTCAGCGTCTGCCTGTAAAGTTCAGCTCGAGCTGGCGCACATTGGTTCTACAACGACGAGACTTTATCAGATTTAAATACGTGCGTGTGCGTGTGTGTGTGCGTGCAGTGGTTTGATGAGGAAAGCGTCCACGGTGCCACACGCCGGCACGTCATCATTATGTGTTTGAACTTCAGGGTCGGGGAGATAATCTGCTTCTGTTCCACTTTAATCTGCTGCTGTTCACCACCATCGCTGTGCCTGTTTGGACTAACAGCAGCACGCTTCAGGGTTTATCGCCATGGCAGCTGGGCTCTTGGTACTGGCTCCCTGCTCTGTTCGTCTCATCTGCAGGACGGCGGCCGTCCATCCTGTTCTCTCTCACGACCTTTGAGTCGTAACACGAAGCCGATGACAGGTTTAACACTTCACTTCACAGTCAGTCAGCTGATCAGCTCGTCCACACAGAATTAATCCTTTCTCTTCATTTTCTGGGAAAAAGGCCAAATATTTGCTGTAAACTGAACATCTTTGGGTTCTGGACTGTTGGTTGAATTAAAAAAGATCATTTGGGCTGCAAGTAATCAGCAGATTCACCGATGAGGTCAATCAATGTTTTCAGCTCTTGTTCTTATGGAGCAGCAGGTGCTAGCATATTAGCATGTTGTTCATCTCACCTGTATGACTGGAGTTCATTGTATTATTGTAGGCTCTGACTGAATTCAAACCTGTTTTAGGTGGTAATTATTTGATAATCATGTATTTCTTTCTGTCCTCTCACAGCAAATAAACTCACTGAGGATGAGACGAGCAGAGATGAGTCATGATAGCTGTGAATGGACAAGAGGAAAACAGCAGCAGCAGCAAACCAGGTTCAGTTCTCAGCAGCAGCAGCAGTAAACCAGGTTCAGTTCTCAGCAAACACGTCACTGAACGAGGCCTGAAAGGAAAACTGATGACGGCTCAGAAACGTCAGTCCAATCAGAAGACAAATCTAAAACAAACAGAGCAGAGGCAGGTAACATCTGCCCAGCAGGTCATTATGAGACGATCAATGAATACTGGAACTGCTGATTACTCATGTTTGAGCACCCAACTGTTATCTTACTTTACCACAGATGTACACACAACATGGCCAAAAGTGTGTGGACACCCTAATGTTATACCCATATGGGATTGTAGAATATCTGATTACTGCTGGTTTCAGGTTTTCCACCAGAATCTCAACATGAATGGGGTTGAAGTCTGGGTTGAGGGTCTGGGTTGAAGTCTGGGTTAAAGTCTGGGTTGAGGTCTGGGTTGAGGTCTTTGTTGAGGTCAGTCCTGAGTGGCTAACAATGATCTGCTCTACTGTAGGACAGCGCTGAGGTTTAACATCACAGACATCACTGTGGTTTCCATTTAGGGGTCCCACCAGAAATGAGTCAAGTGTTGCTCCACTCCACCTTTCTCTCCTCCACTCCACCTTTCTCTCCTCCACTCCACCTTTCTCTCCTCCCCTCCTCTCTTGTGTACAGTGCGACAGAGGCCTCCGTCACGCTCTGCAGCCATCAGACATCTGGGCTCTGCATTAGGGGATTTTCCGCTGCTGTGTAAAGCCTGCTTAGTGCTAAACAGCAGCTCGCAGACTGTCTGCAGGAGACGCAGCCCATCAACACGTAGCACATCCACCCTCCCCGCAGCCCAACATCAACCTTCTCCCAGAATCAGAGGAGGAAGTTTCCCTGCTACTAACACAGCTGCCTGCACCACGGCTGGAGCAGGGAGACGCCTTCTGTCAGACTGTGTTTGAAGTAGAGTTTAAAGCTCTGAACTGTGCATTTCAAGAGGTGTTTCCCAATCTTAAAAAAAATACAACGTAAAATAGACACAAGAAGTGAAATACAATGTCTTCTGAGGAGTGCATCATCGTTTTCTGTCCTGATGACTCAGGCTTCACTAACCATCTATTATCTAATGACTGAAGGCTGTGTCCCACTTTCCTGCCCTTTAATGATGCAGCGTCGGCCTGACAGTAAATGATATGATGCTGTCGAGTCAGAAGAGGCAGACATCCCATCTGTCAACGCAGCAAAAAGCCAGCACACGAGGCTGTGACACAAACACACAGACACCGTGGTTCCCTCCACTCGCTCCATCGCTGCAACAAGCAACAACATCTGAGGCTGCGTTTACCTCGAAGGCTCCACTCAACGCTCGCAGCAACAACAGATTACGTCATCAAGTGACTTGTGTGTTAAATTACATGTAATTTAAGGTTGCCGTGGTGAACCAGCTTCACGCCGTGCTCGGATATAAAAATAGACAGAATCTGTTTATCTGCAGGACTGAGTTATCTTTATTAATGGTGGATTAGTTTTATTAGTCTCATGCCTGTCAGCACTTAACATTCTGTGAAATTATTACGATACTGTGACGAGTATCTTCCAGTGAAAATGGACCCTGGTGCAATGTGGCAGCTCTTTTCAGCCATTTTTAATGCTTCGCTCTCTGTAAACCTCTGGTGGAGTCTACCTGACGAGTGCAAACGCAAACAGCATTCAGCCACAAATAACATCAAAAACTGGCTCTGACTTGACTCTTCTGACTCTGATTACTACCTCACTCTTCTGTTGTTTATGAGTTCAGGTTTGTCAGATGCATGACGTGCAGCAGGTGGACACGATCAGCTGCACTGAACATCAGCATGATTATATTAGATGTGATTTTCAAACCTCGTGACATCGAGTGATACTGAAAGTCCGTCCCAGGTCAGACTGTGTGGTGACGCGGAGGTGCAGCTCGGTGCGTTCAGACTTTTCATTAACGGTGACAGGAAATTATTTAGCATCAAAATAATGAAAAGAACAGATGAAGTTAAATTATTAAAGTTTATTCACTTTACGTTTAGGGACTTCCTTCCTGGATCATCTGCTGTTTCCTGTGTTTTCCTGGGAATTAAACTTTATTGTGAAAATCATTCAGCTTTAAGTTGGTCTGTCCTGCTTTGACTCTGCAGGACTTTTTCCAGCTGCAGCAGGAAAACAAGAAGCACGCTCAAAGACGAAGCCGTGGGGCCGAGCATGTGTTCTCCCCTCCACACTGCAGGACGCTCCCACGGGGCCGGCGGGCCTGGATATTTAGTGGAAATGGGAGCCATGTGTAAACAGCCTGGCTGCAGATCAGATGGCTGACCCTCCTTTCTTTGCTGACTGGGATCGCAGCCATCCACCACACCCCCTGTACACACACAGATATACCACCACCCGGCTGTTACTAGAACAGAAAGGGCAATAAAAGCTTTGTGGTGAAAGCGGGAGAAATGAAGGGTGGGGTCGTGGTGGGGGTTTTGGGCCTGGCTGCGAGCCGCATGCAGAACCTGTTTATGCTCTAACACACTGGCCAGCGGCAGCCGATGTAAAAATCACAGCGAGCTCGGCTATGAAAGGACGACTGGACGGATTTGGGGAAAAAGAGAGCGAAGAAAAAAAGAAAAGAGCCAGACATTACTCAACGGCTATTTCAGGAAGGATTTGTATCAGGGCTAAAAGAAGGACGGGAAGAGCACAAAAACAGACAGATGGACAAAGAGTAACAGCGAGAAGAGACGTGGGAGGGACACAAAGGGATTAATAACTATACAGAGCAAGAGCGCAAGTACTCAAAACCTCAAGTACACAGAAGACCACGTAAAAGTACTCCATTACAGGTGAAAGTCCTGCTTCTGTTAAAGTACTTCGTCCCTGTGACTGATGAATGATCACATATTACATCGCTGCACCTTACAGGGCTGCAACTAAAGCTTATTTTCACTGTCCATCGATCTAAATATCCACATTTAAGAAGCTGCAATCAGAGAACTGAAGGTTTTTTCTTCAAAAATCACTGAATTTAATGAATTTAACAATTAATTGAACTAATTATTTAATTGTTGCTGCTCTAATGCACATGCAGTAAACAATCCAGCCCAGTGTGTGTGTGTGTGTGTGTGTGTGTGTGTGTGTGTGTGTGTGTGACAGAGACTGTGAATTGATGTGAGGCGCTGGCTGTGAAAGTGAGTCAGCTGTACACACGCACACACCACACACACACACACACACACACACACACACACACACACACTGCGGCTCAGCTCCAACAGGTGGACAAGAGAACAAAACAGTGCTGAAGGAAGCAGAGGATGACATCACACACACACACACACACACACACACACACACACACACACACACACACACACCTGAGTCATTCGGGATTCCCCTAAAGGACGCCATGCAAGCTGACTCCTGAAAAACTTAACGCTCATTATTTCAGTGAATGAGGCTCAGAGGGGAGATAAGAGTGTCGTATGAACGCATCATGTCTCGTGTGTGTGCACGTGTGTGCACGTGTGTGTGTGTGTGTGCGTGCTGGACAGCGAGGCTTCTGGGAAGTTGTGTCTGGGTTTAATGTTGCAGAGGATGCAGTTGGTTGGTGGCTACATTACCCACAATGCAGCTCAACCACCAACTGTTCAGATGGAGATGTGGGTGTGTTATGCTAATGGTGGCTAATGTAGCCCGAGCTGCTAGCCTGTAGCCTACAGAGGTCTGTTAACTCACTTCTTTCTAACTCCACACACTTTCTAACTTCTGGTCTTCATACACAGCCGTCATGGACTCATGTGACATCACTTGAGGCAGTTTATCAGTGGAGCCACAAACGACCTGATACAGCTTTTTCACATATGTACATATGTGATATATACAACACCTGTAAACGGACTTTTAACCTTAACAAAATACACAATTTGCAACACTGCACAAAATAAATGTAGATCATTTAATGTGACTGAAACAGAGCAGCCAATCAATGGATGTGGTGAGACTGTTTCCTTCTGCTTCCACACTTTACATCAGAAAATAGCTCATTAAAGACTAAATTAACAATAACCTGACCCCATTCAATGCCTGATACTTGATGCTTGATGGGTCAGCACTCAAGAGATACTGAGGTTTGACGTCTTAATAAACCCTGCATCTCATTCTTACTGCAACTTAAAAGACCAGTGATGAAATACACGACGTATACGTGAGACACACGTATTACTGCCTGTAAGAGAAATAAAGCTATAAGAGAAAATGAATGGCAGTGGCCAAATGAAACTGCAACACAAAGACACTAAAAAAAGACTGAAAAGCGGTGAAAGCCTGTGCTGAACGGCCTCCCGCCGACCCCGCCTGCCGGCTCAGGCAGTCCACAAATGAGACGTCTCAGAGAGCCGGCGAACTTATTTTAGAGGGAATAAAGCTGCACAAGCACAGCCCCTGTTTATGTAAGGACGGTAATGTGTTTCAGATTACAGACGGTTGTATGGAAATTCTTGTGGCGAGACTGGACTTTTCACTGCTGGAGGGGAGCGCGCCCGCGAGGCTTTTCTCCAGCAGGCTTCAGTGAAGCCGTCAGTTCAGGGCAGCCGGCTGGAAATCTCCTGGGAACGTCAGTCTGAAGCAACACTGGCACAGGAGTCTTCATCGAGTTTTGACTACTAAAACATAAAAGAAGCTTATTCTGGGAGCCATCTGCCTCACATCCTGCAGCTCAAAGCCTCGGACTGGAAGTGACGCTGCCTGTCCAGGCGAGGCCGAGAGCTTCTGTGCAGGACGTGAACGGGAGCGGGCTATCTTAGCATTCATCTATAAATATTTCTCTTCCCGTCACTGACCACCACTAAGAGGAAAAAACTTTAATAAGCGGGTTGGGATTAAATATTCTTTGAGGCATTTGCTGCACGGCGTCGGCCATTTTCATCTCTGCCGCAGGGCATGAACAGAACTGCGTGTTCTGCACATGGACTTTGGTTTTATTACTGAGGAATGAACAAAGGCATGAAAAAGCAAATATGTGAGCTCTCAGGAAAGGATGGTGGGCTAAAAATGGGCCTACACCAAATATGCCAATACTTTTAACTTTAAAAAGGAGGCTGTGACAAAATAAACACGAGCTGGGACATAAAAACGTTGTCAGTGCAAACCAGCTTTGACTAAAAAGAAAGCTTTATTCACTCCATATCTTGGAGGAGGAGTTAAAAGTCTGACCCTTGACTCTTCCTGGCAAGCCTTACTCTACCTGAGCCACGTGGGCACTTTGATCCCTCTGTTTGTTCTGCAGGAGAAACACACCACACCTCTTCTAGCCTACCTGCAGCTACAGCGGTGGAGACAGGAGGAGCTTTGTTCCTTCAACAGCACATGAAAATAATTTGCTCAGTAATTTCACGGTCAAATGCAGGAAACACCAGAAATAGAGCCACAGCTTTAACTTCAAAGGTTTGAACTGCAGGTTATGTAACTCTTCAGAGGATGTGTCGGTGCGACCCAAGAATAAAAGCCTCACAGTTTTTAATTTGAAATACATGCGCCTGTCTGCTGCGCCAGGACGAGGAGCTGCAGGAAACAATGAAATGTGAGGAGCGAAGGGAACGGGAAATGCCAGCCTTCCTGCCTCGTCGGCCTGCTCCGCATTATTGGAGACTTCCGGTTCAAAGTCCTCTTTAGCTCCCCGTGGATGGGTTCAAAGGTCAAATCACTCGGAGCAGTTCGGACTGCCAAACGGAGTTTCAGCCCAATATTTTGTCTTCTTCAGACGTGATATTCCAGAGATTAAATCATGACAATGATTAATTCTAGCCTGCTGGAAAAACACAAGACAGGAAGAAGAGGCTTGTGCCAGACAGCGGTGCATACCACAGCTGGGTGATTCAGACCTTCAGGTAGTGCACGTATCTGGACTCTGATTGTGTTTAGCGATGGCACAGCAGCCCCACCCGTCATGTACTCCAGCACCATTAAACTAACATCCAGCCCTGTGAAGCTGCGACCGTCAGGTTCCTCTGGACCGATTTTCATTCATCCGCACATAAAAAAGTGCAGATTTTTCTATCTGGAATATCAGACACTGATTTGAAGCAGAGTTAAAATGCTTCTGTAATTATGTGGAAAACACGGAGCAGTGGTGCAGGAATGTTTTTTTCCTGGATTCCTCAGAGCAGACCAAACAACGCTGCCTTATAAAGACTTTCAGCTGCAGGCACACTGCGAGCTAACAGGCTAACGATCAGGCTACATGCAGACAGCCTCTGCTCACTGCTGTCAGTCTCAAACTGCTTCCTGTCTGTGCTTCGTTTTTATTCAGACAGGTTAAACAGGTCAGGCAGTACCAGGAGATCCACGTGGACGCCCTCAGGACATCCCTCCTGCTGTCAGATCCTGTCACTCCTCAGCATGTCTGACTTGTGGCCTTCCTGTGGGCATCAATTAAATATCAATTTCCAGAAGCAGTTTTAAAGAAATGTACTGCGATACTTTAACTCCCTTCAGTCTCAAACCTGCTGTATTTTCCCATCATGAGTCATTTTAATCACACATCAGCTGATTCTCCTACATCCACATGTGTTGGTCCAGTGGGCTGTCGCACACTTTCAGTCCAGGAAGTCTTATCTGCTGGCTGGTCAGTTCAGGCAAAATTCCCAAGACCCTGCAGGAATCTGGCCTGAACTTTTATCCTAGCAGACATCTCCACAAGAGCCTGGGCATCTGCGGGGCTCTATTTAGAGACTGGGAGGCTCTCCGGAACAGGTCACACAGTTCAACCTCAAGTCAAACAAAGTAAATGTCAACTTGAACGACCATGCCCGGCCACGCTGACGAGAAACAAGCGATCTTTTCCAAATCACGGCTCGCACGCGGCCACCGGAGGACGTGATTACCGACTCAGCACGGCAGGGGTTTAATGACGCTGAATGAAGGACGGCTGCACACCAGAACTCAGCTTCTGACCCACTTTAAATCAAGATATTTGGGGATTTTCACAAGTTCTGTAAAAGCAAACAATGTGTGCTTGTCAATGGGCGAGTCTGATGCAGCGCACACAGAAAGCCCCTCCAGACTTTAAATAAATTCATTCTGTTCAGCGGGTCTGGAGCTGAGCTTCTTCATCACACCAGGCTTTCTACTGCGAGGCTCAGCCTGGAGAGACGTCCACACGGGCTCCAGACCTACCACCTAACTGGACCAGGACAAACCGGGACCGTTAGATGCCTCAGGTCCTTTGGATCCCTCCCCTCCTTCCACTGGAGCCCACTCGAAACGCACTCACATGCATCAGACTGCGGGAAAAGCAGCAAAAAGGAAGCACTCCTGGCCGGTCACACCCTCTACAAATAACAATCTGCACACGCCATCTCCGGCCCGAGCTGTCTCGCTGGAGGGAAAACAAGCAGACAGAAAATGGGAGAGAGTTGGGAAATGAGGCCTGGTGCTGTCTGGCTGCTCTCAGGGTTTCTCGCCTGGCTGCCGGAGCTACTGAACGCACCGCCGCAGCTCATCTAATTTAAGAGGTATGGCTACGAAAACACTGCAGAGCAGAGCGGCTTCGTCCTCCACCAAACATGCACACTCGTGCACCTGGCTCTGTCCTCTGAGACGTCTCAGCTGGACAGTTTGATCTGCAGGTCGTTTTCTCAATTAAAGGACTGCAATTTCTCAGCTTGGGATAAATAAAGTACATCTATCTATCTATCTATCTATCTATCTATCTATTGGTCTAAAAACCAGCAGAAAACAGTGAAAATGGCGAGTGAAATTTCCTGGAGTCCAACGTAACAACAACAGTTAAGAAGTTGGAAACATCGAAAGTTTGTTAGCTCTGTGTGAAAAATGACAATTATCAAAACAATGCTAATATAATCAATGAATCAACGAGCAAAGTTATCAGAGGCTGGGACCGAAACTTAAAGGGCCAGAGTGTAAGATTTAGTGGGATCTACTGGCAGAAAAGAGAACTTATTAGTGTATAATCACCTGAAAATAATAATGCATGTTTCTACAGTGGCCCAGAACGGACAAACCAAACACTGACGGCCACCGTAGGTTCTCCTGCGCAATCTGCAACCTCACCACTAGATGGCAGTAAACCCTGCACACTGGTGCTTTAACACATTGAGCGCTGACCAAAACATCTCAATAATGACAAACAGAACACATGAACCTCATGCAGCTGAAGCTAGCTTTGAAAGCTTTGTCGGGTCTCATCTGCATCTTCTTCGTTTCCATATTTCTTGACTGTTCTGTGCTGCTGCTTGTTTTAACGCTCGTGATGAAGAGGAACACCTCTGAAAACTGGAGGGAAACCTGTTAAAGGTGCAACAAACCAGTTTAACTTTCAATATTTCAAGCAAGCAAGTGGTGGACTGACCGGCGCCACCACCAGGTTCATTTCATAGCTGCTCTTTGATTTTATGACCTTCACTTCTCACCGATCCATCTTCCTCATTCATATATATTTACAGGGACTTTAGATCATTATGAAATACAAACATCTCACAGCTGAAGAACTAACAATTAGAATAACTTCATAGTTGATTTTACTGAATAATTTCGCTTCAAACAACGTGTTTATTCTCCATATTTGACTCACATGCAATTTAATATCAGCAACATTATTCTTATAATAATATATATAATAATCTTGTACATGATGTGTGTGTGTGTGTGTGTGTGTGTGTATAGTTGCTTTTTATTTTTTATCCTGTGCTTTCTGCTTCTCTTTGCTGTAACAATAATTTAATTTCCTCATCTTGGGATTAATTAAGTTTTATCTTATCTTATCTTATCTTATCTTATCTTATCTTATCTTCCTGCACTTTAAGGCCTGTAAACAAAGCCTTACTGTATCTGCTCTGACGACAAGAACTTCTTCTTCTTCTTTCACATATTACTAAACTCTCGTCTCCAAGCATGAATTAAGCCCACAGACGCTGCCTTTAAGGTGTCAGCAGTTACACGAGCGAGGGTCCACACGCTGTCTTACAACAAGCGGATGAACATCTCGATTCTGTTCGTTTATCAAAGCGAAGGCAGAGAAGGAATCACAGACGTTTGGCTGAGGAGGTCGTTGCTTCTTGTAAGCATAAGTCAGCTCTGTAGCTCACTGCACTCGGCCACAGCGGGGAAACCAAGCATCCTGCAGGCCAACAGGAGAAACCCGCATCAGTTCAAGCCTCCAAATATTTATTATACGAGTCATCGCTGGCAGCGTGTCGGGAATACTGTCGATTTCACTCCACTGAGGAGTCAGAACAGGGAAGTTTCCCCTCCGGTCATCAATGAAACCTTATCTCATAGATTAACTGTGACCTCGAAGAAACAAAGCAATGACTTATTCACTGGTCCATCACGCCTCCTTTTCCAGGCCTCTGAGACAGACTTAAAGGTGTGATCACCTGTAAACCAGACTACTTCAGGGTTTTTTCAGAATAAAATCAACCCCACACCACAGAGAAAAAGACTTTCTGCAAATCAAAACAGCTCACACAATCTATTTTCCTCCTCTATGAGTTGAACCAGCTCCTGAACAGTCTTTGGCTTTTGGTCTGGATCCATGTGGGTTTGACGATGTTTTCAGACCACTTTTCTTCAAACCTGAACGGTAGCTTGTTTTTAATGGCGTTAATGAGGCGCCACAACTTATTCTTGTGTGATAAGCCCCAGCTCTGTCACCTGCCACCGTGCAGCCCCGACTGTGATCATGTCCTAATAATGATGTCCTCTGCACACCTGTCCTGCTGGGCAGCTCACTGAAAGCTCATGTCTGGGATCAGTTTCATTACAGAAGGTCAGAGGTGAGGGAAGGAGATAAGGACACAGTTAGCTGCTGCCTTCATTCACAAAGCCAGCCTGACATCCTGCAGGACACCTGGACGGAAGGCGGTGGGTGTGCAGCCTGGGTGGGGCCACCGCCTGCATTTCTCAAAGGGAATTACCGGTTTGATGGAGTGAATGCACCCCAGCCAGATGAACACAAATGACTTGTTGTTGCTGCACTAACAAACACAGGTGCGGTGCCAAATTCACCTGAGTGACACGTTGAGTTGTTCTGCAAGTTCTGTTCATTCATGGTTCATCAGTGGGGAGCAACAGGTAGCACCTGTCCAGGCGGTAAAAGTGACAACTGGACACATTTCCGCTTTGAATTTGGTCAGAAAGTGTCCTCAGACCTGATGAGACGCGTGTTCTCAGTCAACCTTTACTCTCCTGGACACGAGCGCTCCTGCGTGGATTTACAAAGGTGAATGGCGGCCGCAGGGCGGACTTACCTGAGCTTCAGGTTCGCCATGAACTCGTCCATAGACACGTTGTCCAAAAGCACAAAATCCGCTTTTCCAAACTCCAGGCTCTCGTGCTCGGCCATGACTCGACCTGTCTCTTCCTGAAGCGCGTGCAGAAATGAGGTTAACGGCTGGCTTTGAAGTGCCGACGGAAGGTGAACATTGGCGGGCTCCTCGAGCGCCTCCTCTCCTCAGTGGACGGCCGCGAGCTCGATGCGCATCGTCCGTGCCGAGAAAGTCAAAGTGTGGTTTCACTCATGGCCCTGAACCTGGAGAGTCTGGAGCCTGGACGTGATGAGAAACGTTTTTCTCTCAAAACTCCTGCTTTTCTGTTGGAAAGAGAAAAAGATCCCTACACCTCCTCATGTCCGCACACTTTCCAGCGGAGGCCGACAGACCTGGTCCCGTTACACCGTGTGCCAGCTGCGTCCGTTTTCCTGGAGTTTGTCTCCTGTCGTCCGGACCCACCGTCCACCAATCGCGTTGCAGCCGCCTCTGCGGGCCCCGCCCCCTCCGTGCCCGGGCCACGCCCCCGGCCTGTGGAGAGGTGTTGGTCAGACGCTGGCCCCGGGGCCGCATAGCTGAGGAGACCGCAGCTCGCTGTGTCTCAGTCATACTTCAGCGATGACGGGGCCCCCTCCGCCTGGAACCGGCGCGCCGGGCCCACTTCCGTTCCTCTGCTACCATAAAAGGAAAAACGTGGGTTCAGAGTTTACTTGATGGGATGTGAATGAATGAAGGTACTGAGAATGATCCTGCAGAGACCTTCAACCATCTGTGTCACCTCCTCTTCACCGAGGCCTCCTGTCTGAAATACCACCAACACACCGTCACCGCAGCGCCACCAGGCTGACACTGGTGTTACTGCGCCACCTTGTGTCAAACAGAGGCAAGTGCCTGTCCGACCTCGAGTTACTCAGTTTAATATTATATATATCATATAAAACAGACAAAACCAGAAAAAGCGGCTCAGCTGATTTTCTGTTAATTATGTAATCATTTAATCTGTTGGTTGTTTAAGGCCGACATTAGATAAATAACAAAAACTGAGAATTAGAGTGAAATCAAACCATATTCTGCCATAATCACATGAAATACTGAATTCATGATAATATAAAAATAAATAATAAAATGTTTGGGCCAACATGAAACTTATTTCCACATTTCTTGGAAATCTAAAATTATTGTTTTATTCAAATATTTGGGGCTTTCAAATGATTCCTGGAAATAATGAAATATTAATATTTCATGTTTTGATGACAATGAGGAAGAGTATTCAGATAACCAGCATGTTTTTATAGCACCTGGTCTGAGACTCCAACATTTTACACTCATGAAGAATAAAGTCCTGATACCACTGCAGTCATAATGTCATTAGCTTCTGATCCACTTTCTCATTATTAATCTTTACATTCAAGCATTAAATCAGACGTTTCCTCTTTACTTCAGACGTTTGGCTGACACCCTGAATGGTTTACAGCTGCACTGGCTGAATTCATTCATTGAACTAACGGCAGAGAGAGGGTGAACCTTGTCATGATCTCCACATGTTTACTTCCCCTTCCATTCAGGGGAACACTGAGACATTACAAAACCTGATGCAGTGTCACCCTGGAGCCACTGTTCTTCCTCAGAGAAATGCAGATCTTCCTCCTCATCATTTGAACCACAGTTAAGGACGTTTGTCCCTGACAGTTTCCTCCAAAGCTCCAGACTGCAGCACACGAGGAGCTGAGAGCAAATGTTGTAAATCATTCTGCTCTATACAAACAGTGTTGTCATGTGACCGACCGACTCCTGCTGAACGCTTTTCTGATGGTTTGTTTCATGTATCTGTGAGTGCAGATGAAAAATGACACCTTCATATCTGATCTGGAGACAGATTGTGGGAGCTCATATAGAAGCTGCCTGAGTCAGAGCTGCTGCTGCTCAGGTGTTGTTTGTTCACACCTGAGATTCTCCGTCTCCTGCACTGCAGCACCGTGCTTTCACTTTTCTTTTTCTTTTTTTTTGCAATGACTGAAATGTTGGAACGTCATTTAAGAAACCAGCAAATTCTTACAGACTCATCAGACTTGATGATTATTAGATAATGATTGATTCAGATTATATTTAGTCCAGAACAGGTAGAAGGAGGACTTTTGTATGTCTGCAAAATTTGATTAAACAGCACGAGGAGGAGACCAAATATATTAGAATTAGACTGTTTTTAGGGCAAAATCTGATGTTTTAATATTCTCTACCACAAAAACATACAACAGTAAGGAACGCTTTAAAACAACATTAATGCCATGATGAAGAGATGACATTTATAGAAAAAAAATCAGTTTTTTTTTGTTCAGTTGGTGTCTAGTTAAACATTTCTTTGGTGGGTGGAGTTCTGCTGGGGGGACTTAGGACCCTTTCGGTCTCTTTGACTTCACTATTTCCAGAAGTTTGGCTGCAGCCCCTGACACAGTTGCTGACATTATTTTCTAAAGCCAAAGATGATCTTATTCAAATGTTTCTTTGGTCTGACCAACATGACAAAAGTCAAAGAAGTGAAGTTTCCAGACACATGAGACGAAGAAAAGCAGCAAATCTTCACATTTAACAGGCTGGAAACAGAGAACATTTGGTCTATTTCCTTGAAAATGACCTGAAATCGTTAAGAGGTTGTGAAAATAGTTGTTTGCCTGCCTGTCGAGTGATCAATCAATTAGCTGATCAGCTGATCAGGTAACAGGTACAGTAAACACCTTGACGGCACAGCTGCACAGCCAGAGGTTGATTTCCTTTTCTCTAAAGCTTCAGCTGAGTCTGGAAAATAAGACAAAGGAAGAACATGTCAAACAAAACTTGAGTTTGTCACATGACCTCTTGAGTAATTGGTCCTGATCTAACGTAATGTTCTATTCTCTGTCAGAGCTGAGTGTGACAGAAGCTCGGCACAGTTCTGTCTGTGCTGAACAACATCTGGGAAAAGGAAAACTTTTGTTGCATAATGTATGAATCTTATGTTCCCTCTGCCTTCCGGCGTGAACAAAGCTCGCGCTCACAGACTTTGTGCTCCCGAGCAGCCAAAAGAACGAGACGACAGCGTTACAAACGCAGCCACGGCTACGACGACCATCTGGGGACGACAACAGTCGCATGATAGTTACGTAAAAGATGATCTCTCACTTACTCACTGTTTAATTATCACATGGAGTTAAAATTTCTGCTTTTTGTCTGAGGAGCATACAGTTTATGTGCAGACGCCTGCAGGTTGTTTCTGTTGTTTCACCACTGGGCCTGAGATCTGAATCATTTCAGCAGAGTTCATATTTTCACTGTTATGAGACAAAAGAGTAGTTTAGTGGTTTGATTTATTAATTAAAAACAGCATCAACGGTAAAATAATTATGAGTAAAATGTTATTTAGAGCCTTAGCGAATCAGTTTGTGTGTTTGCATTGACCTTACGTCATATTATATTTTATAATTATATTATAATTCATTGACAGTGCTGATGTGTTTCAATGGTTTATTAACTCTCTGGCTCAATAGATAAGAATTACGTTAGAAAAAACTACCAACAGGAAATGTATTTTAAGATAGCCTTCAAAGATATTATCATATAAAAACACGAGTGTATGTTTCATTCATAACTAGTAACTCTTATCAACATGAGGGGAAACTCAGCTGCTGTCTGAAGTCCCCGTCTACACTCATCATCACGACAAACTAATCACAGACGTGACACTGGCGGCACTTTCCCTCTCAGTGAAGGTGTTTCTCTTCACAGACATGACATTAGTCTGGACGGCCAGCGGCGAGTGCTGAAGCTGTTCTTTTGTCCACAGATGGATGGAAGAACCGGCATTCATGAGGGCCGCAGCTCGAAATACACAGGATCTGAGGTCAAAATGATGCTTCATACTTCACGAACGAGTGCAGAGTGGAATTAAAATGTGAAGTACGCAGCAAACACCTGGACACAGCGCTGACTTTAAGACGTTCTCTGTAAATTACATGAAGCTAGAATTAAAATGAGTTGAAAATGATTTTAACGAGCTTCTCTGGGAAGTCAAAGAAGCAGCAAAGAGAATATTATTGAATCCAAGATGATTTGTTCCCTTCTTCTCCCTCACATGGGCCCAGACGTCTCGTATCCAGAACATTGTGCTCATGACACATAAAGAATCAGAATTAAAGCATCCAAGAAGGAAGCTGCTGCTGTTTCCACTCGAGCACCTTCACCTGGTCATTACAGTGATCCAGAGGTTTTCTCTGCCTGTGAGGAGCTAACGAGGAGGAAAACTGGAGCAGAACGACACAGATTCACTTTCAGCTCGGCACATGAAGACAAACAGAGAGCAACCACAGCTGACATGAAAACCAGCCCTCCACCACAGCGCCCGGCAGCATGGCGCCCGCCGCCGGCAGCCTCGCACACGTGGGCGTTGGCACATGTGATGCTGTGATGTGGAGTATCGGCGAGGTTGGCGGGTCAAAGGTCACTGATGAGCCCCCACAGCCCCATTCAGCGGGCTATGTCTGGCTTTTAGTTTGAACCATTTATCACTTTTAGCCAACTATAACGTAACGTGTATCTATTAGTTTATCAGTGTGAACACATATCCTTTACTTTGAGCTACATATGGACCATTTACCCATAACTCTGGATTCAGTATTTCAAACATTCGTTCCATTTAGCTTTTAGCTACTCACTGCTATCACTATTCTACCCATTAGGCTACTTTTAGAGCCTTTTTTGTACACATATTAGAGATTATACATGAGATGTGCAGGACACAGCAGCATGCAGACAGTGAACATGACGACCGGTAGCAGCTCCTGTTGCTATGGAGAGTTTTCCAGCCTTCTGTTTGTGGCACCGCTGGATTCTTTCCACCGATCCATGTAGCTGTGGCGGCCTGCGAGTAAACACCTGCTTCAACGGTCGTATTCAGATCGGCTGCCGTTGGTCCACGCAAACATGAGACTGACTGTAAAATGAGCCTCTGTTGACATCTGCCGCCCACGTGATCCTTCATTTATCACCAAACACAGGAGGGCGTCTGCAGAGACCTGCAGGCACCTGCACAGAGTGTCCACACCAAGGACATGATACAGAAAACACAAGTGTCAGCTTTACATTGAAATGTTAAAAGATCCTGTTGATTTATTATTTCATTCATCATTCATCATTCCCATCATTCCACCTCCACCTGCACCTTCTGTGTACTGAACATTTAAGCACACACACACTTAACTAAATGCTCAGCCATCTGCATACTCAGTATATACATTTTAGTATATTTCAGCTGCTGTTGGTACATTTCACTGGTATATTTTATTGTTTAGTATATTTTATTGTCTTAATATATTTTCATTTCTGGTATATTTTTATTGCATTTATGAATATTTTTACTGCATGTTGGTTTATTTTATTCTAGTGTCTTAATTTTATTTTATAATCTTTCTTATCCTTCTTATTATCTTGTTTCTAACATGGGGGTTGCAATGAAAATATCATTGACATGTCATGCTCAAGTACACCGACATTTTTCCCCAGTGAAAGTTTTAAAAATGCAAAACCACAAAAAAAAAAAAAAAATTAAAGTCCTGGATTCAAAATTTCACTTCAATTACAAAAATATTATCAGCACAAGATACTGAATCAACATAAAAGGTCTCACTATGCAAAACGCCCCCTTTCACACATATGACTATCATTAATATTCTATATTCTATAATATATCTTAATATTACTGATGAATAAGCAGAAAGTTCATCAGTTAGTTGTCTGTCTTGCTAATTGACATGTTCTGGCTGGGACAGACTCAGACAGGTGGAGCTCCTCCTGTCACATGACAGTAACACAGAGCAATCATTGAACCGCCTCAAAATCAAGTACAGCATTAAGTTACGTGAATAAGAAGAGTTAGTCCTGTCCTCAGTCTTTAGCCAGCGCTGCCTCTCCCTTCATGCGGTGCAGAGACACAGAAGCATCTATTATTAGAGCTCCCTTCAGGCTCTCAGCCCTCAGCTGCACGAGACCCGGCTGGTCCGTTTCCCCCCTGATGACCTGTCTCGTTGGGCTCTGGGCCAAAACCACTGGTGTCATTTTCTGGCATAAGAGTGACAAAGTTTCTGTCCCCACAGTTCGAGTGGAAAAGCAGTATTACTTTGTACCCGGGGGTCCGGCTCTGGAGTGGCTGCAGGGTCGAGCTGCTGATCTGAAGACACTGAGGTAAAACAGTCTAAGAATGAGCCGTCACATGCGCACAGTGTGCAGGATAAACTTGTTCTTATTTATTTCTTGGATTGTACAGTATTTACAGTATGTACAATAATTTCAGTCACAAAAAGTGCAGCTATAAAAATAAGCTTTCACGGACTCTAAGATTAATTCAATACAAAAGAAATGTGTGCACAGGGCATCTTTTCCTACTATGGCACAGTGTGATAAACTATCTGAGACTGGCCTCGCTTCAGTGGATCACAGACTGGTCGAGGACTCAGACCTGACATGCGCTGCCTTCAGGGGTTTAACAACACGAGCCTCCACTGAACTCAGCTGAGAGCATGAAACCTCCAAACAAACAGGGCAAATCCTCCGGCGGCTGAAACATGGGCCCTACAGCGCTGTTAATTCCTATCATGTAACACCCTTCGTCTCTGTAATCAATGCTAATTAATGCACGGAAAAGAGCAGAGCACATTCAGCCTGGTCCAGGAAGCTGATGCTAAGCTAACAGTCGGTACGAATACTGCCATTAAAATTTCAAAGGCTGAAATGTCAAGAGCTCAAACAAATATTCATGCAGAAAGCACAAAATCACTCAACCAAAATGTCAAAACATTTGTTCAAATCGGCGTTACAGCGTCATTTAACGAGGCGCGACAGTTCAAGTATTTCAATGAAATGAGCCTTTGGGTGAAGTTGCTACTTTAAGGCTTGGTGACATTTCCTACAGAACACAGGATGTGGTCCCCCCCCCCCGTTTGACTGCATGTGTAGCGTCTGGAATATTTAGACTCTGTCACTTTGCATCAGTCTTTTCTCGTCTTTTCTCTGGGTGGTGCCTCCACCTGCACATGCCCACTTACGCCCCCTGTTGACGCAGCAGAGGAGGCGTCTCAGAGGTGACTGTGAGTATTCTGTTAGCATCTGCTTTCTTATGAAGCAGCCGAACGGACGTCAGAGGACAACATGAACATGCTACTGCTGAAACTGGACTGGAAACGAAGAGGTCTGCTTCAGTCTGGAGACGACCCTCTCACATCTGGCTCGACAGATGAAGGCGTGGGAGTATGAAGACAGAAAGTCTGAAGGCGTCGGGGTACGTGGGGCTGAAGCACCAGGTGTGGCGGACAGTTTCACTTGGCCACCTTATAGTTGCTCAGATCTAGGGGCTCTTTGCTGGGTATGCACCAGTCGTCAGCCTCTTGGCTCACTTTGTAGTTCCTCAGAGCAGTTTTGTTGTACACTGGCAGCCTCTCGATGGAGTCTGTGGACAGCGCCTGAAGGGACACGAGGACGAGAAGTAATTACAAACCTCAGTGTCATACCTGCACCATAGGTCTCCACAGGTCTGCAGAGCGACAGGCCACGAGGCAGTTTTCTCTGTCGCATGCACGGTCACCACGCCTGGCTCACCTTCAAGTAGATGACAGCGTCTGTGCCGTGGCCCTCCATGGAGTAGAGCTGCAGGTCCCCCTGGAAGTACTTGGCGTAGAGACGAGAGATGGGCAGACCGTAGCCGAAGCCAGCCTGCACAGAGACGGAGGAGACGAAGGCTTTGAGGAGGCTTTGTTCCCTGTCAGACTGCAAGCAGCAGCGATCCTCCGCAGAGCAAACGGCTCTTTGGTCACGTCTGCTTTGAGCGCTATGGGTCACTCGTTTGTTTGAGAAAAAAATGATGCCAGGATTTCAAGCTTTAAATAGGAACGAGAGTCTACATAAAAGCCTAAATGAGCATTTGGAGGCTCGTCGGCTGCACAGAAATGCAACCAAACGGCATATGGTGCGACGAGCAGCATCTTTACGCCTGCAAAAAAACCCTATATCTGTTTTTCATTATATGTGGGAGTGAAAGCGAGCTGATAAATGCAGCTCTCAGCACCCCGCCGTCTGTTTCTCTACTCACCAGTGGGGGCCGTGCGTGCTCTCCTATCTGTGGAGCGGGAGCGGTGGAGTACATGTAGCTGAAAAGGTTGTCGATCCTTCGAAAGGGGACGCCGCCGCCCCTGTCGCTCACCTGCAGACAGGAAGAAGGTAGAGGTGATGCCGGGAGACGAGCGCCCGCCTCGATGTTACAGCGGAAGCTAAGTGGTCTTCCATTAGTTTAGTCCAGACCAGGACCTGTGTTTCAGTCTGGATCTAAACAGTGACTCTGAAACACTTTCAGAATGTGCACATTTGACCAACAGCTTTTATTCTTTGGTTTGAAAGTGGGAGTGAAAGTGAAGGATCTGCACTGTGTTCCTGCACGAGCAGCAGCAGTGTTAGCATGTGCTGCTAACACACAGGCGTTAAGATGGGGTTTGAGAAGGCACGCGGCCGCTGTAGCTAATCTGATCCGAGGCAGCGCTGTGCTTAATTGAGGGTGAAGTCGTTACATAACCGGGTTAGAGGAAGATTTGGGTGGTGCTCAGCTCTGAAAGCAGAGGTGTTCTACATGATGATGATTATTTTATCTAATACTAAACTTAGCTTTACAGGCTTCATTCAACTCGTTCAACACGTGCGGGTTCACACAGAGCTCACAACCTTTAAAACACACCCACATTCCTGCAGGCCGACCTGAAGCTCTGCTCTGCATGTGCAGGAAGTATGTGAGGAAACTCCTGACAGAAACCTGCTCTGTAAAGCCTTAAAAACACTTCTGTATTTATCTAAACGACCATTTCAAGAAGCTGCAGTGCAGTTTGCAAACGCACCTTGATCGACATGTCCTCGCCGCCGAGAGACACCATGACTTGAATGGGTGGGAGGTGGCTGCTGTTCTCATGAGTCTCAATGGTGGCCCTCATAGCATTCTACAACAAGGACAACACAATAAAACACATGTCGGAGTGGTCTCAGGTTTATTTTTCACTGTATTATAATAAATCAGTCTGGAATCAGGATTACGGGATGTGTCGTACCTTAAAGAGCTCAAACAGCATGTGATAGAGGTGGGAGGGCACGTACACGATGCTTATCGGGAGGTTCTTCTTCTTGTCTGAACAGGAGAGGAAACAAGCTGCTTCATTTAAAATTCATTATCTTCACCATCAGCTGCTATTATTCTGCTCTGCTCGGGGGGGGGGGGTCTGTGTGTCAACACTGTCTGATGCAGTCACGACCCACTTAGCCACTTCAGCTTCAGAGCTATAATTAGAGGCCCCTCAGGTCCATCTGGCCGCATGTTTCCAACACTCGTACTGTACGACGACTCGGCTCTGCTGGTCTTTACCTGAATCTTTTGCCCTGTGGGTGTTTTTAAGGGTAAAACTGAGTTTGTATTAAACCTGCAAGAGAAAATCAATCAAACCTACTGGTCATCTCCTGCAGGACGAGGTCAGGGGAGCACAGATAGTACTGGTCACAGAGCATCTTGGCACTGTGGAAGGCGTCTGAACACAAAAAAGGAGATAATAATGTAGAAATATTAGATTTCAGTACAGAAATGATGGAATTATGTCTGTTAACACGTGATTACAACAAAAAGGCAGCACAGTGATGTGTTCAAGTCGTCCTCATCACAGAACTGACCCAGAATTACATTAACTACAGCTCATATTTACCCTGGACCACATCCCCGACCTGACAGTGAGGGTCGATGCTCCCGATGGTGTTCGGGTGGACGGGGTTGGTGGTGCCATCAAAAATAAGAGCTGCAGAGAAGAACAGGAAGCAGATATCAGCTGAAATGTTCGATGCGGAGATTTTTTCTTGATCTCACACGTGGAAAAATATAAAAGAGTTTTTTCTGAAAAAACATTTTTACATGAAATAAACCAAACTTCTCCTTTTAATTGCTAAAGAATCCAGTTTAAAGTTAAGAAAATGATTACTCAAATAAGTAAATATCTAGTTTTTAACATGTACCTTCATCATCAGTCGCTGTGACGTTTATCGCCTCTTCATTCTTCACATATTTTTATATTTTTAGATCTTTATTATCTTAACTTATCGTTCAGTCTTTTTTCAGGTTTTTTTTAGCTTTGTGTCTTTTCCCTGCATTTGATGTTTAAACCGGTGTCAGACTCCTTGTAAGTGCACACGTGCTGATTCTGATTCTGATTCTGATTTATTGCTCTGTGTTAGAAGCAAACTGGCTGCTGCCCAGAAAGAACTGCAGTCTGACACTCGAGTAACGACACAATAAAAACTTCAGTAATAACTCGAGTGAAGACAGAACATGCTGCAGCACATGGAAGAGGTTCTGCTGTACATTCATTCATGCACGATGGTTTGACTTCTGGAAGACCATCTGGAAGACCATCCGACCACCACAGCGACGCGGCGACGATCTTTGCTCCACGTGACTGACGATACTCCTACAAGCTAAACGCAGCTCTGAGCAGCTTCATATGGTCATAAATCAGGCTGCTTCCTCTGTTCAAGTCTTCTCAGCACTTCATTTAACAAAAGTGACTCATTTGCACAATTGAGCATAAACTTTATGACGTGAAGCCTAATTTGAGCAAGAAAAAGTTCCCACGTGGAAATCTGCACCGGGTGTGACAATAAAGTTTGTGAGGCGACGTGTTTCGAAGGATTCGTTGTCGATCGAGTTCAGACGTCTTCAAGCGTGTTTGTTGTTTTTCAGCTGAGCACGATAAAGTCCAGCAGCTGGATTTATGTGAAGGTGGCTGTCCAGGATCATGTGACAGAGAGGCTGCGTGTCATTCTCTGGTATGAAGCAGGCGACAACGTGCACAAATATTTAAGTTACGTCTGATTTTTAAAGGCCGACGAGGAATTATTGATGTCATGTTATTCATGATAAATTAACAGAGTTTTGCTGTCCTGAAGGTTTCAGACTGAAAACCCAAAGCAGTCAAACACTTTTAAACTCATCTACCAGCTGAGGTGAAGCAGACGGACGCTACCTGTGGACCACCTGAGACGAACAGGAGGACAGCTCGACCTTCTGTTAGCGCTCTCTGCTCACTCAGACAGTAATTCACTCTTAATAACTCGTGGAATAGAATTAAGAACATCACATCTACTGAACCGAAATAAATGTTCATCACAAAAGCATAGGAAGCGGGGGGGGGGGTGTCCTCAGCCCCTGCAGGACAGATATAAAATGAGGAATGACAGCACTCACTGTGCTGGTTGATGAGCATGCGGATGGAGATGCGACTCAAGTAGAAGCGGTCCAGAAAGTACTGGATGTTCTGATTGGTCACCGGGTCCTGGGGGAAAGCCTCTTTGTATTCTATGATGCCCTGAGCCATAGTCGGCACGACGTCGTTGTGCCTGTTTCTGATGGTGACTAAGGCGTCAACAAACCTGGGGAGAAAGGACATGAAGAGCTGCATAAACACACAGCCTGAAGCTACTCCTGAAGACATGGAGGCAGCTCAGAATAAAGAAACTGAACTTGAGGCGAAGCAGGAAGATGAAGGACTTACTCCCCCAGGACTTTGTAGTCATCAGGATTCTTGTCCAGGAACTCGAGGATCTCCATTAAACTCTGGATGTACCTGACAGCATCACAAAGACACAAGACCTTCGTCACAGTGCATTCCTCACAGCGGAGAGAGGAGCAGACCCTCCTGAAAACACAGTCACGTGACACACGACCACAAACTAGGCTAAAGGAAGTAGGGTAAAGTTCAGAGCCGAGAGCGCGGCCCCTCCCCCGGCTCGCTGGAAGGAGTCCAACTTTGTCAAAGGGTGCGTTTGTGTGCATGAGGTTATCACAGCGGGAAAACGGACCGGCCTGCTGGAGGTAAACAAGCTTACAGCTGCTAGTGTGTCAGCGGTCAGAGGATTCACCTGACTGTGTTCAGGGGGGGCAGCACGGCTCACGGCTGCTGTCCATCTCACTTTCATGGTGAGACATGAATGAAGACTCACCAGCTCTGCACCATCTGCACAGACTGGGTGCTGAGCAGTTTGTCCGGCAGCAGGTTGATTTCCTTCATAATGTTTGACAGCCTGACCGGAAGCTCCTGTCTCAAGAAGACGAAGGACGTCTTCTCACAGGCGTTGTTGGAGCCTGAGACAACAGGAAAAAAGCAGTAATTAATAAAAATGAGAGGAATGGATGGAAATTCTGATGGACTTTCTAGAAAAATGAGGGAAATAATCAATTATTAATTAATTAATTATGCTGCATGAATGGACAGAATCAACTGGGGCTCTGAAAATGTTTAATATTCAATATTTTCTGAGCTTTTGACCAAACTGAATAACAGAAAAAAGGATAATCAGATTAATAGATAATGAAAATAACCATTAGCTCGAAGCCTAGTGTAACAGCTGCTATTATAAAGTGAATATTTGAATATATTTATTTAATCTTTCAGTGAACGTTACACAGACACAAATCCTCTGCAGAATTTGTATTGTGCTGCTAATCATCAGCAGGAGCGACGCTGGTGTCCTTCACAGGCCCAGAGAGCGCGAGCCTGCTGCGGGTCTGATGCAACACTCCGCACTGTGAGCCCCGAGCGGCGGAGCCCCCGAGCGGCGGAGCCTGCAGCGGCGGAGCCTGCAGCGGCGGAGCGTCCACCGGCGGAGCCTCCTCCAGCGCCTCCAACTTCACACCATCCGGACATTTCTGCACCCCGATCAGGCTTCCTCGACACACCACCGTCATACCTCGTTAGCTCCGCTGTTACATCAGACTCAGCCCTCTAAACGCGGATCGATACTCACCGAAATCGAGAAACTGCTTCATGGAGAGCGGCGAGGGGGAGAACTTGGAGAAATGCTCGATGTGTTTGGGAACACTGGCCAAGGCGGCATTTTTCATCAGAAACCGGACGAACTTCATTTCTGCTGTGAGATTGTGGCCTCTCGGGTCTGTCCGTCACACCCGACGTCGGGCTTCTGTCCGCCCGAGCCGAACCTGCTCTCAGGCCGCCGACTGACAACCAGGGAGGCCGGCCCGAAGAGCAGGCAGCTCCGGCCAATAGGAAGACGGGGTTTCGTATTTACGTTCCAGACCGGCCAATAGGAGTCGCCGGGGGAGGGTTTAGTGCAGTTCGGGTGCTCCCAGCTCTGGAATCTCCTCTGCTGCTTTGATTATGTAATCAGGTGATTACTTGATCAGCCATTAAACAAACAATCAGCTAAATGAACGATTAGAGGCTCCTAATGACCCGTGTACAGCTGCCACCACCTTTACCCGTGCCTTTGTACTTCTACCACATTTCAGAGGGAAACGCTGTACTTTTTACACCACTACCTTTATCAGGCAGCTGTAGTTACAGTTACTTTTCAGCAGCTGCAGTATAAAATACAGTATAAATACAAAAGTATTAACATCAAATATACTTTAAAGGACCAAAAGTACTCCTCCTGCAGAAGGGCCCGTTTCAGAATAAGTTACATTACTGGATTACAGTTATTTTCATGCTGCAGCTGGTAAAGTTGAGCTAATTTAAAGTTAGTTAGCTAGTTAAAGTACCAGCTCAACCTGTAGTAATACACCAAAATGTATTATCTATCTATCTAAATCTGCAAAGTAACCAGTAACTATAGCCGTAAAATAGTCGTGGAGAAGAAGTACAGGACACAATATTTGCAGTAAAGTTGCATAAAATAGAACGACAACATTAATAGTAATGTTAAGTAATAATAACGTAATAATAATAATGGGATAATTCTATATAGGAGCCTCTGCAGCCTAATGAGTACTCTTACTTTTGATACTTTAGGTATTTTTGTTGGAAATATTTACTTTTTTTGTACTTAAGTACATTTTTAAATACATTACAGTGTACTTTCACTATGTTCCCTTCATTCATCTCAGTAATTCAGGCTGAACTCTGAGGGTTGGCTTCTACTGCGCTTTTCATCATCACACTTTATGACCTTTGTGCTCTTCTTTAAAATAAAAGGAGGATTTTACTTTTAATCTACTTTGAATTGATTTCTTCCAGTGATTGATTTACACCGTCATCGGTCCTGACTGATCAAAGACGCAGGAAACGATCAATCATCTCTCACTGTTCATGTGTTTGACATAAAATTAGCGTTTTAATCAACCAAGGAGCAAGCCTGTTTGCTGCTGGTGTGAATGGATCCGGTCTGTAACAGCCTCCATGCTGCTGGTGTGAATGGATCCGGTCTGTAACAGCCTCCATGCTGCTGGTGTGAATGGATCTGGTCTGTAACAGCCTCCATGCTGCTGGTGTGAATGGATCCGGTCTGTAACAGCCTCCATGCTGCTGGTGTGAATGGATCCGGTCTGTAACAGCCTTCATGCTGCTAGTTTCAGGCTTCTCGGCAGACTTTGGAGCCTGGCTGCTCAGATTTGCTCGTTTTTAATGTTGGGTGATGACGTCTGGCTCACAGTTGGGGTTCCAGTTCATCACGTCTTTACCAGACTTTGAGTGCACACATGCTGTCACACCGTTGTCTAAAATATTGTGCGCTTGAATATTAATATTTCCTTCTACTGGAACAAAGGGGCCTGTTATAAACCATGAAGTTTGTCACTAGTGTGTGTGTTTGACATGTGTATGATCAGGTTTATGTGAATGCTGTAAAGTAAAATTAACTGACGATCATTCAACCAAACGAGCTGCTGCAGCTCAAACAGCTTCTTCAGACGGACTGACTTCAGGCTCATTTTTATTCGTTCAGCAGAGTTAGGGTTAGTCGATGAAAACGACGATGCTCTCCGCTCCTTGTTTACTTCCTCCTCTCCTGATGGACAGAAGTTCATCCTCTGTGAATGATTCTCTGGAAGCTCGCCACCCGCGGGTTTGAATAGAAATGCCTTTGTCAGGGAACACACTGTCCCGGTCAAATCTCCCATTACATAAGCGGCGGCTGTGTCGGTACAGTTGGGATTGTCCTTATAAAGCCAGCCTGCCCCGCCTCTCTATCCAAACATTACTTTACACCTTTTGTAGTTGCATGTGGGAAGCAA